>NC_087171.1:11258266-11310766 GCF_035594125.1 Scylla paramamosain | reverse complement strand
CTCTCTCTCTCTCTCTCTCTCTCTCTCTCTCTCTCTCTCTCTCTCTCTCTCTCTCTCTCTCTCTCTCTCTCTCTCTCTCAGGTAAACCTACTCATCATCTTCCTACGTTTATTACTTAATGTGGAGGTGGTGAGGAACGGCCGTGCAGGGCGGTGAGGATGGTGATGGCGAGGTGTGCCCTTTCTTTTTCTTTTTTCTCTTCCAAAGTTTGAGACAGTTTTTCTGGTGATTTTTTTTTCATGTTACACTTTTTCCTGTAGCCATTTTCTTTTTCGATTCCAGTAGTAGTAGTAGCAGTAGCAGCAACAACAGTAGCAGTGATGTTAGTAGTAGTAGTAGTAGTACCAGTAGTAGTAAGTAGTACCAGTAGTAGTAGTAGTAGTAGTAGTAGTAGTAGCAGCAGCAGCAGCAGCAAGAACACCAACAACAACAACAACAAAAACAACAACAACAACAACGACGACGACGACAGCAGCAGCATCATCATCATCATCATCAGCAGCAGCAGCAGCAGCAGCAGCAACAACAACAACAACAACAACAACAACAACAACAATAACAACAACAACAACAACAACAACAACAACAACAACATCACAGTAGTAGTAGCACCATTAGTAGTGGTTCCAATAGCAGCACCAGCATCTTTAAAAATTGTAACATTAGTAGGAGAAAGAGTGGTAAGAGTAAAAGCAAGCATAACCATTGATACTGTTATTGAAGCAACAGCAGCAGCAGCAGCAGCAGCAGCAGCAGCAGATGTTAAAGCAGTGATGCCATAAACATCAGGGAGTGGTGTTGGTCCCTCGCCCCACCAACAGGAGAGCAGGAAGGGGTTGGGAGTGGGGCGGGGCGGTGGGGGATAGGAGAGAGGAGAGTGGTGGTGAGGAGCGTGGAATAGAGCAACTGTGTGTGTGTGTGTGTGTGTGTGTGTGTGTGTGTGTGTGTGTGTGTGTGTGTGTGTGTTTCCAGCAGCCATGTGTAGCAAAAAACAACAAATAGCAAACAACACAAACAAAGACTGAGCGAGAGAGAATGGATTTTGAGCGAATGCAAATATTTCTTGTCTAACTGCATGTAGGATTCTGCAGTGGTTCATTCATGCCTTATTTGTACACTCGAAAAACATGACTCTTTTTGGCAACCATCCATGTTGCATTCATCACCCAGCTGCCTTGTTAATGTAGTAGAAGTAATAGTAATTGAAGGAGAACAAGGAGTAACAGTAATAGGTAATAATAGTAGCAGTGATAACAGTAGTAATAGTAATAGTAGTTGTTGTCGCTGATATTGCTTTTGTTGATGGTCATGGTCGTGGTTGTGATGGTATTAAAGCAAGGCAGGAAACATTAATATCAGTATATTCTCATTAAGATATCGATCGAATTCACATCTTATCTCCTGCTAAAACAGCGTTGTAAAGTTAGGGGTTCCAGTTTTCGTCCCCTTCAGAGATACCGACTCTACGCAAGTGCCTTGTCCGTCCCTATATGGAGTACGGCATCTGTATATGATGGCCTCCACAAATACAGCCTTACAGAACAGATTGGACCTTGAAAGCTTTTCTCCTCTTTTTTGACAGTTAACAATTTTTCACACTTTGCCGCAATGTTGTATTCCTCGCTATCCGTCCTAGAGATACAACTAATTATCTTTTTTTTTTTTTTTTTACCTTTTCCTAACTTCTAATCCTTCTGCTTATGCCGTCACTCTGCCTTCTCCGTTGGGGGTTCTCCGATTACAGCTTGCTAACTGCCTGATTCCCTCCCTACCCTTTTCGCTTCTGCACAAGACTTATACTTACTCTAACCTTTATTTTGTCCATCTCCCTAATGCAGCAGTTAATCAGTCCCTTCACTCTTTCATCTCTTTCACCGGCAAAGTCTGGAAGCCTCTGCCTGGGTCTGGTTACCTCTTCCTGTGAATGGAACTGCTGCAGGAAAAGATTACCAGAACAACTCCGGGACTAAATTACTCTCTGATTCAGAAGTCTTTTCCCTCTAAACTTTTTTTTTTTTTCGGGGAGCTGCAAATTAGTTTCTCTCTCTCTCTCTCTCTCTCTCTCTCTCTCTCTCTCTCTCTCTCTCTCTCTCTCTCTCTCTCTCTCTCTCTCTCTCTCTCTCTCTCTCTCTCTCTCTCTCTCTCTCCTTGGCCTGCTTCTTGCATAAAAAACGACGTAGCAAATATCCTTTATTTTTCCCATTTCCCGTAATGTTTTTTTTTTTTTTGCCAAAATATGTATTTCGCTGGTTTTTCGTACACGCTAACTCCAGCAGTAACAAAAATAGTAGTAATAGTAGTAGTAGTAGTAGTAGTAGTAGTAGTAGTAGTAGTAGTAGTAGTAGTAGAAATAGCAACAAAACATTGGTCTGTACAAATATCACACAGCAGGGAGGGGAGAGAAGAGGTGCAAACTAATATTTAAAAAGGAAAGAAGCTTTACAAGTCAGACTGGACGAGCAGGGCCAGTAAGGACGGCAGCACGTGCATTCCCAGGACATGTGAAGTCTCATCCACGGTTGCCACACGCCCTTATCAGGTTTTATTGGACCCTGGGCTGGCACTGACCTCCATTTTTACACTTCTCGACCCTGTTATGAGGAAAAGTGGTATGCTAGTGTGTGTATGTGTATGAGAGGGAGAGGGGGAGGGGTTTTGCTATACGTGCAGCTCTCTGGTTATGAATGCTTGACCAAGACCGGAGATATCGTACGTACTTTTGGTTCTCACGGTATGAAGCGAATTGCAAGGAAACTTTTTCTCGCAGAACTTTTCAAGGAGGAAATTTGACTTCTGAAACTTTTATATTTCAATTCCCAATCATTGTCCATGGAAGAGAGAGAGAGAGAGAGAGAGAGAGAGAGAGAGAGAGAGAGAGAGAGAGAGAGAGAGAGAGAGAGAGAGAGAGAGAGAGAATGGTATTTGACCTAACTTAATCGATTTCAAGATATATGTATGTACCTACCATATACTGAATGTTTTACGATATTCTTTGTACCTTGAAGCTGATAAGAGGAGTTTACCCAATATGCGTCTGTTTTTGTGACTGGATTATGTAAGTTTAGGAAAGGATGCATTTGCGATGACTAGGACGCCACGAGTGTATCCGATTTGCATCTCTTCTGTGATTCGATTTCTTTAAGTTTGCGGAGAAAGTGCTTGCAATGACAGACGCAACGAGTTTATCCGAGGCGTCTCCCTTATTTTTTTTTTTATTTTGTTTTATTTATTTATTTATTTTTTATTTATTTATTTATTTATTTATTTATTTGTTTATTTATTTTTTTATTTATTTATTTTTTTTAGGGAAACTGGCAAAGAGCAACAAAAAAATACCGAGAAAAGACCCCACGTGAGAGCCTGTCCCCAAAGTAAAGTAGAAAAAAAATAAAATAAAAAAAAACATATATATATATATATATATATATATATATATATATATATATATATATATATATATATATATATATATATATATATATATATATATATATATATATATATATATATATATATATATATATATATATATATAAAATATTGGAGGATAAGTGTCTTGAAATTTCCCTCGAAAAAATTAGAAAGATTTGTGGTACGATACGCTTGTAGTATGATTAAATGGACTTGCATGAGATCCGCTTCCGGACATGTATGGATTCTTAAGGTACAGGTACAGCAGACTGATTGAGCAGTTGAGAAAAGAAGACATAAAGATATTGGTTCTCAGATAGAACTGCAGATGACTGGAACGGACTTAGTCATCAGATGGGAGGTGCAGAGAGCATTTGAAATGAATTCATATCCAGGGATGACCGATGGAGGTAGGCATTTACTGGTATAAATTGAAAAGGGAAGGACATAAGTTATGTAGGCCTGCTTCGAAAACTACGTGAATAGTTAATTTTCTTCTTTTTATGTAGAAGGGTCACCGGCCAATGACAACAAAACTAGAAGAAAAAAAAAAGAAAACCCCACAGATGCCAGTCTTCAAAAAGAGTCAGAAACGAACGTCAAAAATTGGAGGAAATAAGTCTTGAAACTTCCTTCTTGAAAGAGTTTTGTTTCTTTTGATGGTGGAGAATCCTAATTAATTAAATTGTATCTAGGGTTATGAAAACATCCTTGAAAAGACCAAGTAAAATCAACTGGAGCATGTTGAAAATAGTTTAGATAAGACGCAGACACGTTTTGGTGTACGGATCTTTGTGACAACTTTTTGCGGCAACTGTCCACCAAGACGCAGTAACCAGGGCCATGTCTGTGAGTAGCTTGTTCCTCGTCAGTTCTTCGATCAGTTTGTCAATACTCTGCTACCAGGGTCACGTCGCCATGGCAGTACTAGAGCCTCGCAGCATTGGCAGCCCGCAGGTGCTTCCCCTGTCATGGATAGAGATCCTATGGCAGCTGTACAATAGTGGAAGTGTTTGTACTGAAGTGGCAAAGAAAAATAGCGCAGAAGTTCAAATAAAGATACGTTCAGAATATTACCTCCGTGTAATATTCTGACGTCTGTATAAATGTGCTCTCACTTTTAAGCCGGAACATTGTTATGCCCACAGGCAAACAGTCATGTAGTACGTAAATGTAAGTTTGAGTTCCATTTGTGCTCGTATTTGCCCTCGTATGAAACGTTGACTTGAGCTGTGTCAGGCGAGGAGGTCATCAAGAATAAGTGTTCAACATTGATTTTTCGCTTTAACATCACCAGAGAGAGAGAGAGAGAGAGAGAGAGAGAGAGAGAGAGAGAGAGAGAGAGAGAGAGAGAGTCAAAGAGACTTAACTTCCCACGAGACGAGCCCTTCAGAATCATTTATCAGGCAGGCGGAGTGACCCTGTGTAACCTGCCTTGCACTTTCACATTCCACCAACGTCTTGTATATTCAGAACCGCCTCGAGTTTCCCTGCAAGGCGTCACTCACACAAGCGTCCCAAGGCGTACAGCTGCTTCCATGAATACCTGTCGTTTACTTCCATGGGCTGCTTAACGGAGAGGTTGGCGCCGCTTGTCTCTTGCCCTTCACCTCAGCCTCTCTCGCCGCCATCGATCAGCAGCCAAGTTTAGCAGGAGGAGAGTGAAGGTGTCGATGTGAGGAGCTCCAGGATCACGTGGTCTTCCCTTGCTTATATTTTTGGCGATTTTTATGTAGATATTTCCACCGTTGAAAGTCGTGTGTTGTTGGCAGGTTTATTCTCTCTCTCTCTCTCTCTCTCTCTCTCTCTCTCTCTCTCTCTCTCTCTCTCTCTCTCTCTCTCTCTCTCTCTCTCTCTCTCTCTCTCTCTCTCTCTCTCAAATTGCCGGGTTTGGAAAGATATGTGTTTTACTCTCTCATCTTGCCGTTTATTACTTAATTCGGATTTTATCCTTTCTCCGTTTTTATCAAATTTTATGGCTTCTCCTCTTCCCTTTCTTCAGTCATGTATTCTTTCTTTTTCTTGTCAGGTTTTATTCCTTCGCCCTCGCTTTCAATTTTCAGTCAGATTTTGTCGTTATTTCTTCATTGTCAAGATGTTATCCTTCCACTATCCCTTCTACATATTACTCGAGTCGGACTTTATGGACTCGTCTTTCCAACAGTAAAATATTTGAACAAATACGTGTAGGTGCTGCTGTATGACGCAAGGCTTTGAAAGGTGACACTAAAACGCATCTTTCATACTACCAAGCAGCTCATTCACTGCCAGAACCTTATCGACTGAAAATTGTACCACTTGTCCAAAAACACGTTGCTGGATTCCTCCTTGCACATTGTTAGTGGAAGTGAACTTTTCCATGATGTTGATAATCTGATCCATTATCTCTCTACCGCTGGACGAGTTTTTGCTCTAACCCTTTCAGTGCTATCCATTCTATTTCCCATAATCCCTTAGCATTTTTTCAGATACATTATTGCACTACAGTATATTAATTCATTTTGTAGCATAGGAAATAGAAATTAAACCTCTTATTCTTTCTGTTCCCCATATGCCCATGCAAGTTACATTCTGTACTGCTCTGAATGTTCCCTAAAGATGACCACAGCAGCGAAAGGATTAAATCAACACCGTTTTAAAGCATATACTGGTCTTGACGGCAGAACAAAATAACAATTGATGGTCAAAGCGAATAAAGGGTATATTTTGTACACGGCTCAGTATACGATTCGTTCATGTGTAGCAACCGACTGTGAAGCTTGAATGTAAACTGAAGGCTCTTGTCTCGCTCAGTCTGACCAAAATTGATACTGGTTTTCTGTTTTGTTCTCTCTCTCTCTCTTTTTTTTTCTTTTCTTTTCAACCAATGCTCAATTATGGATGCAGGTCCAGTGAGGGTATAGCACACACAATAGAGCACAACACAATGTAGTACGAACACACACACACACACACACTCACGCACACACACTTCGTATGGTCAGTACCCCCAAATAACTGAAGCGAAGACTTGAATGCTCTCCTGTTTACACTAATATTTTTTCGACTCTCTCTCTCTCTCTCTCTCTCTCTCTCTCTCTCTCTCTCTCTCTCTCTCTCTCTCTCTCTCTCTCTCTCTCTCTCTCATATACACACACACACACACACACACACAACACACACACACACACACACACACACACACACACACACACACACACACACACACACACACACACACACACACACACACACACACACACACACACACACACACACACACACACACACACACACACGTTCGGTTTCTGTGCAACGAAAAGAACCTCAATTAATTTTAATTTTTCACACTTACTTATACACTCTTCCTTAAACTTTCCTCCTTCCTTCTCTCCCTCTCCTCCTTCTCTCCATCCATGTCGTCCCCTCTTTCGCTCCCCTTTCATTACATCACCTCATGGTCATCACACACCTCCCTTCACCTGCACACCTGTAATAATAAGTGAGGTCCTCCCTAAAGTTTATATCATGCGGACGAGCCACGGACTGACTCTTGACGTGAACACAAAGGCTACCACGAAAGCAAAAACTTGTAGTAATGATGATGATGATGATGTTTTGTTTGCTAGTGTTGGAAATAAGGTAACATTCGCCTTTAGTGTTCTATATCTTTTATTTCAGATTGTTTTGAACTCGTGTAAGGAACTGAGACAAAGGCACAACAAAATAAGAACTTCGCGCATGGAAAAGTTACATAGGCAGAAATTCAGCAGTGTATATCCTTTTCTTTTTCTTTTTTTAACACGTGAAGGAAAATGATAACAAAGACACACACAAGAGGAAAATAAAATATGAAAAACTCGGCTCACAGAAATGTTACGTTCACAAGAAGGATTTCACCATCTATTTCCGTCGGTGTCGTGAAAACAGGAACAGGCGGAGAATTACAGATTAGGGTCGTGCAACTTATTGCGAACACACTCGTGACAAGTTCGCTGATGTTTATTTTTTTCCTTGTGAGCTTAGAGGTGATGGACACTTAATTGCGTTATTTACGACACGTTAATTGCGTTATTTACCCCCTTGATAGATATACCATCCCCCTTCTAGCTTAGCTCTTTCACTGCGATGTACATTATTTCACAAAACTATAAATGGCTGTGCAAAGTCTTCAAGAACCGTGAGAAAGGAAAAGGATTAAAACAATAGATTTTCCATTGTCTAGCTAGTAAAATATCTAGCAATAGGTGCTAAACAAAAGAAAAAAATACCTCAGAGTGATTTGTGAGTTATGTCAGCAGAAGTGAAATGGTTAATTAAATAGCCTGGCGCAAGTTTGGATTATTATTTTTTAAAGACATCACTGCAAGGAATAGAATTGAGGGAGTATTGATCATAGTTTTAGTGCCTGTTGTTTTATTTGGCTTCTTAAAATACTCGTTTAGAATTACTTGAATGAAATATCGTAGCATATTGTCATTATTCAGCAGTCGTCATATTTTTACTAATTTTTCTTAGCATACTAGCATACTAGTCTAGAATCACTCGAAAGAAACATCGTGTCTTACTGTCATTACCGAGGAGTTAAAA
The DNA here is from genome assembly GCF_035594125.1 of Scylla paramamosain. NCBI lineage: Eukaryota > Metazoa > Arthropoda > Malacostraca > Decapoda > Portunidae > Scylla > Scylla paramamosain. Next base: position 11,302,786 of record NC_087171.1, on the reverse strand, counting down.
AAAAAAAAAAGTGAAGAGGTGAGGAAAGGTGTGTCCCGCGTCTGTCTTCTCCCTCTCCCCCTCCCTGTGTTTTCTGCTTCCCTGCCGCCTGCCTCCCAAACAAGCGTCGCTGTCTTTTGATTGCTTATGAAGCTTTTGTCTCGCTCACTTAACACTCCCCTATCCTCACGTATTATTACCTCCCATCTGTTTTTCTTTGTGTTTGGTCTCTCTCTCTCTCTCTCTCTCTCTCTCTCTCTCTCTCTCTCTCTCTCTCTCTCTCTCTCTCTGCTGGTTTGGAGCGTTCGGATACCTTGTCTCGGCTGGTTCGAAGCTCCTATTGAAAGTTGCATGGATATTTTCTTGATTTTAGTGATAGTATAACAAGGATCCTTTATTGTCATTGGGATGAAACCTACGTAAGAATCCGACTGATCTCTGTGACGTCTGAGTGGCTTCTGAGAACAGTTGGAATAAGAGATTAAAGTGGTTTAAAAACATGGTGTCATTCACTCACACCATTACCAAGGATCTTTGCCTCTCCCTGCACTTCGAACGCTTGCTACTTGCTCTCATTACCTGCTCCTCTTAATTTCATCACCATCGTAACCTTTCACCACCTGTCCTTTACGCCATCACCTGTACTCATTTGCTCACGCCCAAAGCTGTTATCCCTTACCCACTTCTCTCTTTTCCCCTCCACCGCGTAGAAAGGACTCACCACTTCCTCCTCTTAATCCCATCACCATACCCTCACTTAATCGCTCACGCCCTAACCTACTATCCCTTACCCACTTCCCTCCCTTCACCTCGACCGCGTGTATGCGAAGGAAGCGCCCACCACTTGCCTGTCTCGACCCTGTCATATACACGAGCACCTTTCAATTACAGTTACATCCGCGATTCCTGGCCCTGGTGAGAAACGCTGCAGGTGGACACTATTGTTTTCATCCGCTGCGTGAGGTAAACTGATTCCCGGAGATTCTCATGGTGTTATAGTCAGTGTGTCCTTAGAGGGAGAAGCCGGAGTGAGGGAAGAGCTTGCAATTAGGAGCAGGCGATGAGCGGGAGAGCAAGGATGGATTGTGTTGTCATGGGACGCAACTTTGGCTGTTCCTGGAAAGTTGACGGTGCAGCTTTAGGGAGGGAAAAACAGGACAGAGAGAGAGAGAGAGAGAGAGAGAGAGAGAGAGAGAGAGAGAGAGAGAGAGAGAGAGAGAGAGAGAGAGAGAGTTTGTGTGTGTGTGTGTGTGTGTGTGTGTACCAAAAAAAATAAAAACACAAACAAAGCCATGTACAGAGATAGACAAATCCACTGGAGGGAAGTCTGAACTCTGTTGGGAATTAACTGTGTATGTTTTGGTAAGATTTGATAGGAGACTTTACAAAACGTATTGATAACTTTGTCCTCACTGCTTTAAGAAAGGACAGATTTTCAGACACAAGACGTGATCAACAATAGCAAAATGATATCATGTGGATTCCATTGAGTGAAGGCACAGTCTTCACATGGAGATAAGGCAGCCAGCAGAATATTCCCTAAGGCAAAGTTACACAAATAGTATTCTTAGTATCAAAAGGAAGGCTTCAGAGGAACACAAAAAGGAAGAACATCAGTCATTCGTGAGAAGCTGCTCAATCTGATCTGAAGTGAGAGGTACAAGTATAGAATAGTAAAGGGGAAGGCTCCTTGCAGTACATAAACACCATGGGAGGTCATAGGTCTCGTGGATGTGACGAATATGTGGTGAAGATCTTTGAGTTCGTCATTATACAGCTCGTTTGAAGATGAAGATAATGTAGTTTAGTTTGAAGCTGTGTATGGTTGAAAATAGACATTAGAGTTATCACAGAACCGTGTTATGTGAAGCTGGAAACAATGAAGATGGTCGAAAAATTTTAGAGTGGTTGGAATAAATTAATGTGATTTATATTCATCATCGTGAAAGTAGGATATTTATGTGCAAATGTTTGATTTGATTTGATTTATGTTTTAAAGAATGTTTTTTTACGGTTCTAGTGACAGATTAACAACACTGCTGCATTATGAAAAGGAGAAACACTCTTGAAAACCTAGCTTATTATACCCGTGGCCTTTGAAAATAGTCGTGGTGAGAGAGAGAGAGAGAGAGAGAGAGAGAGAGAGAGAGAGAGAGAGAGAGAGAGAGAGAGAGAGAGAGAGAGAGAGAGAGAGAGAGAGATAGCAAAGCGTTTCTGAATACGGAACTGAGACCCAAGGAAGGGAAAAGGAAGATAGGAAACGTTGAGAGAAATGTAGTGTAGCATTTGGTGACGGGGGCGAGCACAATGATGACGGGGTGGCGGGGGTGAGTGTGATGATACGTGAATGTGATGACTGGTGATACGTGTGATGATGGGCAGTGAGTATGTGATGATGGATTGTGTGTTTGTGGAGGGAGTGACAAGTGGTGAGCGTGTGAGTGTGAATACATGTGATGAGGATGAGGACGGGTGCGTAATAGCGAGAGCTTAGACACTGCACCACCCACGCACGCCCCCCCCCTGCACCCCAAGCTCCGTACCCACACTAGCCCCACTCTTGATTGTCCTCCCTTCCCCTCCCCCCGAACAAAGGTAGCACGTGACTCGCGTGACTGAGATTTTTTTTTATTTATTTTTGCACGAATTGAGTTACTGGTGCAAATAGATCCCCTGTACGTGAGCTAATAGCCTGAAATTGGGAACTCGTATATCTGTCGGCTCGTGCGCGCACGCGCGCGCGCGCGCGCGTGTGTGTGTGTGTGTGTGTGTGTGTGTGTGTGTGTGTGTGTGTGTGTGTGTGTGTGTGTGTGTGTGTGTGTGTGATATGGATAAATTTTGCTCTTATTAACATACTATAGCAAGGGATTTGAAGAATGGGGTTGAAGTCGCGTTTTTACAGCAATGCAACCGAATTTGAGAGATCAAGCTCACGCGATCTAAGGCAAATTAGTCGATAATTTTCGCTGAGAAGTAAAGAAATTTGAAAGATTCTGTCCCTGTTAGAAGAAATCAGCTCGAAACTATAATTCAAGGGATGGAGCGTGTTTAGTGTGCCTATTTCCTCCTAGAACTTACTTCTCCTCTTCCAAAACTATGCCGGCACTTGTTGTAACAGAAATAGCGGTCAGGTTTGTAGAGGGAACATTAGTGAACCACGCCGGACAGCACCCTTTCTGAAGGCAGCATAAAACTCGTACGTCTCTGGAAAAACTATCATCATAATATCCTCATCCCAGTCTCCAAGTCAGAGATGCCAGACAAACCTGAAACTGTGAAATGCAGCAGCAACAACAACAACAACAACAACAACAACAACAACAACAACAACAATAGCAGCAGCAGCAGCAGCAGCTGAGAGGTAATGAGGCCTGGGGCGGCGCTTTCTCTCAGGCGCTAGTTTTCATAAAGTTTCGGAATAGTTTCTCTACTTTTTCGTTTTTTTCCGCTCAACAGCCTGGAACAGCGAGAAAACTTTATTCCCGGTACTGCCGTAGACAGCGTTGTACCTGGCCGTTGAACACACCTGGGTACGTTTATTGCTTACCCTATATTGTGAGAGCGTCGAATATAGTACTTCTGCAGTAATATAAAAAAAAGTATGTACTTTAGATCATTGTGCTCTAGTCAGTGAATACAGACTGAGAAAAAAAATCTTTCAAAACTACATCATTTTAAAACAAGAAAAGTAGAATAATGATATTGAGAAAAGTTCATGAGTCATTGATTTTTTTTTTTTACTTTGTAAATATTGATTAAAGTGAAATACACTTAATGTAAAATATCAAATATGTACTGTTCCCGTGAACTTAAAAGAATCTTTCCAGTAACAGGGATAGAATTCGGATATATATTTTCTTTTGAAGAGTCACATCTTAAATTTGAGGACAATTTTTACCTGACTTAGCAACAGCAACCCGAGACGCGCCACTTACATATAAGTGGAGACGTTAGCATATTTTTGCCACGCGTCTTGCGAACTGCGAACTCATGCTGATTACACTGACTGTCCATGACGGGTTGACACAGGGAATTACACACACACACACACACACACACACACACACACACACACACACACACACACACACACACACACACACACAGAGAGAGAGAGAGAGAGAGAGAGAGAGAGAGAGAGAGAGAGAGAGAGAGAGAGAGAGAGAGAGAGAGAGAGAGAGAGAGAGAGAGAGAGAGAGAGCGTAGAAAATCAAGTGATGCCTATTTTCGGAAATATTAAAGCGAAATTGTTATTTAGTTTCGTGATATGGCACGTCGTAAAATTAATCATATTTATGGCGTGTTAAAATTTTGCAGTGGTTGTCGAATATTAGAAACAGAAAAGTCATTTGTAGTGTGTTTCATATTTGTTGAGAACCAATGTGTCGTGTCACGGTCACACAAGAACAAGTTGCTAAACTAGGCAAGTGTTTTCAAGTCTGACTCAAGTGTTCAAAGATGTGGCGGTCTGGTGAAGTGTGTTGCGTCACCTGTAAGGGCATGGGTTAAAATTTTATGTGTTAAGGAAACTGCCCCTGGGAAAAAGAAAATGGATGCTTATATTGTCGCTCCCAATAAGGAGGCAAATAAAAGATGCGAGAGAAAGGTTAATTTATTTTTTACTGTGTTATTAAAGTATAGAATGCTGAACACTTGAGAATTCGGCAGTTTTTGAAAAGGGAACATTAACATGGGGTGTAGGAGAACGTTTCCTTATTAATGGACAGACTTCATCCTTTCTGTACGGTCATATCACAGTGACTCAGCACCACCGATGGTCTCACTACATATAAAATAAAACAGAAAGGTCTGCTGCAGCTGTACTTAATTCTCTTTCTACTAGAGTATTTCCTTGCCTTGCCAATAAACACCAAGAATATAAGCAGTAGTGTTCTTCCAGCGGCCCCAGCTTACTGTTTTCTTGATGCGAGAGGGAGACCAAGGAAGACTTCCCAAACACGTTTCAAGAAAAGCACCATTTTGCCGCTGCCAAACTTGTTACAAACTTAAGAAAACACGACCTGATCGAGAACTTTGGAGAGGCGAGTTGTGGCAACTCCTGAACGAACACACACACACACACACACACACACACACACACACACACACACACACACACACACACACACACACACACACACACACACACACACACACACACACACACACACACACACACACACACACACACACACAGAATGGGACTTAACTTTCTACTTGCCAAGAGAAAATCAAGCTGACGAAGCAGTTGGAAAGACAAAACTTGACTCGGGAATGAAAGAGGGTGATTTGCGAATTTGTTTTCTCTACCTCCCTGTCTGTATGTTTCTTTATCTGCTGAGAGAGAGAGAGAGAGAGAGAGAGAGAGAGAGAGAGAGAGAGAGAGAGAGAGAGAGAGAGAGAGGGGGGGAGTAGGGGTGACACAAATAGAATCAGAAAGAAAGGAACAAAGACAGACAGGCAGACATACAGACAGACAGACACACACAGAGACGAATACTAAGTAGATAAACAGATAAACAGACAGGCAAATATAACACACACACACACACACACACACACACACACACACACACACAGACAGAGTCCTCACAATTTCACCTATCACCACCACCACCACCACCACCTCCTCCTCCTCCTCCTCCTCCTCCTCCTCCTCCTCCTCCTCCTCCTCCTCCTCCTCCTCCTCCTCCCCGCGCCCTCCCAGCCACCGGCACCCAGAGGACTCATAGCAACGACAGCAAATAAACCTTCGCGATGTTTAATTTGAAAATGTTGTCTGGCAGAGTGTGCCTTTGACTATCTCTGTTATTGTTAGTGATGGGAGCGAGGCCCAATTAGGAAGCTTTGGCCTTGAGTGGCATGGGATAGAAACTTTACCTGCCGAGCTGCTGGAGACAGAGAGAGAGAGAGAGAGAGAGAGAGAGAGAGAGAGAGAGAGAGAGAGAGAGAGAGATGGGGGGTAGACTTAAATGTTTCAGTAAAAGTTTGGAAAATATGTATATACTAACGTGATGGATTTTGATATTTTATTTCATGTTATTCGGTCATGAAAGATGTACATCCAGAGAGAGAGAGAGAGAGAGAGAGAGAGAGAGAGAGAGAGAGAGAGAGAGAGAGAGAGAGAGTGTGTGTGTGTGTGTGTGTGTGTGTGTGTGTGTGTGTGTGTGTGTGTGTGTGTGTGTTCATTAAACGTTATGAAATTTTATTTGTAATTGGATGGATTTTGATCATGTGCCTCATCAAGTTATTTATTTATGAAAACGTCCATACGGAGAGAGAGAGAGAGAGAGAGAGAGAGAGAGAGAGAGAGAGAGAGAGAGAGAGAGAGAGAGAGAGAGATTAAGAAACCTTAATCTTCCACACTTTTACGTGAATTAATCAAGGGACGACCCTAAAGAAATAAGGATTGATAAAAGAGAAGAAGAGAGAGAGCGAGCGAACGAGCGAGAGAGAGAGAGAGAGAGAGAGAGAGAGAGAGAGAGAGAGAGAGAGAGAGAGAGAGAGAGAGAGATGACGACTGCAAATCTTACCGATGGTTTAATTAAGGCGTGTGCAGCTCTAGCTTGAATACCGAGCCTTCCACTAACGCGTCTCTCCCCTATTGCAGCATACTGTTCGCGGACATCGTGGGCTTCACCGCCATCTCCTCCACCTACACGGCCTCCGAGCTGGTGAAGATGCTCAACGAACTCTTCGCTCGATTTGACGGCCTGGCGGAGGTAAGGCACAGAGAGACAGGCAGACAGACACAGACAGATAGGCAGACATACACAAACACAAACAGAAAAGCAGACATGTAGACAGAAACAGAAAGATAGACAGAAAAACAGACACAGACAGATAGGCAGGCAGACAGATATTAAAATCTGCTCGGATGATAAGATTTTGCCTCTTCAGGAGAGAAAAGGATTGCTATTAGAATGCGAAAGAGAGAATGAACGGCGGGAGATGGAGATGGACAGGTAAAGAAACACACACAGACTGAGTTAGAGAAAGAAAGAGATATACGTACAGAGACAATCCTAAAAGCACATTAAACACACACACACACACACACACACACACACACACACACACACACACACACACACACACACACAGATATAGATATAATAAATACACTTGACGAACTAGTAGAGAGAGAGAGAGAGAGAGAGAGAGAGAGAGAGAGAGAGAGAGAGAGAGATGAATGAGATAGGACAAGAGAGATGGGTTGATTAATCTGAGGTGTCAAAAAGGGTTTATGTCCGGATGTTTCTAGCGGTGGTGGCCTTACCTCCAGCGGGGCGACCTGGGATGAGCGGGAGGATCCTGAGTTGACTTCAATAGGAGGCTGGCACTGAGGGAGGGTAAATTAGACTAATCAGGTTTTTCCTGTGAATATTGAGGCAAGCTGAGTGGGACAGGTCGTTCTTGTGGAGAGGGAGTTGAATGAAGCTGGAAGGATAAGATGAGGCGTGGTGGGATATCAAAGTGAGCCCGGCGTGAAGGGATACTAGTTTATGGACGGCTGGGGCAAGGAAGGGAGGAAATAGAGGATGGGTAGACTAAAAGGGAGACAGGTCAAGAAAGGTTGGGGCGAGGAGGAGAGGTGTGATGTGGTTTGGTGTTGGGCGTTCTTAAGAAGGAGCTTTCTTCTTTACTATTCTCTCCGCAGGCCTGTATTTTCGAAGGGTTCTCTAATCAGGACTGCTTTCAAAGGCTACGAAGATGCAGTGATATAGTTAGTCAATCTCTCATGGATCATTTTACCCAATTAATAATACAGAATGCTTGTTAAGCTATCACTTACCTACATCTTGCCTTGGGTTAGAGAAAGTATGTTACCACAGACAGCTTCGCAAGGATCAACAAGTCAACTATTTTGTTCTTCCTTAGTGTTCCTTTTCGTTCTTTTTTGCTATGGCGTGGAAGCTGAAGACGCCATTACTGAAGTGCGTTTGTCACGAAAAATCACGTTTGTCAGCTGAGTTGACTTCCAACTGTGTGTGTGTGTGTGTGTGTGTGTGTGTGTGTGTGTGTGTGTGTGTGTGTGTGTGTGTGTGTGTGTGTGTGTGTGTGTGTGTGTGTGTGTGTGTGTGTGTGTGTGTGTGTGTGTGTGTGTGACAGGTCGTTTATCATTCTGAAGATGCTCATATGAAAGGAAAGAATGAATGGAAGAGACTGGTGAAGAGAGGAAGAAAAGGGGTGAAAACAGGAAATGGGAAAGGAGAGGAAAATTAAAGGAGGCAAGGAAAGAGATGAAAGGTATAGGAATGAGAGAAAGAAAGGAAATTCTGGGATGGCGATAAACGGATGAAAGGAGGAAAATGATAAAGGAGGTAAGAAAGAAGATAAAATTAAACCTTAAAGGAGGAAAGGAAATAAAAGGGAGAGAAGGAAGTGGGTGAAGGGATGTAAGGAAGAACAAGAGAGAGAGAGAGAGAGAGAGAGAGAGAGAGAGAGAGAGAGAGAGAGAGAGAGAGAGAGAGGTATAAAAGGTGTGGTTTCTTGGAAGGGAACTGTTTACTTTTTCAAATTGACGAGAATGTGCGGTAACTCGAACATGACATTATTTCTCATTCCGAATCTTCTGTTTTCTCTCCTCCCTTCTCTGTTTGTCCTCTCTCTCTCTCTCTCTCTCTCTCTCTCTCTCTCTCTCTCTCTCTCTCTCTCTCTCTCTCTCTCTCTGGAACGCAAGTAAGGTCATTTCAGACATTTTAAACTTTGCATTCTCCTTCCCCTTCCCCACAAAAGTGCTCGACAAGCGGTGTATTCAAGCAGGGGGCGACCAGGCTGGCAGGCAGGCAGGCAGGCGAGCGGGAGAGAAGAATGAATAGATGTGTAACATTCAGGTTCACTAAAGGAGGGAGGGGAAGCAAAGAGCTAAATGGGGCTTTACGAGGACGAATGAAAGGGTAATTGTGAGGCTTGAGTCAAAAAGAAATTAATATGAAACGTGTCCTGAAAGACAATTAAAAGGAAAGAGAGAGAGAGAGAGAGAGAGAGAGAGAGAGAGAGAGAGAGAGAGAGAGAGAGAGAGAGAGAGTAATGATAGATGATAAAGTAAAGAATTTCAATATAGCTCTTAATTAAAACGTATTGTGAAGGAAGGAAAATAGAAAAAGGAGGAAATAAAAAGAGAAAAAGTAATAACAGTAAGATAAAGGATTATAATACCTTTTTGTAATAACATAACCTGAAGGAAAGAAAAAATAAAAAAATCGAAAATGAAAATCCAATAATATGGAGAACCGTAATGCATATACCTCCGTAAAGAAAAAAAAATAATACTAAACCGAATATCAAGTGAAAAAATAATACGAAAAATGACATATGAGAATCTTCTTTACTTGTGACAATCTCAATATAATGCAGGGATAGTCTATCGTGATTACTGTGTGAGGAATAAAGTCTGAGAGAGTGCTAAGAGATTTTTAAATGAAGCGTCACTGCCTGCCGACTTCCTTAACCCACTCACTGCTATTTGGCCCATCATTCACGAACCACTAACCACTCTGGGACATTTTCTTCTCGCTCTACACCACCTCCAGTCATTATAGTGGCTAGAAATTGCAAAATCTTTTCCTTTTCATCCTTTTCTTATAGGTGCTTAGAAAGATTTCATACATTGCTTTTAGTGTTGTGAATTGTTGTATACCGCAGTGAAATACATAGATGAGTTCTTCATTCTAGATTGCTTTATTGACAACATAAGTATAGATGGAAATAGTTTAATGTACAGGTAAAAGAATAGTCCTTCTAACTGGTATCTCTTATGCATAAACCCCCCCAACACACACAAACACACACACACACACACACACACACACACACACACACACACACACACACACACACACACACACACACACACACACACACACACACACACACACACACACACACACACACACACACACACACACACACACACACACACACACACAGAAACTATATTCCCGTAAATGGCAGGAAAGAATCGGTTCTCGTCCGTAGATCAGCAGTCACAGCACTAGTAGAAATATTGTGGAATTAAAGAAGAAAACGAGAATTGTAAGGGTGTAGATGAGTTCTGATGTACATTTACTTATTACTGATGTATTTACCCATAGTTGTATACAAGATTTGAATCAAGCTCGTGTTGCTATTCATTTATGTATACTTTGTTCCATATTAGTGTGTGTCTGTGTGTGTGTGTGTGTGTGTGTGTGTGTGTGTGTGTGTGTGTGTGTGTGTGTGTGTGTGTGTGTGTGTGTTGTGGGTTGTTGACGAGTGATGTAAAATTTGAATATTATTATTAGTCTTGTGAATAACATATCACGCAAGTTAATTCAGTTTGATATGTTAGATTGCGCTCCTTTTTTCTTTCTCTCGTCCTTTAATTTAAACTTGTAGCCTCTCTCTCTCTCTCTCTCTCTCTCTCTCTCTCTCTCTCTCTCTCTCTCTCTCTCTCTCTCTCTCTCTCTCTCTCTCTCTCTCTCTCTCTCTCTCTCTCTCTCTCTATCTATCTATCTATCTATCTATCTATCTATCTATCTATCTCTTCGAAGGGAAAGAAATATTTGATCAATGATGTCTGATCATTATTGATCATGGTAAGCTGGATATTGACGTGTTCCAGTGCTGAGCAGTGCTGAGAGACTGAAAACACGCCTACTCACCCACTCGCCAAAAGGTTGTTAGATCAAGTAGTGGACTCGGGTAGGTAAACACGCTCTCAATTTACTCGACTGTAACATGGTAGTGAATGAGTAGACTCGTGTTGCGATCAAAAAATGCAAGGCAGGCAGAAAGGTAATGAGAAAAAGGACATAGAGGAGAACAGAATAAATATAGCTATGGTAATAATGGTGCAAGGAAAGTGTTTTTTTTTTATGATGGTGCAAGGAAAGTCTTTTTTTTCCCCCGTATGGTGTATCGCGAGTGAATAGAAGTGAAGACTACTAAGAAGGTGTCTATCTCCAGCCAAAACACGAAGAAGAGGTAGATGTGAAAAGTTGAGCCTGTAATGAAAATAAATTGGGCGATAGTTGAGAGTTTAAAAGAAAGTTGCCTGATGAGAAAACAGAGGGTGTAGCTGAGAGGAAGGTGTACCTGTGCGGAAAATAGAGGTGGTGTTGAAAAGTTATAATTTAGTGACTCCAAATAGATCGATGATTGGAAAATGAGAGTACCAGTACGAAAAAAAATAATTAAAACAGAGAGAGAGAGAGAGAGAGAGAGAGAGAGAGAGAGAGAGAGAGAGAGAGAGAGAGAGAGAGAGAGAGAGAGAGAGAGAGAGAGAGAGAGAGAAATAATAATGATAGTAAAGAACTTAAATGTATCTCTTAATAAGACATATATTGAAGAAAAAAAAATAGAAAATGCGAAAACTTAATTAAATAGTGCCCAAAAATAAAACAAAGGATGATATTGATAAAACACATTAAGAACCATGTAAATCTTTCTTATACAAACCCCGCGAAAGGATTCACTGTGAGATGAGTGACGCAGTATCCCCGCTATTTATTCAGACCCTCCCCTCACACCCACTGCTCTGTCCACCCACCAGTTAGCAGATACAATTGTTAGTCTGAGGTTGAGTCCCGTCGTCTGTCATTATGGTATGGCAATTATCTCGGTGTGAAGCTGAAAAGGTGCCGCTGCAAAGGCTGTACTCAAAACCTCCAAACCCGCCTTAGGATAAAAAATACAGTAAATAAGTGTTAATTCTGGTATAGGAAATAAGAGCACAAAAAATTAACAAATGTAACGTAACCTGATTGATGTCATAAAATGTTGTTACTGTTTGAGACTGTTTGAGCCATTCTTCTTTATCCAAACTGTGTCATTGTTTTTTTTTTTTTTTCGACATATACTACAATGATATTTTTTTTCTGAATTGCACAGTACTTCATGATGGTAGTGACATCGAACACACACACACGCACACACACACACACACACACACACACACACACACACACACACACACACACACACACACACACACACACACACACACACACACACACACACACACACACACACACACACACACACACACACACACACACACACGTGACGCAACACAACCCAGCTGACGTAAAAAAAAAAACGTAATTAATTAGAAAACAACTCCATTAATTACTCTTAAGGCGAAGTGACTGGTGCCATTAGCATACGAAAATCTCTAAATAATTAATGATGAAAAACTACATCCAGTATGGAGAGGAAAGGAAGAACGGTGTGTGTGTGTGTGTGTGTGCGTGTGTGTGTGTGTTAGGTACAGGATATTAGCATACACCTTTATTGGTTCACAATCCTACACCTACCCATCCCCTATTCCTTATCCTCCAACCCCCACTATCACACGTGTAACCCAATAACCCAGCCTCTCCCAAATGCCTCTTTAACTCTCTCTCTCTCTCTCTCTCTCTCTCTCTCTCTCTCTCTCTCTCTCTCTCTCTCTCTCTCTCTCTCTCTCTCTCTCTCTCTCTCTCTCTCTCTCTCTCTCTCTCTCTCTCTCTCTCTCTCTCTCTCTCTCTCATAATTGGTTATTGGAGTAATGTTCCGCGTGGCCGAGTGGCTGGCCCGCAGGTGGATCTTTCAGATAATTGGTTATTTGAGGAACAAAGGTCTCTCGAGATTGGCTGCCGTCCTCCTGGCTGGCTGCTTTATCCCATAATTGGTGGTGTGGATAGACACCGCTTAAATGTACTCGTATATGTATGTGTGTGTGTGTGTGTGTGTGTGTGTGTGTGTGTGTCTTGTCTAGTAGTCGCGCGACGGTACTCAGTGACTCTCTCTCTCTCTCTCTCTCTCTCTCTCTCTCTCTCTCTCTCTCTCTCTCTCTCTCTCTCTCTCTCTCTCTCTCTCTCATTTTCTTGTTATTTTTACTCTGTTACTATTTTTACCTCCTCCTCCTCCTCCTCCTCCTCCTCCTCCTCCTCCTCCTCCTCCTCCTCCTCCTCCTCCTCCTCCTCCTCCTCCTCCTCCTTACTTTTTTTCCTTCCCCTTACTTCAGCCTTCAGTCCTTCCCTCCATCCCTCCTTTCTTGATATTACTTCCCTTCAGCTAACACTCCACAAGGAAAACAGGAAGCGGCGTCCCAGTCTGTGAATAATTATTTCTCATTTCCCGCTTCAAGAGTCGTATCCCGCGGCGCTGCACCCTCTGGCCCAGCACGTGACAAAACATCACACACGCCACGCGGAAAGACACATGTTACTAGTTGACATCTGTGACTCTTTGGGTTTTAGTGTTCTCAAAGCGTAACCCAGATTCATTATTAGATAGTTAGTCATAAGGTGGAATTGAGGTGAAGGAGTAAATATGTGCGTGATTTAATACGTTACTTCCTGATACTTGTAGTTCTCAGGCGTAATTCTTATTCAGTATTATAGCTTGATGTAGTCCCCTGTTAGTTACTCATAAGGTGGCATTGAGGTGAATGAGTAAATATGTAGGTGATTTAATACGTTACTACCTGACTTTTGTAATACTTTGGGTTCTTCTCAAGCGTAATTCTTATTCAGTATTGTAGTCTCCCCATTTGATCCAGTCCCCTGTTAGTCACTCATAAGGTGGAACTGAGGTGAATGAGTAGGTGATTTAAAGTCCCTTGTTAACGGAAAATATTATTCTTATCTTAATAAAATCCTCTGGTGGACTGACACGTGGTGACGAATGTTTATCAATGCTAGATACAGGAATTGCAACAAAATGACTTAGTTTCATGAGGGTGACGGTGCTTTTGACCTTTGCTTTGGGACTGACACTCTCAGTAGGTCTTTTGTTTCACTTAGTTGCCCTTGGCCAGTGCCGCTCTTGCGTAAAAAAAAAAAAAATCCTGTAATACTTTGGACGAGTCAGTATCCCTTTGTATGAGTAAAGTGGCAATGATGATTTGGCCTTTCAGTCAGGTATTCATTCTTTTCACGCAAATTTTTTGGTTAACCAGCTTTACTCTGGGTGCGGAGGGGCAGTAATTGCCTGTGGCAGTAAAGTTGATGGTGCGCTGCGCCTTCCAGAATCCCGCAGTGAGATGTTAAGAATGCTAATTTTTCCTAAATATCTTTGATTTGATTAAGTGTATGAAAGCATGAAAGAGAGAGAGAGAGAGAGAGAGAGAGAGAGAGAGAGAGAGAGAGAGAGAGAGAGAGAGAGAGAGAGAGAGAAACAGGTATGCACGCAAGCAGACGGGCAGGGCAGAGAGACAGAGAGAGACAGGCAGATATAAACTAGCAGTTGGTGTGATAGACGCAAACAGATAAGCAAAGACAGACAAATAGACACTCATACAGACAGACAAGCAGACAGACAGACAGACAAAAACAGCCATGCAAACGGAGAAACAGACAGACAAGTAGACAAGCAGACAGACAAGATCAGGCACCCACACAGAAATTGCGTGAATTGTTTTTGAAGCTGCTCTCCTGAACTTGTTTTCCCCAACAATTTTGCGTGCAGTGTGAACAAGACTGTACATTATTCTCGTCGTGTGAATCGTACCTTCCATTTACATCATTACGTTTTCGTCTTTCGCATGGATTCTGGCAAAAATTTGATCTGCAGCGTTTAAAAATTAAATGTGCGTCTCTCTCTCTCTCTCTCTCTCTCTCTCTCTCTCTCTCTCTCTCTCTCTCTCTCTCTCTCTCTCTCTCTCTCTCTCTCTCTCTCTCTCTCTCTCTCTCTCTCTCTCTCTCTCTCTCTCTCTCTCTCTCTCTCTCTCTCTCTCTCTCTCTCTCTCTCTCAGGGGACGAACGCACCACTATTGTTTCATACTCTTCATTAATGTCGCCCTGATAGAAAAATCACATAAAAAGATCTTTTTACACTTTTTCCGCTCTCAGTTTTTTTTAATGTCACGTTTTAATGCAGAAAAAAAAACCTGGCATCACTTTAGCCTTTAGTCAGTCAGTCATAAAAACGCAATTTCTCGTGCAGCATGGAAAAGGTAAATGCTTTTGTTCACAGTGATTAACGTGAATTTATTATATGAATCGTATCTACAACAGACTCAAACTGCGTGCATGCAACTCTTTATCTGTATATCTACCTATCTATCTATCTATCTATCTATCTGTCTTTCGGTCTATGTCTTTATTAATATATCTATCAGTTTATATCAATCTATCAGTATGTCTTTATTTATCTGTTTATCTTTCAGTCTGTCTCTATCAATCTATATATCAGTTTGCCTTTATCATTCTATCAATATGTTTTTATCTATCTATCTGTCTATCAATCTATCCATCTGTCTATCTATCTATCTGCCTTTCGGTCTATGTCTCTATCGATCTATCTATCAGTTTGTCTTTATTAATCTATTAATGTCTTTACTTATCTATCTATCTATCTATCTGTCTGTCTATCCATCTGTCTATCTATCGATCTATCTATCTATCTGTCTATCTATCTATCTATCCATCTTTCAGTCTATGTCTTTATCAATCTATCTATCAGTCTATGTCTTTATCAATCTATCATGTCTTTATCTATCTATTTATCTATCTATCTATCGAAGTCCCGTGCCCCAATAGACATAGGTGACCAGTGAACGCACACATCTTTCTCTTTTTCACCACGCTGCCACAACGTACATCAACACACTAAATATATTGCTGGAAAGAAGAAAAACAAATGGATTCACTTATGGCCACGCAACCCCAGCGTTATATAGCGGCGGTTTGGGTTGATACAAAGGAGCGCTACCTCCTCCACCTAGAAAGTGTGCTTGAAGGAAGATTTGTTATTCTCTCCCTTGAAGCAACACGGAAACACTGGGAAAAAAAAATTGACCTGAAGGCGAAGTGAATTGTCTGTAAGAGGTACTCGTCGGGTATCGAACCTGCCAGGACAAGCTTTCATTCGTATGCATAACACTGTACCATAGAGCCTTTCGACCCATGTATAGTAGGAATGTACATTTCTTTTAACCTTTTGACTGCCACTTAGTACACCTTCCCCTGATTTCCCTGAGACATCTTTACTTAGGAAGAAACTGCAAAAATGTATTCTTCATCGCTCACTTTCTTGTAGATGTTTATAAAGATTTCACGCATTGCTTCTGGTGCTGCTAATTATTTCGTGTCGCAGTGAAAGGGTTAATAGTCGAGGGGGGAAAAACTTAAATCCTTCCGGCTACATTTTATATCGGCCTCCATATATAATTCATCATAGTTTGTAAGCCGAGGCATATTTATTCAACCATGACGATGTGATAACGAGCGTTTAATACCAGGAAGCAGCGTGCCTCTATGTAAATTGGAGATTATCTGTGTGCAGCTAATTTCACTGTTGAAAGAGATAACGAGAGAGAGGGAGGGTGGGGGGAGGGGGCGTTGTATATGTGTGTGTTTGTGTTGGCAGAATATGAGGATGTCACTTATTTGTGAGTTCGTAGCTGACTGTGACTACTTGACTTCGTGTGACTGACTGTGTGGATGTGGCTGACGGGCTGCCTGACTGCTTGAGTGGCTGCTGACAGGTGAATAGAGACACGTGTTGCTTTGTTGTATTCTGTGTGTGATCGCAGGTTAAATTGCGACTAGGCGACCGTGTGTGTGTGTGTGTGTGTGTGTGTGTGTGTGTGTGTGTGTGTGTGTGTGTAGGTAATATGTTATAACAATCCATAATCTCGTACCTGTGCACTGGAAACATAAATTAATGCATATTGTTGTTTGATGCAAGTCCAATTAATTTATATATCACGTGGGAGTGAATGTAGCAAGTGCATGCATGAGAGAGAAGGACGGGAGAGTGTGACTGTGTGATGAGGAAAGCTGTTTGTTAATGTGATTAATATTGATGGCAAAGAAAAATGTGCGTCTCAAAATGGGATATGTATAGAGAGACGACCAAGTTGGAGAAGTGTGTTATTTTTGTGGTGCAGGAGGATGTGACTTTGTGAGTGTGTTACGTGGAGGAGAGTTAGTTGATTTATTAAGGTAGAAAAGAAGAAAAGGAGTGTGGCTTTGTGAGTATGTGGTGTTTAGAAAAGTAGGTGGGTAAAGTAATTTATTCTCCTGATGGAAGAGGTGAGGTCTTGCTTTTATGGAAGAGTAGAATAGCAAAATTACATGATTTCTTAGTGGAGAACAAGTTGAGTGTGCCTGTCTGAGTGTGTGGAAGAACAGAATGGTAAAATTATTTAGTTTCTTGGCGGAGGACTAGTTTAATATGGCTGTTAGAGTGTGAGGAGGAGTGGAATGGTATAGTTACTTGCTTCCCTAGTGGAGGAGAAGTGAAATACGCCTGTCTGTATCTGTATGTGGTGTAGAGGAAAACAGTGCATAGATTGGCAAGGTAGCTAAACTGTTTCCCTGATGAAGAAGAGAGAAGAGTATGACTGTGGATCTAACATGGACAGTAGGTTCTTAGAGTCTTGTTTTTCTCCTACACCTGCAGAAGTACGACCAGCTGCGCATCAAGATTCTCGGGGACTGCTACTACTGCGTGTCCGGCGCCCCCAAGGAGAGGAGTGATCACGCCGGTGAACTGCGTGCATATGGGCCTCTCCATGATCGACGCTATCAAGTGAGACGCACACACACATAGCTTGTTCGGTAGTTAGTTAATTAGTTTGTTTATTCATTAGTAAATTATCTAGTTGGCTAGCTAGTTAATCAGTTAGTTAGCTAATTATCTATCAGGAATACTTTCGTTGTTCTAAGTACGTAATGAAACCAGACTAACACCACCTTGCTCTACCACCACCACCTTCCCAGATACGTGCGGGAGACCACGGGGTGCACTGTGGACATGCGGGTCGGCATTCACACAGGGGCGGTGCTGGCGGGCGTGTTGGGACAGAGGCAGTGGCAGTTCGATGTGTATAGCAAGGACGTGGTGCTCGCCAACAAGATGGAGAGCAGCGGCAAACCTGGGTAAGCTGGCGAGTGTGCACGGGGTGAACAGAGCTGCTTAATGTGTGGGGACAGACATGCAAGGTGACTGATCTGTTAGTTGGTTAGGAAGTGCGGCTGACTGTAAGACTGATTGTTAAGGTAATGGAGGTTAGTTAATGGATGTAAGAGTACTTGTGGTGTATGTGTGGTAGTAAAGGTGTACTTGTGACTGTGTGTGTGTGTGTGTGTGTGTGTGTGTGTGTGTGTCGTGACGGAACGGTGACGATGACGATGACGTGCGACGCAATATTGCCGGTTCAAGGTTTTCACCCCATTTCTATTTGTATTGAGAGAGAGAGAGAGACAGAGAGAGAGAGAGAGAGAGAGAGAGAGAGAGAGAGAGAGAGAGAGAGAGAGAGAGAGAGAGAGAGTCTGTAAAGCTACGTTTAATCAACTCTTACTACTACAACAACAACAACAACAACTACTACTACTACTACTACTACTACTACTACTACTACTACTACTACTACTACTACTACTACTACTACTGATAATAATAATAATAATAATAATAATAATAATAATAATAATAATACTGCTGCTTCTACTACTGATGCTAATAGTAATACTGATACTGATTCTTCTACTACTACTACTACTTCTACTGTGTGTGTGTGTGTGTGTGTGTGTGTGTGTGTGTGTGTGTGTGTGTGTGTGTGTGTGCACCATTACGCACCGTTACGACAAACGCTTGACTCCTCATCGACTTTAAACCTTCCCCGACCTTTCCAATTCTCGTCCCCACAACTCTGCTCATCCATAACGAGAAGCATTTCTGCCTTTGTATATGTAAAATATGAATAACATATCACGGAGTTAATTCATTTTGATATGCTAGACTGCGTTCCTTTTTTTTTTTTCCTCCCTCGTCCTTTAATTTAACTCTCTCTCTCTCTCTCTCTCTCTCTCTCTCTCTCTCTCTCTCTCTCTCTCTCTCTCTCTCTCGCGCCAGTATCCCCAATTAACGTCATTAACTAGGTGATGAATGGCTGTAATTGTTATTTTCCGCTTGATTGCTTCGGCCACTCACAGCAGCTCTCGTTCCCACCATTATGTCCACAGTCGCGTCCACATCAGCAACAAGACCCTGCAGTACATCGGTGGGGAGTTCGAGGTGGAGCCAGCGTATGGGGAGAAGAGAGAGGACGCTCTCAGAGCCGCGGGACTCAAGACTTACTTCATCTCCAAGGTCCTGCGCCCGGTGAGTTATAGGTTTTAGTATAAGTTGAATGTCTGAATGTCTGTCCCGCCGTCCACCAGCCGTCCCTCACCACCTCCCAGCGCCTCCCATAATTCACACATTTCACGCCCCGCCGCTTCTAATAGCGCCGCCATTCTGAGAGGCGGCTCTCCTTAATACTGTGAGCTTCCCTGGGAGATTCTTAGGGGGGTATAGGAAATTGTGAGCGGAATAGGAAATGTGATGTTCATTTAGATTTGGGTGAGTAAAAGTTGGATATTCGTTTATGGATATAATTTGACGTGATGTTTTGTTATACACTAAAATGTAGCATACGAAAGCTAGTTTTACTATTATAGACCTCATTTAATGTAAAAAGATATGAATTTGAACGTTTAAATCCTCTGTCATAAAGCACAAAGCTGGTATTATAAAGCAACACATTGTATAGAAAATTATCATCATAAAACGCATGCATGTGGAAA
The DNA here is from genome assembly GCF_035594125.1 of Scylla paramamosain. Lineage (NCBI taxonomy): Eukaryota > Metazoa > Arthropoda > Malacostraca > Decapoda > Portunidae > Scylla > Scylla paramamosain. The sequence goes on along the minus strand of NC_087171.1, from coordinate 11,283,263 downwards.
GCAACGCCCTCAGCACGTGTGACTGAGTAGCACAAGGGAGAAATGAAGTTAAACTTTAGTAGAAGGCTTTCTCTCCCCGCTACCGCATCTCACCGCCTGCTCGATGTCAGAAGGCGGTGAATCACTCATGTCAGTGTGCTAACGCCAGTCACTTCTCTTCTAAACACATTACCCCTTTAATAATGTTATTTGTGTACAGATTGACCTAGTAACTTTATTAGACTAAGAAATAAAACTTATCATTATGGACAATATTTGCTTGTGCGGTACATTATCGTTGGAAAGTTCACTCAAGTATTAAGATTGTATCATATGTACCGACACCGTTCAGGTAATATATGCATTCAGACTTTGCAACATGAGTGTCGTGTCCGTGCTTTGAAATCTTAGTGTCTTTATTCTTCATAACCTCTTAGTGCCGCCTTGTGTGGGGCAGAATCTCATAAACCAGTCACTGTCCAGGGGCACATAAAACGCTCCTGGCATTCCTCTCCACGTCCACCCCGCCTCCCTCCCTTCCCGTGCATACACCGCCACTCAATCTTCCTGACACACTGTCGGTCTCGTGTTTTCACCCTTCACTTCATCACCACTCGCTTTGTTTCCGTTAACTTGTTTTGACCATTTGTTTCGTCAGGTTATTGTGCTCCGTGCCGTCATAGCGCAATTTTGTTCGGTCTTTTCTCGAGTGAGTGCACAAGTTCAAATCCCGCAGTGTTTGAATCAGAACAGTTTTTTAATCAACGGAAATGTTGCCAGCTTCACTGTGTAGCACCCCATGGAGTCTTATTTATTGCAAATTCATTCAGTATTGCATTTTTTATTTGAAAATATCAGTACGAATGTGAATTCGTGGGTTCCCACTCTCTCAGCATCCACTCGTTAAAATTATAGAATATTTCCTGAATCCTCGAGGGCTTTCTGTTTCCACCACCACCACCACCTTCACCACCACCATCACCGAACTAGACCGTCAGTATTGCGTATCACTCTAGGAAGCTACTAACACGCACCCTCACTACCATCCCTCAGCTTGGGTTACACTTCACACACACACACACACACACACACACACACACACACACACACACACACACACACACACACACACACACACACACACACACACACACACACACACACACACACACACACACTGAGGTCTTTCTTCTTCTCCCTCTCTAGTACAAACCACGGCCGTCACTTCAGATGATGAGGAATGGCACCAAGAGCTCTTCGTCTCAACCTTCCCGGGACGTTCCCTCCGAAAACACAATGGCCTCCAGGGACTCAACGGTGTGTGTGAGAGAGAGAGAGAGAGAGAGAGAGAGAGAGAGAGAGAGAGAGAGAGGAGAGAGAGAGAGAGAGAGAGAGAGAGAGAGAGAGAGAGAGAGAGAGAGAGAGAGAGAGAGAGAGTTTTTGTAAATCTTCGGTGTAAGATTGCCACATTTAACTACCAAACCTCAACGATACGTACTTGCTATAAACATAAAAAGAAAAAAAAAATAGCTATGAAAAAAAATACTTAAAACTTAAAAGTTTCTGTGAGGAAGGATAATTTAGAAAACTATTTACACTGACCTTCACTGACACTGGCACTCCTTGGCACTCTTCCAGACACTCTCCACGGCGGACGAGGCCAGAATCCTCAAGGCCCTGCAGGAAGGTAGACGCCCCGACTCCTCCTACAAATATAAGCTGAAGAATGAGCTAGTCAACCGTGATGGTCGCAAGTAAGTTCCAGCGGGGTCAGGTTATGTGGGACTAGTAAATTCAACTCATTACTTTATTGTAATGATGTAGGCGGTTTTTTTGTGAATGGAAGGTGGAACAAGGTGAGAAAAGTGACTGGTTTTATATGTTTGGTATTCGTTTTATGTTCATTCCTCTCATTAGCTGACTGACTGGCTTCTCTTTGAATATACTTATCTACAGTTGATTGGTAGATCGAAATTTCGGAAAAGATAACTGCTTCTCTTACTGACGCTTCTTACTGTAATATACTGACTTGTTTGTTTGCTTGCTTACTTACTTACTTACTTACTTACTTACTTACTTACTTACTTACTTACTTACTTACTGACTTGCTTACTTGCTTACTTACTTACTTATCAACTTACTTCTTTGTTTACTTACCTCTTTAAGTAAAATTGATAAAATGTATTGATTTCAAAATGTAGCGTTGCACCTGGACAAGGTAACCGATTTCTCACTTTACGTGGCCTGACGCTTATTCCTCTCATCAACTAACTTACTTTTCTTTAAATATGATCGATCACTTGATTGATTGAAGTTTTGTGCCGCACATTAAACATATGAGCTTGCGAGAAGTTAATGAGTTGGCCCTTAACCCTGTCACTGCTTTTTGGCACATCTTTCTTGAATTATTAACCACTCTAAGATATGTTTTCATGTTTTACAGGCACCTGCGAACATTACATTGGTTAGAAATTGCAAAATCTATTTTTTTATGCCTTTCCTTTCTTGTAGATGCTTATAGACTCCACACATTGCTTTTAATGCTGTGAATTATTGCATACCGTTATGAAAGTGTTAAGAAAACCAACATATTTGTACTCTAAGAATGATATTCATGGAAAACGAGCTGAAGCGCCCACTCAGACGCAGATAGAAGTAATATTCCTGTATCCCTGTAGCTGCTGAATACACGCGCAGAATACACAGAGCAGTCCTGCACTAACATGTCATTCCCTCGTGTCTTGAATACGTGCATTGTATATCAAAAACAATATAAATATTTCCGCGGTGTGCATATAATGAATATTCACAAAAACGATTACTTAGACTAAATATAAAGTGTTTGGTTGGTTACATTTAAGCTTTTGACTGTTATGGCTTCTGATAAATACACACACCACCGCTGCGCACACACACACACACACACACACACACACACACACACACACACACACACACACACACACACACACACACACACACACACAAACACACACACACACACACACACACACACACACACACACACACACACACACACACACGCTCGCTCGCTCGCTCGCTCGCTCGCTCTCTCTCTCTCTCTCTCTCTCTCTCTCTCTCTCTCTCTCTCTCTCTCTCTCTCTCTCTCTCTCTCTCTCTCTCTCTCTCTCTCTCTCTCTCTCTCTCTCTCTCTCTCTCTCTCTCTCTCTCTCTCTCTCTCTCTCTCTCTCTCTCTCTCTCTCTCTCTCACTAATACACACACACACACACACACACACACACACACACACACACACACACACACACACACACAACACACACTCCTCTCTCTCTCTCTCTCTCTCTCTCTCTCTCTCTCTCTCTCTCTCTCTCTCTCTCTCTCTCTCTCTCTCTCTCTCTCTCTCTCTCTCTCTCTCTCTCTCTCTCTCTCTCTCTCTCTCTCTCTCTCTCTCTCTCTCTCTCTCTCTCTCTCTCTCTCTCTCCTCTTACCACCGCCACTCGCAGAAGGGAATTGAATAGTTACAAAATTGTCTCTGTAGTTTATTGGGTTATTCAAATATGAAACGTTATGTTATTAGCTGTCAAAAGAATAAATTTATGAATAATTAAGAATGGTTTAACTCAACAGAACTGCTTACATACGCAGCTGCACAAATTTGACCCTGCATCCGAGATTTCACCAGGGGGTAGTTAGTTATTTTATGTAATAGGGGCACTGGACTAGGACAACAAAATAAACAAAACAAAAAAAAAAAGACTTTCTGAGCTGCCAGTCTTTAAAGAAAAGTCAAAAGGAATCATCCAAGAAAGTATTGAAACCAGAAATCCAATTACATACCTTACGAAGCATTCCATTTGTCTCCGCTGGAACAAACACTCCCCCAAATGAAGGCCAACACCTGAATAGCACACCCCTCTCACAGGGACCTGCTGAGCCAGACCAGCTGCCTCTCCCTGAGCTTCCGGGACAGCAAGACCGAGCGCGCCTACCACCACCACCGCGAGACCTTCAGCGGCGCTGCCACCACCGCCGTTGCCGCTGGTCGTAGTGCTCATCGCCCTGGCCAGGTTGCTCGTTATGCCCAGGTGAGAAAGAGAGAGAGAGAGAGAGAGAGAGTGTGTGTGTGTGTGTGTGTGTGTGTGTGTGTGTGTGTGTGTGTGTGTGTGTGTGTGTGTTGGGGGACTTAAAGCTGGGACAGGAAAGTTGTTTGGGAGTTTAAAAAGAAAAGGAAGCAAAATTTACGGTTCGCAGGAAGACATAAAGGGGTCCAGTACATGCCATGTGCTTATATCACCATTGCCATTACTACTCTTTGCCCTCAGCTGACAAAAAATTTCTCCCATTCCCCCTATTATTTTGTTTCTTTCTTCTCGTTTACTCTCTCTTCTGTTATTTATCGTCTTCTGTGTATAGAGGTGATGGTCAAGGGGTACAAAAGACAGAAAAGGAAAAGGATGTTAAATTTTCTGAAAAAGAAGGAAATAGCACAACGTAGGGTTAGTAAATTTAGTTATCGTTTTCTCCCAGTTGCTTACAGTAAGGTCTTTTTGATTCACCTCTCTTTATTTCATCGTGTTTTCCCTCTCTGTCTCATGTTCATTCATTCGTTTTTTTTTTTTTTACTGTCCATTCACTATTCTATTGTCCATTCATTACTTCTATTGGTCGGTTTCGCTATTGTTTTCATTCACTATTTTTCATTCATGGCTGTCTGTGAGTTTTTATGCGTTGGTTCCATTCACTTTCCATTTCATTATTCATTCACTGTTTTGCTATCAATTCATCCCTTTACTATTTCCTTTCACCATTCTTTTCACTCATTATTCTTTCACTCGTGGTTTTCTAAGAGTTATTATGTTACACCTGGTGTCCATTCACTACCCATTTCACTATCTATTCATCATTTCACTATCCATTCATTGCTTTTACTATTAATTTTACCATCCTTTCCATTCACCATTCATTCACTCCTGCCTATATATGTGTTGTCATGTTATACCTAAGTTCTGTCCACCATTCATTTCATTATCTGTTCACTATTTTTCTCCTCTCACCACTTCATTATCGGTCACAGTATCCTCATTCATTCACTATTCCTTCCCTACTGGGCCTCCTTGAGTCCCTGGTCTGTCGTTACGTCACCCTACCACACCATTCATCTCTCTGCCCCCGTAACGTGACCCACACACGTCTAGCTTTTCCTCTTTAATGGGAGTTAGAGGTCATTTTGGTTTGCCGTTACCTTCCCTAATCCATCATGCTTCTTTTTCTTTTTTTTTTAATTTTCTTAGTTTCTTTCGCGATATGAACCTGCCCGAGGAAAACTGTGGCTGTAAGAAAGATTTTTTGTTTTCCCCTTCATAGTCTCAAAAGTTATTAATCCGATATATGCAGTATTTTTCTATGCATGACAGTGCAGCGCGATAGTTTAGACCCGACCTTGACTTGTAACTGGGGCTTTACTTACGTAACTACTATGCCTTCTCATCAAGCTTCACTAAATAGTGTGATGAGAATTCAATTTTAATAGACCACACTGACAGAAAAAAGGGAGTCATCCTTTAGTTCAAAAGTTTTAATTGAGTTTAAGTTTATTTTTTTGCTCGCTGATATTGTCCAGAGATACTGAAGCTGCAGGTGTCACATTGACATTAGCAACCAGCGTTAACTTCTACACCTGGAGGGGCACTAGAGTGTTCTGAGTGCTGGTTAACCAATGGCAAGCATGTTTACCAAGTATAATCAGCACAATACTTCATTACCACATACCATCCATACATTTACAGATTATAGATTAGCACGAGTAAATATATTAATCAGTTGAGTGTTTTGTCATACTCGCATATTACTCGTTCTTTCTCTGTCCCAAACAACTTGTCTTTTCTTCCCTCACGGTACCCCCGGCTTGTTGTGTGTGTGTAGGGACGTGTGTTCCAGTTTTCGTTATCACGTTTTCCTAAACGCACTAAATAAAAAGTGTATTGCGAGGATTTACTTGGGGAGAAAATTCGGTGATTTTGGTTTAGCTTCCACCTTTACAGGAAAAAAGTGACAGAGCGTTGAGAGGAATGAAGATTGAAAGAGATAAACTAGTGAGCAAAGGCAGAAAGCGAGAGAGAGAGAGAGAGAAGAGAGAGAGAGAGAGAGAGAGAGAGAGAGAAAGAGAGAGAGAGAGAGACGAGAGAGAGAGAGAGAGAGAGAGAGAGAGAGAGAGAGACGAGAGAGAGGAGAGAGAGAGAGAGAGAGAGAGAGGAGGGTGTAAAAACATACAAAGAAATACATTCATAAAAAAAAGTAAATACTAGGAAACGAAAAAAAAACAGAAAAACGGAATAGAAACACCATCACAAATCAATCAAACAAAAAGAAAAGCAAGCAACACAAAAAAACTGAGAAATCAACTTACAAAAAAAAAAAGACAGAACAAAAGTGAACGGTTGCAAAAGAGGAAGGAATGAAGGAGTGAAGAAAAATAAAGACTAATGTTGGATGCTTACCGTGTCTCCCCAGAGCTGGTGCGGAGTGGTGGTGTACCTGCTGGCGGCTCTTCTACTCATCGCTATGGCTTCGGTGTCGGCTGCCCGCTCCTTCCCCGTGGTGAGTAAAGGGAGTGGAGGGAAGGGACTGGGAAGGGCGGTCAAGGATAGAAAGAAGATTGGGAAGTGAGTGAAGGTGTGGAAGGGGAAAAAAAGAGAAGTGAGATATGATAAAAGAGAAAAGGAAGGGAGGAAAAGGGAGAGAAAGTAGAGTGGAAAGTTGGTAGATGGATAAAAGAGAGAAGGTACAGAGGAAAAGGGGGAAAAAAACGGAAAGACGAGAGGAAAGTTCATAGACTGATAAAAGAAAAGTTCTGAAGGAAAGGGGGAGAAGAGAGAGAGAGAGAGAGAGAGAGAGAGAGAGAGAGAGAGAGAGAGAGAGAGAGAGAGAGAGAGAGAGAGAGAGAGAGAGAGAGAGAGGTCCAAAAAATATCATTTGTCTCTTTCTTCCCTTTTTAGTAAACGGAGCCATTACTTAATTAAAAGGAAAGGATGGATCCACCCTTTTTGCTACGTTCATATATCTAAGTAAAACGACACACATTCTCTCTCTCTCTCTCTCTCTCTCTCTCTCTCTCTCTCTCTCTCTCTCTCTCTCTCTCTCTCTCTCTCTCTCTCTCTCTCTCTCTCTCTCAGTGCACCTCTTACATAAAAAGTAATGGAACTGCTGGTGGTATTAGTGTTGGTGCACTATTGGTGGGGATAGTAGCAGTGGGGCGGCATTCACCACACAGCCATGTCCCGCAGAGGGTGTGTGAGAGCCTCCTGCGTGCCAGCGACCGCGTGCACTCAGTGGTGCGGCTACGGGTCACGTGGTTCACTTCCCTGGTGGTGCTGGCCGCGACTGCAAACACTATCGACATGGTAAGTGCTGCGGCGAGGAGTGCTGTGCCCTACAGTAACTCCTCACAAGGATGACTATTAAGTTAATGCACTTTAATAGCTGTAGCAGTAATAGAAACAGAAGTAGAAAGAGGTGAAGTAGTAGTAGTAGTAGTAGTAGTAGTAGTAGTAGTAGTAGTGGTGGTAGTAGTAGTAGCAGTAGCGGTAGTAGTAGTGGTGGTAGTAGTGGTGGTAGTAGTAGTAGTAGTAGTAGTAGTAGTAGTAGTAGTAGTAGTAGTAGTAGTAGTAGTAGTAGTAGTCTTTTCAGGAGGTAAACCCTTCAGGAGGTATACATTTCACGCAGGAGAGCCACCGAAGGCTTGACTTCTGAGCTTTCTAAAATTTTTGATTGGGGCAGAGCAAACTTGGTATTGTTCAATGCCTCAAAAACTCAATTCCTCCATCTATCAACTCGACACAACCTTCCAGACAACTATCCCCTCTTCTTCAATGACACTCAGTTGTCACCCTCTTCTACACTGAACATCCTCGGTCTGTCTTTTACTTATAATCTGAACTGGAAACTTCACATCTCATCTCTAGCTAAAACAGCTTCTATGAAGTTAGGTGTTCTGAGACGTCTCCGCCAGTTTTTCTCACCCCCCCAGCTGTTAACTCTGTACAAGGGCCTTATCCGTCCATGTATGGAGTATGCTTCACATGTCTGGGAGGGTTCCACTCATACTGCTCTTCTAGACAGGATGGAAACAAAAGCTTTTCCTCTCATCAACTACTCTCCTCTAACTGACTGTCTTCAGCCTCTCTCTCATCTCCGCAATGTTGCATCTCTAACTGTCTTCTACCGCTATTTTCATGCTAACTGCTCTTCTGATCTTGCTAACTGCATGTCTCCCCTCCTCCCGCGGCCTCGCTGCACAAGACTTTCTTCTTTCACCCCTATTCTGTCCACCTCTCTAACGCAAGAGTTAACCAGTATTCTCGATCATCCATCCCTTTCTCTGGTAAACTCTGGAACTCCATGCCAGCTTCTGTATTTCCACCTTCCTATGACTTGAATTCCTTCAAGAGGGAGGTTTCAAGACACTTATTCATCAATTTTTTACCACTGCTTTGACCCTTTTATGGGACTGGCATTTCAGTGGGCATTTTTTTTATTTGATTTTTGTTGCCCTTGGCCAGTGCCCCTCCTAAATAAAAAAAAAAAAAAAAGTAGTAGAAAACCACCTAAAAAAAGTTGAAAAAGTAATAATAGTAGTAGCAGTAGTTTTAATAGTAACAGCAGCAGCAGCAGCAACAACAACAACAACAACAACAACAACAACAACAACAACAACAACAACAACAACAACAACAACAAAGCTCTTAATACTCTTCACACTTTGTACCCAAGTTCAATTCGGAAATACAAAATGCTAATTTTAATTGATCACACCCAGTAAATTAAAAGCATCGCCTGTGTGCTGCGTATACTTCAATATTTTTCAAACATAATGACATAAAAACGTTTTAATTACAGGTTTTTTTCTTTTCACAATTGACGACGAAGGGAAATTTACTGTTCTAAATTATTTTCCTTCTCTTTTTTTTTCGATCTATACGAGTTGGCATTACGTGAGTGTGGTTAAGGATACATTTCATACCAGTTCATTCACGTGCCTGTATAAATTTGGATGAGTCAGGAAGACTTTAGATGCTCCTTGTAACATTGATTAAGTGGTTTTCATTTAGGTGCTCTCTCTCTCTCTCTCTCTCTCTCTCTCTCTCTCTCTCTCTCTCTCTCTCTCTCTCTCTCTCTCTCTCTCTCTCTCTCTCTCTCTCTCTCTCTCTCTCTCTCTCTCTCTCTCTCTCTCTCTCTTGTGAGGACACAAAATCTTATGTTTGTTTTAATTGGATTTTCTCTTTTGATGAAGGTATACTAAAAACCTGTCTTTTATTTACTTTCTTTTTTTCTCTCTCTTTTTATGAGGACATTTAAAAAACTTGCTGTGTATATTTTCAGTTAGACTTTTCCTCTTTTTTTTTATGAGGGAATACTAAAATAATTGTTATGTCTCTCTCTCTCTCTCTCTCTCTCTCTCTCTCTCTCTCTCTCTCTCTCTCTCTCTCTCTCTCTCTCTCTCTCTCTCTCTCTCTCTCTCTCTCTCTCTCTCTCTCTCTCTCTCTCTCTCTCTCTCTCTCTCTTTAGGAGAGAATATTAAAAACGCACATAATGGTCTGGCACTACAGCGGATATAATAGTGTCTTTATCTATCCAAGTGTGTCATAAGTAATGGTACAGTACTAGGAAGGTTGATGAAAAGAGTAATGGAAATCCTGGTTCATCATTATCACCATCTTCGTCTTTTTCTTCTTCCTTTTCTTCGTCACTGCATCATGTAACAAAGTCTGCTTGACATTGTGTTGTGGTGCAGTGACTAACAGGAGAGCGGAACACCGGCAACCTTGATACGCTTCACAGATTCATTACCCTAATCCCACTTGTCTTAATTCCTCCAGCGTCCCTCTTCCTCGTGCCTTTAAAACTCTCAGTAATGGATTCCATGGCACAGCTCATTCTGAATGCTTTTTGTATGGCTGTGTTGCCGTTTCTGGTACAGTGGGTTGAGTTCTAATTGGTTTCGTTGTTCTTGAATATCCAACGCCTTGTTTCAGCTCGCGTTCACATTAAGTGTTGGAATATGTTGGTGAGACGAACACATGGTGACGTTTATGCTTTCTTTTCTTTCATGGTAACAGGAGAGTAATGGAAATTCTCCTTCATTATCGTGGTCATCATCATTTATTTCTTATTTTTTATACTTCTTCATCTTCATCTTTTTCTTCTTCTTTTTCTTCTTCTTCTTCTTCTTCTTCTTCTTCTTCTTCTTCTTCTTCTTCTTCTTCTTCTTCTTCTTCTGCTCTACTACTTTTTCCATGTCCACACTGAGACGCTGATCCTCAATAATCCTCTCAACAAGGTCATGTTTTTACCTTCTCTCCACCCTGACACTCTCTCTCTCTCTCTCTCTCTCTCTCTCTCTCTCTCTCTCTCTCTCTCTCTCTCTCTCTCTCTCTCTCTCTCTCTCTCTGGTCTCTTATGTACTTCCACCACCACATTTTCGATCTCCCTCGTCTCCTTCATCCGCCCACACTCAGATCCATCAGTCTTGCCAATATTCTGCTCACTCCTTTAATTTAACGTGTGCTTACCATGCCATTTCCTTCTTTATCTTCTACACATCTGCATCTTCGCCTGCTTTTCTTACCAATCCCTTCTTTACTCCATTTTTTTTCTGATCTATTTTCTTTTTCTGCACCTCATCTGATTACCATGAAGCTAATTTGGAGATGAAATGATGACGTCATGTCCGGACGCGTCATTGACAAATGTGATGAGGTCAGGGGATCTTTGGTGAGAGTGGAGGCATACTGTAGGTGAGATGAATAACACATAGATGCGACCCTGAGTCTGATACATTAGCAGGATTAGACTCCCACGGTGTTCAAACGAATGATAATGGAATGGATTACGTATTGAGTACAGAGAAATAACAGCAACATCATTCCAGTCATGAGAGGTGTTGCGTTTATTAGTTTGTATTTATTCTTCAGGAGTGAGTCAAATTTGTACTGTTTCTTCTTTAAATACCAAAGTATTTTTTTTTTTATGTACATATGTTTTTTTTTTTTTTTTTTTTATACACACATCACACCTTCGCGTAATGCATTCCACTGATGTACTGTTCTATTTGGAAAGCTTCATTAATATTATGAAAAAAAATTTCCTGTGTACATGACCACCTAATCTCTCCTCATCAGTTTCTGTGTAGTGATCCGTTCACCACCATGGCCGCGGGTGCCGCTAACACCACAGAGGAGGACCTGCTGATGGAGGCGAACTTAACCAACGCCACCACCCCACTCACTACCACAGACGAAGCGAGGGGAGGCGTGCCCTGCCCTCACCCCGCCTATTACTCCTGCTTCTCCCTGCTCATCCTGCTGGCTGCCTCCCTGCTGGCCCAAGTAATTGTTTTGTTACGTTACACACCTGGATGACGTTAATGGATTGTTACCTGCTTAAATGCTACCTGAGTTATGTTGAATGCCTGGATAATACTAGCATGAGGAATATTGATCTGCCTAAATAATACTAGAGTAATGTTAAATGTCTGGAAAAGTATTAACCTGAATAATACTAATCTACGTGAATGATTTAAGTAATACCAATAATAATATCTGAATAATACTGGTACACGTGAATACTAAAGTGAATCATATTAAACTACGGGAATAATATTTTAGGAATACTTGAACACTTGAATGGTACTATCACATAGAACCGTAGACAGTATATTTAGGGCTTAGTGTTATTTACTTATTTATTTATTATTTATTTTTTTCTTTTAATGACTTCATTATCCCAGTTTCAGAAGTCCGTAATGCGGCAGTTTCTTGCGTCTCTATGGTAGATGTGAGGCGTGGCTCTTTAATTACTGATGCCTTCTTTTGCTTTTCTATTTTTTTGTGAGCGTATGTTTGTGAATGCCATGTTTACTAATTCTCTCTCTCTCTCTCTCTCTCTCTCTCTCTCTCTCTCTCTCTCTCTCTCTCTCTCTCTCTCTCAGGTGAGCTACATGATCAAGAGTGCGGTGATGGTAGTGGTGGCGGCCGTCCAGTGTTGCATGAACCTGATGATGCTGTGGAAACTGCAGCACAACAGCGACCAGGGGTAAGAGCTGCGTGCCAGGCAGTAACAGTTTATGAACCTCTGTTAGCATTCAAACCACTGAACGCTATTTAGCAGAGACTTAGATATTATTTTGATATGACAACTCACGCACTTTGGGTTCAATTAGGTTGTCTTACATTTCAGTTCAATAAGTCATAGGTTTTGGTGACAGTTTTACAAAGCGACAAAAAGGAAGAAGGGACAGTACCTGACTTGTTGGTTCTTACGTTATCAACAATAGCAACGTATACTTCCCACACACTGTTACCTATTACTATACTTCAATATTTCTCACTATATCCTTCTTCTATCCCCACTCTTACTTCGCTTCACCCCACTTTTCTCTCGTATTCGTTCGTTCTGTCCTTACGTGGCTGTTTGTGATAAAGTGCACAGTATGATTCAAAGTGAGAGATGTAGAATTATTAAAAGATTTGTTATGTTAAATAGGAAGAGTAAGAAAGGAAAGTTAAATTATTCTCTATATATATACTTATATGTGAGTGAATAAAACTAGAATATAGAAAAGGTGGAGGAAAAGTTCATTATCAGTTACACCACTGAATGTGACAAAAGTATAGAAGAAGAGAAATAAGTAGGGAAGGGGGAGGAAGGGAATGTCTTTTCAGTTACTTCACTGAGGAGGATTAGACTACGGAGGAGGAAGAGGAAAAATGTGAAGCAAAGTCTAATTATTACTGGAATCAATAGTCGCTTCTTGGTATCTACATATTTGAAGATGAAATTCTCTGATATTTGTCAATGGTGTTCTTCCTTAGTTGTGCCGTGACAAACTCTCAAAAGTCTGTTTCTTGAAGCTTTTTTTTTTTTTTTTTTTTTTTTTTTTTTTAATGCGGTGGCGGTTGTTGTGTGCTGCAGGTACACGTGGGAGCCCGTCTGTCTGTCGGTGGAGTTGAGTCTCTTCACGCTGCTCCTCATCACCCTCAACAGACAGGTGAGCAGACCCGCCACAGGTGTACACTTTCATATGGGAGATTAAATGAATGAAAAAAAAATGCATAAATAACAGGTTGTATGAAGTAATGTTTATCAACAATTTCTATATCTACGTTTTTCAATACTGTTTTCATTTCATTCAATATTATTTCACTCAAAATGTAATACCTGCATAAATTTATCTTTCTGTTGAGCTTTATTTATGTGGTACTCATTGTATGATTATTTTTGGGGGAGCGGCCAGTTGAGTCTGTCTCTCTCTCTCTCTCTCTCTCTCTCTCTCTCTCTCTCTCTCTCTCTCTCTCTCTCTCTCTCTCTCTCTCTCTCTCTCTCTCTCTCTCTCTCTCTCTCTCTCTCTCTCTCTCTCTCTCTCTCTCTCTCTCTCTCTCAGCTGTGTCTAGTCAGAAATATATATGTAATGAAGGCCATCTTTTTTTCCAAGGAATGAAAGTTATTTGGTATGCATTTACATTATTATAGTCAGCTTTTATTTTTATTGTCTTCTTAGTACAATTACACCAGTAGACACAGACAACTGGAAGCTTCTTAAAAGACGCATCTAACAAGCAGCTTTCCTTACAGACGGAGAAAACCTCTCGTCTGCTGTACCTGTGGCGGCGGGAGGTGGAAGAGCAGAGAGAACGTGCAGCAGATATCAGGCAGAGGAATGAAGCTCTGGTGTACAACATTCTGCCGCAACATGTCGCTACCCACTTCATGGGGATCAGGAGGAAGAAGCACGAGGAGCTGTATTCCCAGAGCTATGAGGAAATTGGTGTCCTTTTTGCCTCCATGCCCAACTTTAGTGGTGAGAGAGAGAGAGAGAGAGAGAGAGAGAGAGAGAGAGAGAGAGAGAGAGAGAGAGAGAGAGAGAGAGAGAGAGAGAGAGAGGTCATCAGTAAAGCATCAAAATACTAAGTTATCAGACATCACTAGATATCATTGGCATTCTAAACAGTTGCCAGCTGTCAGTCATAAGTAAAAAAGAAAAAAATGGAAAATCATAGAAATAAGAAAAATGTAGATATCATTTACAATTTACAACTGTAAGTAGTTAAGGAAATGGGACAAATCTATAGGTATTTTAGTGTTTTCAGCTAGGCATGGCATCTATGATGTATAGAAAAATTTAACTTTTGTATGCATTTTTATTTATTTTTTTATTTCCAGATTTCTATTCTGAGGAATCTGTCAACAACCAAGGGCTAGAGTGCTTGCGTTTCCTCAATGAGGTCATTTCAGACTTTGACCAGGTAAGTACAGTGGTGGCAGGTGAACTGGAAATGGCCACCAGGAACCACATATTACTAGCCTTTTCACTGTTATGGTTGTCCTTGTCAATATTCACAGCACTGAAAAGAAAAATAAAGTGAAATAATTTTTTTTTAAACAGATATGTATATAAAAAAGTTTTCATGGACTGAAAAAGAGAGAATAAGAAGTTAATTTGGTCTTTTCTCGGATACTGAACTAATATTTTAAAAACTTAAGTACAAAAACAAGTTTCTGAAAAAATAAGTTGGTGATTATAGGAGAAAAGATGTTTACATAGCATTGAGCAGATTTACATTTGAATAACTTTTTTCCTTCTCTCTCTAGATAGGAAATGTGTGTATTAAGACCTGATAGAGTATTGACTTATCTTTTATCCTCCACAGTTACTAGAAGCAACTCAGTTTCATGACATCATTAAAATTAAGACTATTGGCTCCACATATATGGCTGCCAGCGGCCTCAATCCTTCCCGTCAGGTGAAGGTGAGTAATACTGCCTGTCACTCACACAACAACAGTAAAAAGAAATTTTAAAGAGCAAAATCACAATTAGACTATAACATAAATAAATTCAAAAATAAATTAATAAAAAAAATTGTATGGACACACAAATAAAAAGAAAGGTCAATTTGGTCTTTCCTCGGCTACTGAATTAGTATTTAGAGACTGTAGTACAAAAACAACTATCACTCACAATAACAGAAAAAATAAATAAATAAAATAAAATCATAAGTAGATTGTCTTAGAAGCCAAGGTACCAGAGAGTTAAGGTGTGGTTTGCTATGGCAGTGGTAAATATAGAGGTTTTCAAGGTATAGTTGTTAAGCAATCTTTCCATGCCAGTTGTTTGTCAGCAAGACTTGTATTATGGTGCCAGTATTGTAGATGAGTCTTATGCTAGTATGACTGAATATTTTCTTAGGATGTGTATACGGGTAAACAAAAGATAAGAGAGAGAGAAAGAGAGAGAGAGAGAGAGAGAGAGAGAGAGAGAGAGAGAGAGAGAGAGAGAGAGAGAGAGAGAGAGAGAGAGAGAGAGCTGATGTTGTGCTGGCTTTTGTGGTGCAGGAAGATGACCCAGTGAAGGTGAGGTGGGCACATTTGGCTCTGTTGGTGGACTTTGCCTTTGAGTTGGTGCGAGCTCTACAGTCCATCAATGAGCAGTCCTTCAATCACTTTGTGCTGCGAATGGGTGAGTGCATAACCCTACTCTACTATTTCTGTAAAGTCATTACTTAAACTTACCTCTTATTTAATGCCCAACATTTTTTTCCTCTCAGTTTTGCACTCCCATGAGTTATTCCTTGGATGAAGAACTGACGGTCATGTCACTGTCAGTTTGCCTCAGCGTAAAGAGAAGGATTTCTCCTTGACTGTTTTTTGTCGTGTCAGTCAGCACAAGCACATCTTGGTACCAAATATGAAACACTACAGCTAAGGCAGTCTTAACTCTGTTCTTATTACAATGATTTTCCAAACACTATACTACTGTGTGTGTGTGTGTGTGTGTGTGTGTGTGTGTGTGTGTGTGTGTGTGTGTGTGTGTGTGTGTGTGTGCGTGTGTGTGTGTGTGTCCATCTGTCTGTCTGTGTATTAACTTAGTTTTACCTAGTTGTGACATACAGGGGAGGAACTAAGCTCGTGCTAATTCACTATACAGTCTGCTGCTGGTCTCTCGAGAGACAGCCAGCCATCCTCCTATGAAAAGAACTCAGAGCTCATGCTGACCAATCTTTGGGTTGGACAGAGACCACTCACACACAACACACTGGACAACGAGTTCACAACTCCTCAACTTACATCCTGTACCTACTCACTGCTAAGTGAACAGGGGCTACACGTGAAAGGAGACACACCCAAATGATCTCCGTCCACCCAGGGGATTGAACACTAGCCCCTCACTTGTGAGCCAAGTGCACTAACCACTACTCTAGCAGACTGTGTACTGTGTATGTGTGTGTGTGTGTGTGTGTATTTAGGAGGGAGATGAGGGACAAGTGTCAATAAGGAATTTAGTAAGCATTCAAACTTGCTCTTTTTGTATTCCAGAAATAGGTACTTATTAGAGAGGAATCCAAGAAACCAGTTATGCTTAGTTTTTGTGTGCGAGAAGGTCTCACTATTTACAGACTATTTCTCCTTTTGGAATTCAAGATTTTTCATCTTTGTTGGACACAAAATTTAATTATTTTTCATAAAATACATTACAATTATTTACCACTTTCCAAAAATAATAATATTTCATCAAACTTTCACTCTTTTGCATGACACTCTACAGATGAAAACACACATTTGACAACGTCAGACCATATCTTGTCACACAGTTTTTCATGTAATGCTTCCATCATGTTGACGTTCATTCCTATTCATACACACTATTAATATTTGAATCAGCATAAAGCATGAGTGTATCCATTAGTGAAGTTATAGGTTACTTTCTCTTTGTTAATTTGATGTACTGTAGGTTTAGCACTTTCAGCCCATCATAATCATGTGCATGCTGGCAGGAATCAACCATGGACCCATCACTGCTGGTGTAATCGGTGCTCGAAAACCTCACTATGACATCTGGGGCAACACAGTCAATGTAGCCTCCCGCATGGAGTCCACAGGGAAAGCAGGCTGCATCCAGGTGAGGGGTGCACTCTTTGGAGACCCATCAGTGGAAACCACAAATTTCCTTTTCTACATGCACTATACTAGATTTAATTTGTGTCTGTATTTTAGCAGTGGGCACTATATGGAGTCAGACTGATAAATTAGACAGGTATCTTTGATTTATTTTCAAACATTTTACTTTTAAATTTTAGTGAATGCTTTAATAAGAATAATTATATTCCCATCCTAAAAAGATTGAAAAATACTAATAGTGCAGTATGTCTTCTCTAGAGGCTGAAGCATGTAATTGTTATCTCCAATTACAGAGATTAGATTATCAAGTCAATTAATAATTCATAATATATATATATATATATATATATATATATATATATATATATATATATATATATATATATATATATATATATATATATATATATATATATATATATATATATATATATATATATATATATATATATATATATATATATATATATATATATATATAACAGCATAACTTATTTATTAATTTAGATCTCTCTCTCTCTCTCTCTCTCTCTCTCTCTCTCTCTCTCTCTCTCTCTCTCTCTCTCTCTCTCTCTCTCTCTCTCTCTCTCTCTCTCTCTCTCTCTCTCTCTCTCTCTCTCTCTCAGGTAACTGAAGAAACTACTAAGATCCTGCAACACTTTGGCTATGTGTTTGAGCAGCGTGGCCTCATAGCAGTGAAGGGCAAGGGTGAGCTGATGACTTACTACCTGGTGGGGAAGGCTGCCAGCCCCCAACAAGTGAACGGGGAGTCGCTAGACTATTCCCGTGCTGATGATGAAACAAAAACTTGAGAACATGAGGCTGTGTAACAAGTACCAGTATAAGGTGACCCCCATCACCTATCAGCCCCAACAACCCCACCCAAGCGTGGCTGTAGATTATGCAGCCCATGCACTAACACAACGTCAAGTATTTCACTTATATACGTATATTTAAATTTTTAAACACACACACACACACACACACACACACACACACACACACACACACACACACACACACACACACACACACACACACACACACACACACACACACACACACACAATTTTAGCTCATATCTTAGATACAACTTTGTGAAAAGATAAGTCTACATTTTATGTACAGTAACTACACTATATCCTATATAGTTCAGTGATGAAATAGACTTTCATTTGTATATTCAAAAGTAGGATTCACTAACAAATGTACTTCATCATTTTGAATCCACACATTTAACATTTAGTAACACTGAAGCCTTCTCCTTGAATCACGACTTATTTACCCTACATTCCACATGGGGCCAGAAGAGGCCAGCACAGTAACTGCTGGCCTGAATCTTTTAACATGAACCAAGGTAGATAAGATTTGTTTTTAGAAGTGATACACCTAAGTGGGAAACTTTGATGAGGGGGAAAAATTAAAAGGTATTTTCCACATAACACATCCCCTTAGTTGCACAGCTTCATAAACATGTGACAGACAGTTTTGTGCTGGCTTAAAGTTCAGATTGAACAAATTGATATAAAGAAAAAAGATGCATGTGATTGTGATACCAGTGAATATTTTTGAAAAGCTTTTTTTTTTTCTGGGAAAGATATTATTTATATCAGGTCTGTAAAATAACATAAAATTCATAATCTTTATTGACTAGTCAAAACGTAACATTTTTTGACTAGAAGTGTTATCTGTGATTTGCTAGTGTAAAATGTAACTGCCAATTGTCTTGAATGATTCTGCTCCTCTCTAAGAGTTGCATCACAGAACCTCTAGAAAAATAAGACAGTGACTGCTGTAGTTGTTATGACTCCATGTGTCTGTAAAACAATCCATTGATATGTGTTGTCCTCCTCCCACTGATGCTCCCTGATGCTTGTGTTGTGTCAGCGTAAATAAACGTGTCGAATGTGACTGTATAGAACCAGTTGAACTCTTAAAGCTTTGGATGTCTTTCATGCTGGGCTGGAGGAAGTACTTAAGGCTATTCTCTGTAGATGAGACAAAACTTGGGTCATCCTTTCTTCAAATACACATACTTTCTGCCTTACAGTGCTAGTGAACAGAAAATAATGTTTCAAATCAATAAAATTTTCATAACAGCTTGTCTGACAAACCAGGATGCTGACAGGAGTGTGGAACTTACTCTGAGGACCAACAGGCCAACCTCCCCAGCATGATGGCACAAGAAGTATATGACAAAACAAGCTAGAAAGAAAACTTAAGGTTTACATTCACATTGTAACACATGTTAGTGCTCAATGAGAGTAGCAGACACTTCCATTATGTGATGACAGTGCAGACCAGTACTCCAAATAAGAAGTGCACACATGCCCCCATCTCTGCGGTTTCACCACCTTTTAAGAAGCATTGCAAACACACTGCCCATTTAAGATCATTATACTACTGTACTTACTTTTTTTTTTTTTTTTTTTTAGTTGTGCAAGGTAAACCTGTTTGTTCACTTTATGAATCAGTATCATCATCATTACTATCATTATCTTTACTATCATCATTGCCATCATCAGCATTATCAGCATCATCATCACCATTAGTAAAATAGCCATACACCAAGACATACATAACTTGGCCCAACCATCAGCTTCATTAACAAAGGTTTCCCAAAGTGAGCTAATACATGAATAC
The DNA here is from genome assembly GCF_035594125.1 of Scylla paramamosain. Taxonomy (NCBI): domain Eukaryota; kingdom Metazoa; phylum Arthropoda; class Malacostraca; order Decapoda; family Portunidae; genus Scylla; species Scylla paramamosain. The sequence continues at coordinate 11,263,706 of NC_087171.1, read as the reverse complement.
TTGTCCTATTCCAAACTGTTCTTATCAGTTTATCAGATTAATTATTTTATTCCAGAAATAAGCTTCATGTCAAATCTTTTCCTTGTGGATTGGCTGATACAAATTAAACATCACTTTTGATACTGTAATTTGATATCTAAGGCATTTTCTCTTCTGGAGAAGACTGACTAATAATTTTCATTTGTATTAATAATTTCATGTTAATCCTGTCAGTTGCTCCACTACACATCCTTGTAGCATCCATATTTAAGAAGCCATTGCATATTAATCTGAAGAAATTTTGTATCTTGAATTCTCAGCTGTAGATCTTGAGAGCATCAAACCAGGGACCACAGGTTGCAAGAGCAATCATTGTAGTCATTTGTTAAAAATTACATATCTCTTGGAGGTAATCACCAGGTAATTGGCCAAGTAGTCTTACAAATAACCATTTCATGATATATGTAGGTAGTACATGATCCTGTGAAAATTCTTTTTACCAAAAGCATTATGACTTTGGAATTTTGTTTAATATTTGTCTCACAACTAGAATCTAAAACTGTGGTCAGCAGAACCATGAAGGTCTGAATTTCACTGTTGCATGGTTGTATTAACAAAGCTGTGTAGTATTTACAGTACAGGGTGTTCAGAAAGTCACTATTCTCGGGAGACAAAGTAGTCTGGTTCATGTGCAGCAGTCTCTTCCTCCAACTTTTTTCCCAGCCCTCCCATCCCCCTAAGTACCATAACTGTCTCAGAGAAATCACACCTATCCCATACAAGCCAGATCATCTGTTAAATTCTAGTTGGGACTCCCTATTGATATGGACCACATTATTAAGTTGTGTGAGATCCCTCATGATCTCAGTACATGTGAATATACTGCATTGATTTATCTGCCAATATTCCAAACATTTCAGCCTTGGACTCAGTCCAAAATACTTCATAAGCCTGACAAGTTTGCTTTCTTGCAGGACTCAAGAGCAGTCATTAGCACCTAATATCAGTAACTATGTAAAAACCTGCATCAACTACAGAATGTAGATAATAACATCACTGACTGATATTTATTTGAAGCTTTGCAAACCCCAAAAACATGCAAATGCTCAAGAGAAAGGGAGTGGTACACAACCCTCTTTTACTCCTGAGTCAACAGGGAAAAAGCCAGACACACCACCCACACATAGTGCAATAATGTGGGCATCTTATAAGGATCAGTAGGAGCAACAAGCCTGTGAAAAATCTTAATGATGCTCTACCAAGATACAGGGCTGGGATCTGGTTCTTGGTCAGCCAAACAATAAACATAACTGTAACACCCTTTCCAATGGTACAAACTTCTGCTAGTCCACTTTCACTATGATAATAAACATGCTATAATACTATATAGCACTTTGAACAACAAGCCAACTCAGATATCCTCATTTTCAGCTTTCAGGATGTTTTCACTGACACTACAAATATTGACTTCCCATTGTTTAATTCTGACACAAATTGTCTCTTTAGCAGAAGGAAGTGTATTTTATCTTATTAAGATTTAACACCTACCACTCTTTTATCAGGAACAGCTAGCCAACAGGAAGTGATACTAAACATATATAGCAGTAACATTTTTCACATGAGGAATCACAACAAATTAATTAACGAATAAATTAACATATTGAAACTTTGGGAATGAAATGCTGAAGCAGAGGATTATGGGAGATAATGCTGTAAGTACAAAGATACTCATAAAGGGGGAAGTACACATACATAAGTAGCTGGGTTAGTTTTATATAACCAAGTCACTACTGAAAGTGGTTGGCCCAGCATGTATAATGCCTTTTGTTTTGAAACTATGAACTTATTTAAATCAAGTGTGTGAGGGGATACATGAAGATCAAACTTCTGATAGGCCACCCAACATATATGCCATGTAATTAGAAAAATGAATACCATGGTTCAGGTGAATTTTAATCACTTCAGAGTGTCTCACCACTACACAGCTTTCCTTATACTTTCTAGGTCAATTTTGGATATTTCATAGTACTGCATACTTTTTTTTCTACACCTTCCTTTTAATTGGCAGTGTTTCCATCAGGCAACACTGCCCAGACTCCAAATAGGATCATACATATTTTGTTTTTTTCTCAAACTTCATACTTGTCACAAGGAACTCTCACTACTACAAACCACTGTAACACTTAATTGATTCATAATTTTAAGCATTGAAAGGAAGCAGCCAGAAATGGAATCCTTGACAGAACTCTCAATAAACATGAATCATTACTAAGTGAATCATAACAATCACCAAGACCCAAATGAAGAATGACTGTCCTGCCATTAATTTATTATTTATTTTTATTTATTTATTTTATTTATCTTTTTTTTTTTATTCAACACAAGTCTCCTCCCACTGGGACTTCATATTCTTGTAGCTGTTTTTCAATGAAGGGTTATTACATATTTTCTTCCTTCACTTCATTTTCTTCTATGAATTGTGTATTTTTGCTAAGCTCCTCTTTAGAGGGTTGTGATCAAATCAAAGTAGATAACTTATTCTTCCTTCACACCATGTCTTCATAGGGGATTTTTAAAGTTACCAGTCACTGTAATGCTTATCATTCTGAAACCTTAAGAAATGTATTGTCGAGTAAAGCCATGAAATAACATCCTGGGGATCCAACACCTGACAGGACACTCCATTCATGACAGGCAAGAGTGAAGCCAGCAATGTGGCAATGACTGATATAACCTTGCTCTCCATTGAGCCAGTATATTGTCAGCTGCTTTATGAATATCTTGGACATGGCACCATACTCTCATCAAGATTTGTTGCAGTCATCATTACCCTACACTTATTTAGTCTGTTCTTCAAGAGATCAGTTATTAGCCATGTTTTATCAGTGTTTATCAGTCCTACTTAATGCAGTAAACAGGTGTATTACAAATATCTTCACCTATTTGATGGTCTATGATTTTTGGTCTTCGTAGGTGAAGGAAATGACTTGATGTTGATGGAAGTCACTGATTCATTTAATATCAGTATTTTACTCACTTCATTATTTTATTTGTCAAGAGGCATTCACCATAACTTTGCAAGTATACCTACATTTCTTCAAAATAAAACAGAACTCCTGAAAGATTTAATCTGGATGTGATAAGAGAAAGCGATGGTGTTTCTAAGCATCAGCCTTGCACCTATTTTTGTCTCAAAGATTCATGGTGTGTTCCAGACCCTGCAACCATGAACAGCTAAAGTTTTCTGCTTCTCTCCACTGCACAGGCCAGGTGCCATAGTGCCCCACAATAAGTCTTCCTTAGTGCCTGTTAGTAACCATCCTCTCTCACCGGGTTGCAGGGAGTGCATCAAGGGTACAACAGGTTGACCTGCTATCATTCACTTGAACCTATTAGTGTTGACCGTGTACAGGGCAGTAAAGTCCTTAGATTTACATACTTTCCATATAAGAAATCCAATAAATGGAATAACATAAAATAAACATATTTCTCCAAGAAATCCTACAGATATCCTCCCTTAGACACATCACAAACATTTCCCCTCCTCCATGGGCCCAAACACCATTCCACTTCCAAAAAAAAAAAAAAAAAAATAGCGTCAGTTAGACACCACAGGCATTCACTCTCACCCTCCCCCCCCCAAGACATAGGTCCATTATTCAGTGGTTTCTGCTACGGTGTTATGGTAGTCAACAAATGTTCAGCACTAGGCCAATGTCACAACTATAACCAAAGATGAAATTCGTTTTTAATAATGATGGTGGTGGTATGCTGGCTATCCTCTACCCGAAGTGCCAGCGTCGACAACAGTCAGCATTCCAGTGGGAGACGAGACGGCAGCGAGCTGTGCAGACGCGGCACCCACAATCAATATTTAATTCAATAGGCTTATGGTGGGTTCTTCGCGGGAGGTGGGGTGACATATCGGTGGTAAAAGTATATACTATTTTTTGAGAATATGTAGACTATTTTTGTACATAGCATCTCTCTATTTCTATAACGGCTGACTTCATGACTACCCTTCAAGGTATATTTAGGTAGCATGGTGTGTCGTGGCTGCGGTGAGTGGTGCCCCGCGCCCTGCCTCGGGCAAAAACCGAAGAATCGGGTGGGGCGGAGCGGCTGCTCTACAACACCACAGTGAAAAATCTGTATACATGAATTACCCTGTGTATTCCCCTACGAAGTATGTATACAATATGTATATGAGTAGGTTGTAAATGTGTACTCCAGAACCAACAATGTAGATGATTGTGTTGCCGTCGTCAGCTGCTTGTTCATTTTCACGCGCAGCCTGAGGTTGCCTGTGGTTCGTTAAGTGTTGCGAGAGTGTAATAAAGTCATGTGACTCCAAAAATGTGTTTCGTGGCCTGTATACCCACGTGCTGCCTTATGCAGCGACGCATACCATATAATGGCTCAACAGGACTGTGCTCGCCAACATCAACGGCTAGCAGAGGCATATGCAAGCGATCCTTCGTAAGTGTAATGAGCAATGAGCAATGTTCGAAGCTATTTACAGACCTATCTGTAATAGTCTCAACAATGATAATCGTGGAAAAAAAAAGAAACTTACCTTTTACTGTTTGTATGTTTTAACATCCCGAAATCGTTTCTAAATATTTTTTTTCTTGTTTTCTAGCTGTACTATCGTGTTTTGAAACCTCATGATGTTGATCATTATGAAATCGCTTCCGCAAGAGGAAGTGGCCGGGGATTGAATCTTTCGTATTTATGCCACTACACGCAGTTCGTTCCCATTTAACCAACAATGACTGACGTGGGTAGAGTGATTTTGTTCAATCCTGACTATTTCGCTATTTATCACGTAGCGTTAGCAATACTATAACATGATTTTAACCCAGTTGTTAGACTTTATTTCAGTTTTGCATTCTTGCCAGGAAATCTCCATTTCTGCCAACTGAAGAAATGTATCGTATTTTGAAATGAGATTAACATTGTTCCTCCTGATGTGAAAAGTCCTATAACAATCTTAACGTCATGGAGTCAGAGTGCTTGAGATCCATGGAATTCAATTCGATAGTATGCTTGTGAAACTCCAATGCATGTTGCTGCAAGACTCTAAAGATGAGTCTCAACTTCATTAACAACGTTGTCAGGGAGCACCAATGTTGGTTAGTACGAGTTAAATTATGATTTTGTCAAGGCCGAAATTGTAAGTGTACCACAGATCAGCTCCTACCCAGCAAAGCTCTGCGCGATCTTTCTTTTCCACACCAGCTTCATGTTTTCTGCCGGCAACGCAGTACTGATTGGATCATGGGCAATATTAGATTTACAGGCTTCCTTCATTGGAGAAAGTGTATAGCAGATACTATGTGTTCGTGTTTTTCAAAGATAGCTTGTCTCTTGCAACACACAGAGCCAGACATCCTGAATGAAGTTTATATATATATATATATATATATATATATATATATATATATATATATATATATAT
>NC_087171.1:11158266-11253266 GCF_035594125.1 Scylla paramamosain | reverse complement strand
CCACTCGCCAATGTCCCAAAGCTGAACCTTGGCCTTATAAGATGCAGGGTCATTTTCTGAGATTTTTTTTTTTTTTTTTACAGGCGTGTCTTTTAAGCCATCAAATATGGTAATTTCGTGTTTTGGTAAAAATCTACAATAACTCCTTACATTACACCAGGGGTTTGGAAGGGGGATGCAGAGAGCCAAATTAGGATAAATTTGGACATTCACGAAAAAGTTTAGGGATGAGACACCATGTCTTGATAAGTCAAGAAATTTTTAACCTTGAGGGATCTGAAAAGAAGGGACTTTGGCAGGGGGTCTACATGAAACAAGTAAAGTGGAACCTCAGTTCCAAAATCTAATTTGTTCCTGAATGCCATTTGAAAACTGGAACTATTTTCCCCATAGGAATTAATGTAAAATGGAGTAATCCATTCTCAGACACTAGTCTACATTGTCTCAGTGGCTTATAATAGATGCTCCTACAGCCATGATGGCTGCTTCACGACATCTCCATCTCACAAATTATTTATCCAGGAAGGATGTATTGAATGAACTTAGTGACACAGAACTCATCAGAAGATGCTGTTTAGACCATGCAGGCATTCTCTTTGTCATTGATCTAGTGAGGGAAACATTACAGAAGAACACAGAAAGGAACAATTCACCGTCAGAATGAAGGTGATCATAACACTTAGACATCTTGCTGCTGGGAAAAGCTACTGGAAAAATGCAGTTGTGTATTATGATGGCATTGGGTGTGATCGAAAGAGTCACAGGTGGCTCAGGATAACTCTTGAGTGCCAAAAACTGTTTGTTTACATCAAGGCTTTTCAGCAGGATCACATTTACCTCATTTCAAAAATTGAATTATTGTCTTACACTTTGTGTCTCTCCTCAAAATATATAAAAATGTAGTAAATATTTATAGAAATTGTAAATAAGTAATAAATGGCAGCTTTTGCCATGTCTTTCAATATTTGAAATCAAGTATAGTGGAACTGCGGTTTTCGAACTTAATTCATTCCTCAATGCCATTTCAAAAACTGAAACTATTTTTCCCATAGGAATCAATGTAAAATAGATTAATCTATTCTCAGACACCCATCCACCATGTCTTAGCGGGTAGTGACAGACACTCCCACTGCTAAGATGGCCACTCCACAATATCTCCAGCTTAGAATTTTTTTTATCCAGAAAGGAGGCATTGAATGAACTTAGTGACACATAATTCATCAAGAGATATTGTTTAGACTATGCAGGCATTCTCTTTGTCACCAATCAAGTGAGGGAAGCCTTACAGAGTGATGCAGAGAGGAGCAACCCATTCACTGCCAAAATGAAGGTGATCATAACACTTAATCATTTTGCTGCTTGGAAAAACTACTGGATAAATGCAGTTGTGCAGTAGTGATGGTATTGTGAGTCATAGAGCCACTGGAGGCTTGGCATTACTCTACAGCGCTGAAAACTGTCTGTTTACATTTAATGAGATCACATTTAACTTACTTCAAAGATTGAATTACTGTCTTACCCTCTGTGTCTCTCCTTCGAATATATAAAAACAAAGGAAATATTTATAGAAACTATAAATTAGTAATAAATGCCAGCTTTTGCTACGTCTTGTAGTATTTCAGAATCAAGTAACTGTTTGAAAACCGAATTATGGTATGGCAACTGAAGCAATTACATATTAAAATTTTTGTTTGAAAACCAAGTTGTTTGGAAAGGGAGATGTTTGGTAACTGAAGTTCCACTGTAACTTTGTTCTAGAACCAAATTATGGTTTGAAAAGGGAGGCATTCAGTAACCAAGGTTCCACTGTACTAGTGCTAGAAATGAGGTTGAAATAAATATACCTATATATATGAGTTCTCTTGGAGTGTGTGGGTTCCACCTGGTTAATCCTGCAGCCTGCCAATATAGATTGCCAGCTATGCAAATGTATAATAAATAACATTTTTCTGCTTGTTATTGCCTGTTGCATGCTTTAGCTGCCTATCAACATTCCACTGTGCTGCCAGGCTGCAGGATCCAGCCAGGTGGGATCCACATTCTCCACAGATGCCAAAAAAATTCCCGATTCCTCCTTAAGTATGGTGATTATATTCCTGAAAATTGCCATGGTTTCCAGTCCCAGGTGTTGTTGGGAGAGAAGAGGGTTTTTAAGGACGGTAAAATGCATAAATAGCTTGGAGAGCAAAGATAAAGGAAAAAGCTGAGAACGAAACTTTCCTTCTTGCCACTGCCACCATGTCTCATCTCACTGACACCTACTGTAGTTCACTGGCCTGACAAATCACAAGTGATAAAATGCTGTGTGAATACCATTGATTACTATATGTTATCTCTATGAATTATAGAGACATGAGCAGTTGGTGTTAGTTTGCAGATAATTTTTATATGCATATCATGTAGAATCCTATCATGGCTAGTTGTCAGAGTGAAGCATGATATATAGATAAAAAATAATTGGCACTTGGAAATAAATTTTTATATATGTATAATTTTGAAAATTTTTGTTTACTTATTTATATGTTTATTTTTCAGTAAATAATTATATTTATTTTCACTTATTTACTTGTTTGTTTATTTATTTATTTATTTATTGTTATTTTTTTCAGCTTTTCTGGGAAAGTGATGATCAGCCGTCAAGAAGGAATTCAAGTGTGACTTTCCAGGATGCAGGCAACTCAAATAGATCACCAGGTGAGGCTGTGAACCAGATGGCTGTTTATGTGTAGGCTTTACATAGCTTTGTATCTGTTCCAGGCTTTTATCATAGGGTTGCAAAGTCCTAGATTGAAAATGATTTTGTTGTTTAATGGGTGAGGGAAAAAAAATTAATTATTGCACAGAATTTAATTAATAACTTTCATTACTCAAGTATTCCTGTAGAAACTTATATACTATTTCATTACTACAAAGCCAAATTACATTTAACATCAAGTAAATAGCTTGGGCTCTTCTTCCAAGAGTACTTGCCTTGACCCCCCTAATCCTGTCATGTCCACTACACCTGTCATGTTATGAATGCCTTTCAGTTTTGTTTCCTGCATCCCTGGACTTGCAATACAATTGAATCCACAGTTGATAGGTTGTCCTGAAATGAGATGGCATCTAAAAATTGAAACAGAAAAGAAAGAAGAAAAGGTGTAATAAATTGAAGTCAAGGCTCTTCTGCACCTTTCAGTGTTTGAGGAGTAGATGTTCTCAGGATACCACTTTTATACAGGTAACAGTTCATCCCATTAAGTTTTTACACAGCTTACATGTTTTCAAAGTTATGGAAGAAGAAAATTATGGCAACCCACGAATGATGAACTGTAGTTTTGAAGTTGTGCCAGAGAATACTAATAGAATTATTAGAAATACACAGATCACTTCAACCATGTACTCAGTATATTAGATCAAAATAGGATGTGTGTATCAGAAGAACCAAGCTTGATATCCATGGTTTGGTTATTTATATTTTGTCCATCATTGTTCATGACTGGGGCGTGCAGCAACCAGTGAAGGGTGGTAAACAAAGTGATGCAGTGGAAGCCGCTACTTGGTTGATTACGTATGATGCATGTTGGCTTCGCTAGTATTTTTATTATTATTATTATTACCTGTTATAGGTTCTCTTATTTTACATCCTGAGGCAGTCCAGCACCATGCTCCCAGTGAATATTATGCAGGACAGGATGCAATGTTGTAGCTTCTGTCATCACTAGCTCGCTGATCTTTCTCATGGTTAAATGATTGGGACCCAGAAGTGAAGTCCAGTTGAGTCAGCACATTAAAGTTTAGCCAACCACTTATAGAGTTAATGATTTAGTGCAGCTCTGGTCTGTTTTGTTAAGAGCGAGTCCATCAAGAAAGAAAAGGGTAAGTGAGGATTGTAAGAAAGCTCTTGGCCATAGTAGGCTATAGTTATTGGTGTTTTCAACTCCCACTTGTTTAATTTTGTGTTCAGTGATAACATTATCATTGGCTAGGCAGGCAACAGAGATTGGATGTTGAGATGGCAAGAGTTTGTCAGCTGTGTAAGTTTTTTTATATATATATATTATATATATATATATATATATATATATATATATATATATATATATATATATATATATATATATATATATATATATAAAAGTTTTAAAATTTACTTATTAAATTTGTGTTCCCGTTAAATATGATATCAAAAACTTTTTAGATTTCTTATGTAGTTTCTTAAATATTCTCATTCACATCACCATTACTACAAATAGAGCCTTGATAGGTAAATTAGATAAATACCCACATGATTACTTAACTGTAATAAAGTGAAATGTTATGACTAATGAGTGTGTGCAGTGGACTGTTAGGGTATCATTGTTTTGAAGGATCAGTTCCATTTTGATCAAGGAAGGAAACAGGATCAACACACACACACACACACACACACACATATGCAGATTTGTCACTTCACACTTGTAGTGCAAAATTGTGTCATCTCATTATGAGCTCCTCCCTCAGAATGCTGTAGCACATCCTATGTAACAGTCAGAAATGTCACAAATAGGTATCATGCATATTTTATATTCAGCCTTCCAATCACACTTTACAGCCTTTAGGTAATGTGTTGGTGAAAGGTAATATTGATTGCCATCAATGACTATCTTTTTAAAACAATAGTGATAATCTGGCCAAAAAATCATCGATGCAGGATTATTATTATTATTATTATTATTATTATTATTATTATTATTATTATTATTATTATTATTATTATTATTATCATTATTATTATTATTTTCAGCATTCAATATTTATTGTTAGAGCCATGCTTTTCACTATTACATCATCCATATGATTAGAAAAAAGAAACACAATACAAAACAAGTTAAAAACAAAGAAGAATATATTACAACCACTCAGCCAAATGCCTAATGTTAAGCTGGTTCTCATGGGGAAAGGAGAAATTTTAGAATTAACTTTTTAAATTTTTTTTCTCTCTATGTAAAATGTTAGATAAGTATTTAATTTTGCAGATCCCCCAACTGGACATTCAGCACTGGTTATTGCTAGTGTAATCATGGTAAACTCTTAGAGAATTTGGTTTTACTTTAGTCATTCTTTTTTCTCCCTCTCTTTAATGCAGATGCATTAAGGACCCTTTCCTTTTGGGGTAGTTCTTAGGAATATGATTAGGGATAATTAGTAGAGAATAGTAGAGAAGGATTAAAATGGTGGAGATCATGAAGTATAACATCTTGAGACTGTTTTAACACATGGAAATAATAGGGGAGAGGGAGATGATAAAAAGAATGTAGCTACTAAAATCAAATTAATGCTGAGTGAGGGAAGGGAGCTGGATGGTACATTAAAAAATTAAATAAGGGAGAGAAAGAGAGAGGGGGTTGTATTATGCAAAGATGATATTAAGTAGAGGATAGTGCTGTAGCCACTTCCTAGCAAGGAGGAACTGACGAATTGCTGAGGTGCAGATGTCAATTTTTCACCAGTTATTGTTATAAAAAATTTCATTGAAGATTACAAGTTATGACATGTTTTTGCCATGGCTTTTGTGGCTGTGGTGAAACAATACTGTTACATAATGTTTTACCGACATGAGTGGTGTCAGTAGGATTCTACCATGGACTGATTTGGTTGCATGTGGCATACTCTACAGGTATATAGTGAAGAACTGATAGAATGGCAGCTGTTAGACTCGGGGATACTTAAAGGCTTCAATGTGCTGGAGCATGCTGCTTAGAGATGTTACTGCCTGAACCATAAAGTGATGTCATTCTGAGTGGTGTGGGTGTGGAATTATCATTTTACCTCACATGAGAAATGTTATTGTTCACAAAAATGCCATTCCAGGGTATCAGATGTTGGTATTAACGTGTGGTATTTTATGAAGTTAATGGTTTATTAAACATTTGTGTAAATTTTATTATTTTTTCATGGTACATTTCAGCCATGTAGGAGTACATAATTGGTTAAGCTTTTATCTAATACAATGTCTTGAAGTTTGTTTTGATTTTCTTTTATTATTTGATTTATCTTGGCAATAAACTAATTGAATAGGTAAATTAATATAAAATCCATGCATAGATAAGTTTATAGGAATCACACATGATTGTGGGATGTGTAGTGCACATTGCCTGTTTCCTAATTGGCGATCAATGCTGGCGACTTGTCACTTGGACAATCATACCACAATCTAAGGACAGATCTGGTGTCATAGATGAATCATATTCTGGTTATATTCATCCTTTGTAGTATATGCATGAAAATTGGAAATGTTGAAAATCTTTCATAACGGCAATAAAATTTACAATGATGGGATGCACTCAGTGGCCATTGTATGGATTTTATACTACCGCCAACCCATAAGTAGAGAAGTTAGGAGTCCCAAGTCAAAGTAACTATAAAAAATTAGTGTCAGTGTTACTTATATCAAGTGCTTGTAAACTTCTTGTCTTGCATCTTGAAGTGCTCAAGATGAGTAACATCAGCTTTTGTATAGATTCATTAAAATATGTGATTTTTTGGTATACAGCTGCTATGAGAAATCAGAGAACGCGAAACCTGGCCGTTTTGCTGTCTCGCACGCTAGCAGACAAAAAACTGAAGAGTTGGGCCAGGAAGAGACCTTCGTGTTTTTCCTGTGAAGAGGTACCCAGGCCTCAGCCCAGCAGAGGTAGCACTTATTTCCTCCTAGCATACAGTACTACACTGCAATCTCACCCATGCCCCATTACTATAGAAGTCATTGCATCTCTGTCATATGTTTTTTTTTTTTTTTTTTTTTTTTTTTTTAATAAACCTTTGAGGTATTTGGCTTTAGGTGACAAGCTTTGCATGGCCTCTGTGAATTGAGCATATTATTGGGTTATAAAAATTTAAAATATTTTTGTTTACGGTTTTGAATTTTATAAATCTAGCTAGGAATAATTCTAGAAAAATATTAAATCCTTTATCATTGTATTAAATAATTATTATGTATTTTAGTGTGTTTTGCCTGAACAGAAAATTAAGCAACAAGCTGTTTACATACAAGTATTTTTTTTTATGTTAGCTGTTATAGTATAGTAAAAATGTGAGGAGAAAGCAGCTTTGCATTGGATTTTGTTTGTGGATACAGTTAAGATGAATATGCAGGTCACTTCTTGCTTCACTTTAAATTCAGCCTGCAAATAAGGACATATTACTTGAATGCTGTGACTTATTATAGGGAACTGTACCATTTATGAGATAGTTTCAGTTGAATTATGTACCAGGTTTCTATACCTTGTCCAAGTTTAATTAATTCACTAGATTCATATTTTTGCAAGATGTTAATTACTTATCAGGTACTTAAATGTTGAAAGGAAGGTTTTCAATTTATTATCTTCAAAATACACTCCAATTTCTCAATGCATATACAGTGGAACCATGGTTCATGAACAATATCTCAATGCATATACAGTGGAACCATGGCTCATGAACCTTCCTGTTCACAAACAAATTGGTTTCTGAACAGATTTTTTTTAACAGTTGTACCATTGGTTCATTAATGGTGTTTCAGTGTGTGAACACACAAACACCCCGCAAATCTCAGCTGGCAAGCACTTGCTTGGCTGTGTTTCGGTACACCTCCCGGGAAGTGTTCATCTGAGTGCTGTTTGTGAACATTACTTTTTGGGTCTTTCTTTGCTCTTATTGAGTTAATTTAGCCCTCATTATGGGCCCTAAAAAAAAAGTAAGAAGTGATAGTGATAACAGGAAGCCTAAGTGTGTTGTGGAATTCAAGAAGAAAACAATAGCAAAATACAAAAATGGCATTCTTGTTTCTGCCATCGCCAGGCAGCACAGTTTGGCAAAACTATCAGTACGATATTGAAAAATATACTGATGTATGTGTAATTACATATATGGTAACCTTTCAATGGGTAAAAATGTTTCAGTTTGCAAACATTTTGCTTCGCTGAGTCATGGAACGGATTAAGATTGTGAAGCAAAGTTCCACTGTAATCTAGTTTGTGAGATTTTTGAAAATCAGAAATCTGTAAAGTAACAATTTTTAGTTATAATACTGTATGTTTGAAACACTTGTTACCTTAACTGATGTGATTCATCGCATAACTTGTGTATCTCCTTTGCTTTTAGGTTATGATGAGTAAATACTCCTTTATCTTGAGATACAGAGACCTTTAATGCATGAGCTCCCACAGTTTAACTTTATTTGACCCTCTCATCAAGGCATCCACAGAGGATGTTGAACAACTGGATTGGTTTTGTGTTGTCTTTTCTGATCTAAGTTTAGACCAAGTCCTGTGGATTCAAAGAAACATCCTTTATGTAATGAAGCATTGCTGTCAGTTGTGAGTTTTTCTCATTGTTTGCTGCAATTTTTCCCCCAATAAAGCAATGTTTCTATCAATGTGAGTAGTGCTTTGTGACATTTTCTATTTACATAATTATTATTGATGATCATTCATGTACATGAAAATATGGTAATATGCTACCAAGTTAGTGGAGGATAGTGTGTTGCAGCATCACACATAGATCTCTATAATATTGTAAAGAAATCCTGATAATAATGAAAGTGACAGGTCCTTGTGATGGATAGAGGGGAGATGGTGGTGACTCGGATTCTGAGAATTAATGTTGCTAGATATCAAGAGAGATCCTTCTGCTACAGGCAGAAGGATTATCATTGGTGCATCTGATGTTTGTTATCACATAGTTATAGTACAAATATGCCAGTCAGAATGTGATCAGCATCAATTCCTTTATAAAATGAACAAAATCTAATAAATGATGGATTACATTTCTTTCTCATCAAATATACATTTCATGTGGTTACTGCTCATGAGTTTAGTATATTTCACTCATAATCAGGTTGGGGGAAGGACCTGAAATCCATAAGTGTATCCAAATCTGTTTGAGATTGAATGAGTGTAGATGCAGGAATCTTCCCTAAGTCTCTCTCTCTCTCTCTCTCTCTCTCTCTCTCTCTCTCTCTCTCTCTCTCTCTCTCTCTCTCTCTCTCTCTCTCTCTCTCTCTCTCTCTCTCTCTCTCTCTCTCTCTCTCTTTTGTGTAAATGAAGTAAAAAGTTAATAAAATAACAGACAAATTGTCTGCATTATGAAATCACAGCACTGCCTCACAGTGCCTGTTGTGGGTCATGTTCAACAGTTTTCATTGCAGGGTTTGTGGCCCTATCATCTTCCTGCATATAACTCATTTTAGGTACTGGAGAAGTTACAGAAAACCTGTCAAGGGCATCAGTCTAAAATTGCTGTCTTTTATCTTTATTACAACCAATATTTTTTTTCTGTGCTCCACATAGCAAGGAGAAAATAAAAGTGAAATAGTCTTGTTTGGAAAGATGGGATAAAGGAGTACAATTATGAAAAAAGGTGCTGATAGAGGAAAGAACTCTTGAATAAGGAAAGGAGTGTTTGTTAGGGAGAGGTAGAAGCTCTTCTTCCATGATCACCTCCTTTTGGATGATTTTTCTTGGAGTGAGGCATCAGAAATATATATTATTTGAGACATTGGAGTGTACTGTTAAGTAAAATTAAGTGTATCATTTACCCTTAATGATACTTTGAGAATATATTTTTGAAAAATTGTTTTATATTCTTAAGTAGGATTTGTAAAATTTTACTAATTTGAAATTACAAGATTATTTTTAGATGTTTTGTATTGGTGTTGAAGGTATCTTGCCTTGCTGTAGGACCATACATTAATTAGCATGTCATAGTATATAGCAGATTTGATAACATTTTTTTCTCATAAAGTAGTGACAATATAAAGAGAAGTTTAAATTCATATAATTTTTACATACAGTTTTATGTGTATGTTGCTAAGTTATGGCACAGTTAATGTGATCAATCAGGAGTGACCTGCATATAGATTTGTTCACAGCACCTGTATTCATAGTCAACAATGTCAGTTACTACTTTTGTCACTGCTGCCAGTCACTCTATCATATGGTTGAATGGTTGCAGCTATAGTTATGATATAAGCTGTAGTTACAGAATTTCATTAGCAATTATAAAATGACTGTGAATATATGTGTAATTATACCCATTTTTATTATTTGAGTGTGTTTTGCAGTGGTTAAAATCTTTATGAACCCAAGCAAACTAGTGCACACAAAGTTCTAGTATTCAATATGTGTGAAATACAATCTCAAGTATACAGGCCCAGCATCATTTTTTTCACCAAAAACAAACCTATGATAAACATTTGAGATCTTAATGAGTATAATTCAACCCAAAGATATTATGTGCATTCATTTATATCAGTACTGCTAGTTTACCTGTGTGAGGATGAGGACTTTCTCAAGGCTTCGGGTGACTGGTGATTGATATCAGGGGAAGGGAGATTTGCTTATACTCTTCATACTTAAGAGGTACCTCCCTTTTCTGATGAGGCTTTTTCTCTGCTACCATCACCACCAACTGCAAGCCAACCCATTCACCCACCAGCTGAGGTGTATTAAACTAGTTGAAAATCAATAATATTTTTATTCACATTCACCTCATGAATGTTTGTTCCTGTGAAAATTGCTGCAGCACTATAAATTGTCATTACAATTGGTTATGAATGATGGAGATGGATGGTTATATTCTGTAGAAGTATTGTGATTTTTCTGCCTATATCCACCCAACAGAGTAGATGTGAATTACCTGCTGTGATAGCAGGTAGGGATGTAGTAATCCCATTGCCCATCTTAAGAAATCAAGCCTACTCCCCAGCATACAAGGGTATCAAGGGAAAGAAACTTTTTGCTCCAAGCACATGCTGTTCATTCCTCTAAGAGAAAATTAGGATGCCGAATGAAGTGATGGTGTTAATGCATTACCTGGGGTTATATACTAGTGTGGCACCTGCCACAGCAGAAATCTGGAAGGGTATTGTATCAAATTGTTAGCCTCAGCCCTGAAAGTGATGCAATAGTTTCTCTCTCTCTCTCTCTCTCTCTCTCTCTCTCTCTCTCTCTCTCTCTCTCTCTCTCTCTCTCTCTCTCTCTCTCTCTCTCTCTCTCTCTCTCTCTCTCTCTCTCTCTCTCTCTCCAAGGAAGGGTATTGTATCAGATTGTTAGCCCCAGTCCTGAAAGTGATGCAATAGTCTCTCTCTCTCTCTCTCTCTCTCTCTCTCTCTCTCTCTCTCTCTCTCTCTCTCTCTCTCTCTCTCTCTCTCTCTCTCTCTCTCTCTCTCTCTCTCTCTCTCTCTCTCTCTCTCTCTCTCTCTCTCTCTCTCTCTCTCTCTCTCTCTCTTCTAGCAGGCAGTCAGTCAGTCATGAGAAAGATGACAATGTTTTAAATGAAGATGTTAACCTCACCTACTGGATAATCTTTCAAGAGGTGCCAGTTATTGTTCATGGTGTTGAGTGGGGTGATGGTGATATGAGGGTTGATGCAATGAAGAACATGAGAGGAGCACCATGGAGAAAAGGAGAAACTAAAGCAAGTCTGTGTCCTTTTACTGGTAAGCTAGCACTATGTTGAAAATAAATGTGAATGCACACTAAATGTTGTACAGACAACCGGAATTACTGTGTATCTTCATTATTTGTGTGAGAAAATATCTGTGGTATTCTTGGCACCACACATCAAAAAGGTTGAGGCTTATGAAAAATGGTGCTTGTGCTGTATTTTGATTTTCAGAGTGGTGTGTCTGCACATTGTAAACGTATTTATATTACAAGTATTGGTAGTGAAGATTTGTGAGCTGCCCTTTGTAGCATCTCTCTGCCTGTGGGCTTATGTCACACAGTAATAATCATGATAATTTTTAATGATACTTCCATACCTGGTTTTGAAATTCTTTGGAAAAATGGGTATAATTTTTCATTTATGTTGTTTGACTAGAATTATGTTTTACTTTGCTAGAAATTTTATAAATGGCAGATATCTTAGTGTTATAGTAAGAAGTTATAATAAAAGATTTAAAAGGTGGATGTGAGGATTAATGGTCTTACATTATGGAATTATAATGAGTTGATATACATTCCAGAGAATTACAAAACTTTAGGGCTTGCATACTCTAATTACTTCCTAAACCTGCTTACTACTTGGCCATCCTTTGTTTGGTGTTAGTAAAAGCATATTGCAGTGTGAATTGATCAGTGTTAGCCAAAGCTTTAGTGCATAAAGTTACATCTGTGAAATTCAGATAGTTTGAATCATGAATTTTTCAGATTCTCTCTCTCTCTCTCTCTCTCTCTCTCTCTCTCTCTCTCTCTCTCTCTCTCTCTCTCTCTCTCTCTCTCTCTCTCTCTCTCTCTCTCTCTCTCTCTCTCTTAGTCCCACTTTATTACACCTCCTAAATCTGGCTAACACTGTTCTTGTATGTAAAACCCTCTTGCCTAACTTGTCAGTCATCAAGGGAAGCATGCTAATCATCATGCAGTGGTTGGGGTGTGGGTGGCCAGAATGGTTGGGGAACACTGGAGATTCAAAATTATTATTGGAAGGTTATTGTGAGAGCTGTTCATCAGAGAATTTCAGCATTATTGGTATCCTGTCATCACCTGCGGAGAAATAGAAAAAAGGCAGCAAAAATGACAGTATGTCAGTAGATATTGGCAAACACCCTGAGTTCCCATCATTCAGGCTTCTTGTTATACTTATTTGTATTGTATGGCTTTTCTTTCTTTAATGGGAATTACTAAAAATGTTTTTATCTAATTATATATATATATACTCGTATATATATATATATATATATATATATATATATATATATATATATATATATATATATATATATATATTCATTACTATTAATGTCATTTGAATTTCTTCCTTTGTTGTGATTAATAATGGAAATTTTTTTTTTATTTCAGATTAGTTAAGTAGAAGTATTTGTCTGTGTTCAGTTAATTGGAGCAATATACTTAGGTCTTTTGAATCTTAAACACTCATGGCATAAGTATGATCGACTTTTCCTTACGCCTTGATGAAGCAGGTCAGCTTTGGTGGATGTCAACTGCTGCAGAAATTTTAACTAACAGCAAAGTTTACATTGATATTCTTGGATTTAATGCAAGTGTAAGAAATGTGCAGATCTGAATAAGTTAGGTATGAACTAATATTTATCTCCTTTTTCGCTAGTGGATAGTAATAATGTCCAACCCAATTATAACTTTTATTGTCATGTTTATGTGGCATGGATGTACATTTGTCAAGTTTGAAAAAAATATTTGATTACATTTCTTTAAATATTTAAACTAATAACAATTTTTTTTTTTTTTTTTTTTATAATAAAGTTCTCAGTTTATATTATACTTGAAATGCATGCTTCATAATTCTGAATTAAATGTTTTTGCTTCATTAAAGGGAGTCCTCGGTTTACAGATGCATTGTGCTCCAAGGTGTGACTGTCAGCCAGTTTTGATACTAAGTAAAAAGCAGGTATTGCATACCAGAATCTTTAGGACACAATAATGTCATTGTACAAGTATTTAATCATTGTTAAAGGAACCTTGTATAGTAAGTGTTTTGTAATACTCTTTGGATTGTGGTTTTAATTTATATTAAAACCACATTTATTTATGTTTATTTTATTTTGTATTTGTTGGACACAGCAAAGGAAATTCTTGTTATTTATTGCTGCTTTTATGAATTTTCTTTTGTTTTTGCTCCTGTACAAACTATAATTTAAGGACATCTGAATTACATTTTTTCTCCTTTTATTTGCAAGTATAGAATTCACATTTCTAAAATAAAATTATTATTTTTACTTTACCCAACAAATATGTATTAAAATGGTAGCATGAAGTGTGGACATTCGTTGGGAGGTTTGTTTAGCCAGATTTTTTTGGACGGTTTTATGTGTGTATATATATATATATATATATATATATATATATATATATATATATATATATATATATATATATATATATATATATATATATATATATATATATATATAGCTTTTTGAATTTTTTTTCCATTTTTTATTAGTCAAGCAGTGATAATTTACAATGTCCTGTCTTGTAACTTTTCTTTGTGAGGTATTTTTATTGAATACATAAGTGAATGGAAATTTTCATTATCAGTTCAATGATGCCTTTAGATTTCATACATTGAAATCATCCTTATACAGACAAACTGGTTATTGAATATCTCTTTTCAAAGCAATCAGATAACAAATATTTTTGAGTGAAAATGCACCAGTTTTTAACAAAAACTCAGTTCATGAACAAGCAAAATGGATGGTAATGTGTTCCTTTCACATCACAGCATTCATTCTGTGAATTGAACTGGTTGTTGGTTTTCAGTGAATATGAAAAATAGAATAAAAGAAAGCTGTGAAAGCCATAATAGAAATGAAGAAAGATCAGGGAAGCATGAAAATGGCATTTGTGTTTCAGCTTTTGCAGTACAGTAATTCCTCCAATGGCCAGATACACAATAAGCAAACTCGTTTATATCTGGATGTAACCATGTCTGAATATTTAACTAGACACTCTTTATTCTTACCTGGAGAAGAGTTACTGAAGTAGTTTTTATTAGAATTATGCATAATTTGATTTATTGACAGGTGTTTGGAATGTTGTTGGAAAGAAATTCATGTTGCATCTTCTTACTTTGTGTCCATTTACCATCATTATCTGGGATGGGTAAGAAATTAAATTCTTACTTTTATAAGAGCATTTGTATTTACGACCAAGTTGGAATGTATGTAACCCGAGGACCCCTAATTTATTATTTTGTGATCCATTGTGTCACTGTTGTATTAAAGCCTTTGTCAGTTATCGTGATATACCCATGCCACTTAGTAATTTCCTTCTTTGGCAGGAAGAGAATATATCTAAGCGTTATGTATTCAATAAGTCAGAAATATTATAACCTTCAGTACTTTCCCACAGATTCTTCCTGTGTTAGATCAAGTGTAAGGAGGCAGAATAATACTGTAACTATTGAAGATGACACGGACACTGATGATGAGATCTTTCGGCGCACTCAGTCCCGCCGTACTCGTGGCCAGCGTTCCCGAGATGCCATGGCTAAGGAATTTGTAATGAATGGGGACAAGACCCATATGCAGGGTATGGAGGAAGGTAAGTTTAAAAAAAATTATCAACCTAAAAGAAAACAATAAAAGATTGGAATGTTCTTTTCACCATCATGAAGATTGTGTCTTATCATTTGAAAAATGGTTTGGGCATATAGAATGGACAGTGAAGTGGATGAACTGAGTGGGAAATGTGAAACTACTTGGTAGAATTGTTTGAGTTATTTGGAAACAAATGGTGTAGAAGGACTGCTGGTGACTACAGCTTGATAAACCTGTTTCGGGGGAATAGGACTGTGTTGTACTTTAACTGTATTCCTGCTATTAATGCTTATTTTTTCTGTATGGTAATTGAAAGCAAGTTAATATTCTAACTGAATTTATTGTTTAATGATCTTGCATCAATACTAGTTCATAATCTTTTACAACTTAAGCATTAATGATATCTGCAAACTGATTCTTTTTGAAGAATTTGTTAATAGACCTTAATATGGTTGTCATCTTTTAATGCCTTGTATATTAAGGCATTTTGTGATTATTCAGCAAATTATTCAGCAAATGTCTTCCAGGTCTGAGGCGCAGTTCAAGGAGGAGGACGTTCAGTAGTTTTGATCAGTCATGGTTGGTGGGAAATAAGAAGTTGCGAGGCTACCCTTCCATTGTTCCAAGCTCAGAGCCAGAAAATGAAGAGCCTCGCCCTTCACGAAAAAAATGCAAGTATGTACCGTATAGAAACAAGACAAGTTTTGTGCTGTGCTGCAAGGGTTATTGATGCCCACAATTCCCTTTTGAGGAATTTTGGGGAATCAGAGTAGGTAGATATTATTGTGATATATCTGCATATATTCACAAATAATGTATATTTAGATTTTCAAGTTCAAGACACAAAGCTCTGAAATTGTAATAAGACTTCAACTAGACAACCATTTCTTCAGCTTTTATGTCCATGCATCCTTTGCATTCCTTAAGTGAATCTGCACACATGAATGAAAACTGGTGATTGGTCCTATTTTATCCTGAAAGTCTTCTCATTTTCTGTTTTTGTCCTCCTGTCACATCCCTTTTTCCTGTCTCTCTCAAGTCAAGCATCATATTCTTACCACACAAATTTAAAAGCACATCCATCTGTATGTTTAACTTTTGACCCTTCTATATTAGGGAAGGTATTACTAATAAGTTGTTCTTTGTATTAAGTATTTCTTTTCTTGTAGATGACACATATAAGTAATGGCATAGGCTATGGACTAATAACACGTTCTTTGAAGCATCACTCAGCTTGTTACCTTATTGTGCCAATAATTGTAAACAACTGCAGTGATCATTGCACAATGAGTGTGGCACAGTGGGGAAGTTTTTAATTTGCCATTTTAGCAAATTGTATAATTTTCGCTGGAAAATTTAGCTTATTAAAGAGGATAGCAATTTAAAGTTGGCAGTGAAGAGGGCCTACTTTATACTTCTATTATAGGGGTTATAATTTGCCACCACAGGCTGGAATGGCTGAAAGAATACTACTACTTACATAAGAGGATTGAAAGAATAGTGCCACTTACATTATAGGGTTAAAAGTATGCTGCCTCTTACATTACAGGGCTGAAAGAATTGTGCCTCATATATTACTTATGCTTCATAAAAAGCTACTGAGATGGATAAAGCAAGGGAGTTACTCCCTTGCTTTATCCATTTTTATTCCCCACAATGACAAGGGTTCTTGCTGTTGCTTCTTTCCTTTCAGGAAAAGCTTGACATGATGTGTGGATAGATCATTGTTTATAGAAAGGTAGAAAAAATAATCTAACATGTGCTGTAGTATCTCTGCTCTAATATTCAGGTACTTGGATAAAGAAGTGGAGCCTCGACGAAGGCAAATGCAGCGTTTCAGCCAGAGGGAGAAACGAGAGTACAACCCACGATCCCAGAAGACCACCAACTGCACTCGACGCCGTAGAGTCCCTCCTAGGAGATACAGGTATTGATGACTTGCAGTTTATAATGTAAAATCAGGTAATCTCTTTGTAAGCAAAGAAAGTTGTAGTATTTTCATGATAATTTTAATGAAAAGAAGTTTCGGACATAAATAAACCTGTTTTTGTTACTTGATAGTAGTTTCCTGAGCAGTATGAGACATGGGTAATGTGTTTGTGAAGTCATAAGCTTTCAGTTATCTCTTACTAATTATTTTACCATGGTTAACATGATGTCATGTGATAATAGCTTGTCATTGAGAAATTTGGCAAATTCTTTCATTTCTCTTACTTTGTGTTACTCCATACTTACTCCTCATATCATCTCCATTGCTTTCAGTCTCTCTCTCTCTCTCTCTCTCTCTCATCTCTCTCTCTCTCTCTCTCTCTCTCTCTCTCTCTCTCTCTCTCTCTCTCTCTCTCTCTCTCTCTCTCTCTCTCTCTCTCTCTCTCTCTCTCTCTCTCTCTCTCTCTCTCTCTCTCTGCTCCCAACCCCCACCATGGTTAAGCTCTATGCTACACAGTTGGTTCCATTGCTTCTTTATTCAACCTTATGCTTTTATTCCTACTAGACGTTCTACATCCATCCACGTGATCCTAGGTACTTAAGCATCTTTAAGTAGCCCATCATAATGACACTCATTAGTCTTACACACTTCATTACTTTACTCATTTCATTCACTTATCTTTACTGTTTTACATTGCATTTTACTTCTGAACTCCTCTGCAACCTATCTTAATTTCTTTGAATTTGCCACCGGTGCAGTATCATATAGTATTACAAAATGTTCAAAATTTAAAGTTTAGTTTACATTATTGTCATTATTCCAGTTCCTTATTGTAATTCACATTACAGGGATGAGCCTGAACACTCAGAGGATGAGGAAGAAGACAGAAATTTGCGGCCAAAGAAAGTGGAAGCACCTCAGGGAGATCATGATGATGAGGATGATGATGAGGAGGATGATGATGATGATGATGATGATGATGATGATGATGATGATGATGATGATGAGGAAGAGGATGAAGAGAAAGAAAAAGAGAAAGCTGTACAAAATTCTGAGGAACCTCCAAAAAGATACAAGAGAGAAAAGCAAATATCTGTTAAAAAGGAGGAAAATGAGGAAAAACCAGGTGATGATGGGGAGGAGCAAGCTGAAGATTTGCTACAGAAAAGGCGAACCACACGCAGTTCCCTTTTGGCTTCACAACAGAAGATTGAGGACACTGAGGAAGATGAGGATGAAGATGACCCTTCACCAGTGATCCACAGAAGTCCTAGGGGTATGCGAGACCCAATAATGGCCAGCGCTGTGTCTGTCAAAGGCCCAGTAAGTGGTTTGGTGTGCTGTTTTTTCCTGCACTGAAATTGTATACAGCCAGCAACACTCATAATTAGAATCTTGCCAATGTGAGCATCACATTGCATAAACTGGCAACTCGCTCCTCAGTCTGTAAAAATCTTCTGAGAGAAAATAACTACATGACAACTTAAGTTAGTCCCTCATGTTTTTGAAAGCATAGAATAACAGATTCAGTATTTGGCATATTGACATAAGGGAAAGTTATCTTTTGTGACCCCTCCTTGCTTCAGCTAACAAAATGGCTGTATATTTTCCAGATGTCTTGCAACAAACACAGCCATTTTGTTAGCCAAAGAAAGGAGGGATCACAAAAGATAATGTTTCCCTTATGTCAATATTTTAAAATCCTGAATCCATTATTCTGTGCTTTCAAAAACACATGAGGGACTAACATAAGTTGTCGTAAAGCTATTTTTTCCCTGCATTTTCTCTCTCTCTCTCTCTCTCTCTCTCTCTCTCTCTCTCTCTCTCTCTCTCTCTCTCTCTCTCTCTCTCTCTCTCTCTCTCTCTCTCTCTCTCTCTCTCTCTCCCTCTCTCCTCTCTCTCTCTCTCTCTCTCTCTCTCTCTCTCTCTCTCTCTCCCTCCCTCCCTCCCTCCCTCCCTCCCTCCCTCCCTCCCTCCCTCTCAGGAGCGAGTTGCACAATGTGACACTTGTTGGCATGGGTTCTAATCGTGAATGTTGCTGACTATATGTAACTTGTTGGTATTACTTTGCATGTCCTTTAGTGCTGAACATAATGTAACTTAGGGCTTAAGGTTCCAGATCTCACCTGCTCCCCATCATTTTATTTTAACACCCAGCGCACTGGATCATTGACAGACCTAGGTCAGATGACTTGGGCTAACATATATTGAAATTAAATCTTAAGTTTTTCCATCCTTTTTCTAGTTTGAAGACATGTATTCTAAAGTGAAGAGACAGCGGAGGCCAGTGAAGCGCTTCATGTACGAGGATGAGGTGCCACAGAGAAGAACCAGGAAACGTGTTTCTTCTTCAGATGATAGTGACAGTGCAAAGGAGGGGGATGAAGGGGAGGAAGAGGAAGAAGGAGAGGAAGATCAGGCAGATGGACAAAACAAGAGGTATTCCCTCAGAAGAAACAGACGTGAAAACAGACCCTTTCAAATGGAGGCAGCAGGTAAATATGGATTCAGTTGAGATCTAGGTTACAGCTTTCTCTTGACAAGTTATTGAGAAAATAAAATTTTTGAAAGAAAACTTGATGAATAATACTTAGCAGTAGGAATTCTGTTGCTGTGTTTTGCAAATTCATCATCCATGTTATGAGAAGAAAATTTAGGAAATGTATTGAAATTGGATGCAAGGTCCTGCTAAATCACAACTTTGATTGGTTCCATAATTGAGGCATCTAGAATAGAAGGGGGCATCCTCACCAAATCATAGTTTGAGTTATTGGCCTTTAAGGTTTGCCAGTTTTGATTTTACGATGTCTTTGCAAGTAATAAGAATATTCTAGTAAATTATATATCAAAAGAAATCTGAGGAAGACCAGAATACATGCAAACAAGTTAGAGTCCTAAGATCATTCTAACCTTGAAAAATGCCGTTAACTGTATATATTTCTTATTAATAAAAACACTTTTTCCTTACATCCTTTTGGTTAATACTATTTTACTCACAATACACTATAAACACAATGCTCACCAAGAGAATGAGGAGTGTATCACATGAGTAACTTTAGAGGGAGGGGGGGCATGGGTGATTAGTTGATGAGGTCATCAGGGTTATTGTTGAGATTATCATCAGACTCCCCCTCAACACACTCCAGCCCCACACCAGCCAGTGTACGATAACCTGTTGTGTTATGTGCCTGGTCCTGTGCCTCAATTAGGTCTGTGATGATTTTTTTTTTTTTTTTAACCATGTTAAGGCCCCATAAAACTCTTGAATCCCAAACTCACTCTTAAATTAATCACTGTAGGTAGGGACCATGGCATTAATGAATCCAGTACCCTTTATACCAGACCAAGAAACAGGCTTTTGAAGACTGTCGTAGTTCTTGAAATCCTCCCTCTTCATTTCCACCACTTGGTATGGTTGCACTGTGTTTGCTTTCTTTATTAACTCAGTGTAATAGGTAGTGATATATACTGAGATAAGTCTAACTTTGCCTTTTGTCACACCTGAATCCCTGTCGCAAGGCAAGTAGCAATGGCCAGGAATCATCACGTAGTGTTTAATGAATTTAAAGCAGTCTGATTGAATGTTCCTGGGTCAGCTGAGTATTAGATATTTATTTTTGTCCTGACCATAATAGTTATCAGAAAAATAATGAAGTTTAGTGAGACTGGGATTAATGTAATTCTGTATGTAGTGGTCAAGAACCTCGCTTGCCTTCACTCTCATTCCATACATGCATCATACCCTGCTTTGTTTTTACATAATGTATTCCAAAGTTATAGCTCCACAGTGTTCTCTTATGGTACTGTAAACCAGTAGAATGCTTAGGAGTGGGGAAGGCCTGTTGCAAATCTATTGCAAAAAGCAGCTATATGGGGGTTTTGTATCCTTACTGTATTCCTTAAGGAGTTTGTGGCCTGCACTGGCTCCAGCTTTATGTACTAAGTTGTTCTTATAAGCTCTAATTCTTTTCTCATCAGACTTTTTTTTCTGGGTCGAGATCTTTTAGGTTAATGTTATTCTGGTCACATTGCATGAGTCACTTCTGGTGGGTTCAAATCCTGTGTTAAATTCTGTATCTGTATGAAGATCTCTTCATTCAGCCAAAACTTCAAAGTGTTTTCTTTTCCTATATTTTCGTTTTCTATCCACTCTGTACATGTCATAAAATACTTTTTATTAAGGCCTGGGGCAGATACTTCTTATCAGGTGATGTGACACAAGAGTAATGGCTAGATACAGTCTGAGGTTTGAATGTGCTGCTTCAAGTCTCTTACTATTACAAAATTCTTTGTTGCTGTCTCCTGCCAACTCCTCTGATTTGGTATTACAGTGCCAATACTAGTTATTTTGTCCTCAGCATTTCTAACACACTTCACTGTATTACGCTGTATATTAATGGATACTTTTTTTTTTTTTTTTTATTATATGTAGGAGGGACACTGGCCAAGGACAACAAAAATCCAATAAAAAAAAATGCCCACTGAAATGCCAGTCCCATAAAAGGGTCAAAGCAGTAGTCAAAAATTGATGGATAAGTGTCTTGAAACCTCCCTCTTGAAGGAATTCAAGTCATAGGGAGGTGGAAATACAGAAGCAGGCAGGAAGTTCCAGAGTTTACCAGAGAAAGGGATGAATGACTGAGAATACTGGTTAACTCTTGCGTTAGAGAGGTGGACAGAATAGGGGTGAGAGAAAGAAGAAAGTCTTGTGCAGCGAGGCCACGGGAGGAGGGGAGGCATGCAGTTAGCAAGATCAGAAGAGCAGTTAGCATGAAAGTAGTGGTAGAAGACAGCTAGAGATGCAACATTGCGGTGGTGAGAGAGAGGCTGAAGACAGTCGGCTAGAGGAGAGGAGTTGATGAGACGAAAAGCTTTTGATTCCACCCTGTCTAGAAGAGCAGTATGAGTGGAACCCCCCCAGACACGTGAAGCATACTTACTCCATACATGGACGGATAAGTCCCTTGTACAGAGTTAGCAGCCTGGGGGATGAGAAAAACTGGCGGAGACGTCTCAGAACGCCTAACTTCATAGAAGCTGTTTTAGCTAGAGATGAGATGTGAAGTTTCCAGTTCAGATTATAAGTAAAGGACAGACTGAAGATGTTCAGTGTAGAAGAGGGGGACAGTTGAGTGTCATTGAAGAAGAGGGATAGTTGTTTGGAAGGTTGTGTCGAGTTGATAGATGGAGGAATTGAGTTTTTGAGGCATTGAACAATACCAAGTTTGCTCTGCCCCAATCAGAAATTTTTGAAAGATTAGAAGTTGGGCGTTCTGTGTCTTCCCTGCGTGAAATGTTTACCTCCTGAAGGGTTGGACGTCTATGCAAAGATGTGGAAAAGTGCAGGGTTGTATCATCAGCGTATGAGTGGATAGGACAAGAAGTTTGGTTCAGAAGATCATTAATGAATAATAAGAAGAGAGTGGGTGACAGGACAGAACCCTGAGGAACACCACTGTTAATAGATTTAGAAGAACAGCAGCAATAGAACAGCAGCAATAGAACTGTCAGAAAGGAAACTTGAGATGAAGTTACAGAGAGAAGGATAGAAGCCGTAGGAGGATAGTTTGGAAATTAAAGCTTTGTGCCAGACTCTATCAAAAGCTTTTGATATGTTCAAGGCAATAGCAAAAGTTTCATCAAAATCTCTAAAAGAGGATGACCAAGACTCGGTAAGGAAAGCCAGAAGATCACCAGCAGAGCGGCCTTGACAGAACCCATACTGGTGATCAGATAGAAGGTTGTGAAGTGATACATGTTTAAGAATCTTCCTGTTGAGGATAGATTAAACAACTTTAGATAGGCAGGAAAATAAAGCAATAGGACAGTAGTTTGAGGGATTAGAACGGTCACCCTTTTTAGGAACAGGCTGAATGTAGGCAAACCTCCAGCAAGAAGGAAAGGTAGGTGTTGACAGACAACTGAAAGAGTTTGACTAGGCAAAGTGCAAGCATGGAGGCACAGTTTCGGAGTGTTGCTGTGCAGCACGCTTAACAATCCTTGTCATCGTGTTGAACACGTATGTATGTAAAACTTCACTGAGTCTGTCCTTAGAATGACTCCTTTTCACTTCTTGGGAGCTCACATGACTGGCCAGATAAGTTGCTTGTTTATCGTGTGAGGCCAGACCACAGTAATTTTTGAAAATCACTTCCACATGCTCCCGACCCACCAAGGCATAGCACTTCTGTATCAATTACAAGCAGGGCCAACTTGGTTTACTGCTACAGCTACACAATGTTGTGAATCATAAGCCTCACCACAGTCTCTTTTATGCTTTTGTGCAACTGTTTTCCACTGTTCCACATGCTTCTG
The DNA here is from genome assembly GCF_035594125.1 of Scylla paramamosain. Lineage (NCBI taxonomy): Eukaryota > Metazoa > Arthropoda > Malacostraca > Decapoda > Portunidae > Scylla > Scylla paramamosain. The sequence goes on along the minus strand of NC_087171.1, from coordinate 11,230,002 downwards.
CCATTTATGAGTAATTCTCATTCCGTCTCACTTTCACAACTGCTATCACTCATCTTGCACTGTATTTTTAGCAAAATCCATGTAATAAGCAGGAAATTAAATCCCAGTGTTTAAAGGGACAGCCATATGCTGATAAAAGTGCACCAACACTCTTACACTTGAGATGATTGGCTGGGGCAGTGTGCACTGATTGGCCAACCAGTGAGGCAGGGATGCCTCTTCTACGCTCAGAGACAGAACATGGTCTGACTATTTTGAGAAAAATAAAGTAACCCAACCCTTGCAAAACAGCTCAGTTGTTCATAAACCCCTTTACAGTCTATACCCTCTTATAGAGGAGAGTTGCACCTTTCTTATGCCACCTTCATCTCAAAGCCAGCAAATTGGTGGGGATGCCCCTTCTATTCTAGACGCCTCAGTTATGAGCATAGGTTTTGTGCTGCAAAGTAAGTGCATCTTTTTTTTTTTTTTTTTTTTTTTTTTTTTTTCTTTCTTTTTTTTTTTTTTTTTTTTACATGAAAATTAGTCAATGCTGCTTTTTAATCTTTAAAAACTCTACCATGACCTTCTTATGCATTTATTTATTTAATAAATTTATTTTGCTCAACAGAAAGCTCTTCAAGGTCCCTTGAGTATCATGAAGATACTCCTCCAAGGCGGAGGTGCAGGAACTTTAAACGTTACCTCACTTCCCCTGCCAGGAAGCATACATTCCATCTCAAAAGAATGGTAAGAAACAGAAGAGAGAAAAAATGATGTTAACACTGATTGTGTACTTGTCACAATCTGTCTATGCATTCATATGTATGCTGAAATGTTTTGATCTTTATTTTTATATATATATTTTTTTTCAGTGATGGTATTAAGGCTTAAATTAACTATTCCCTCGTGTTAAGGGCCATCACCTTAATCATAAGCAGCAATACTCATGATTAAAATTGCAGGCAACTCATCACACATCCAGCAGCAGCAGCAGTTCAGATGAGACCAATTTTGAAAAAAGAAAGGCAAGAAGTATGGCAAAATCCCGTAATCGTTGTCTTCCTATGAATTTGAACCCTGAAGACTTAATGACGGGAACTTTAAGGTTAGTTTTTTTTTTTTTTTTTTTTTTTTTTTTTTTTTTTTTTAAGTAGTACTAATCATTATAAAGTAGAACTGATGTATCTTATTGTCAAATACTCTGTCTTTAGTTATATTGATTGCATTTTTCATGTTTCAGGGACAGGGCAAAAACTGGCTCTAGTTTAGCTGACATTGACCCCATGACTGTAGACCGTGAGGTGATGTTTGATGCAGTGGGTGGCCTATCTCACCATATAAAGTCTCTGAAAGAGATGATCATATTTCCGCTGCTGTATCCTGAAGTATTTGAGAAGTTTCACATCAACCCACCAAGAGGAGTACTTTTCTCTGGCCCACCAGGTAAACTTTAGGGTTTGTGATATATTGATTAAGAGTAAGGACTCCCTTATCTGTTAATTATTGCACACTTTTAATTGCTTGTATGAATGAAGCTACACAATTTTGTTCACATCTTTAGACTCTTTTTACTTAACTTTTCATACGTTTAGGAATATTGCCATTATTTTTCCTTACTTTTACTTCATAATGATGGAAGGGAAGAAGTATAAGGCCACCAATAATTCTGTCATTCATGTATGAGTATGTGAGAAATTGGCTATTTCTCTTTCTCTCCCTAATGCCTCTGGGAGCATACCCGAAACGGATGGTAGCAATAGAGCCTCAAACTTTCTCAGTTCAAATACTCCCTTTTTGTTTGTAACAGTACTCTGCCTTTACTAATTCCCCTTTCACACATATACTTCCTTATCCTATAATCTATCTTCTGATTAGCCTTTTCTTGTACCTTAAATTTTATTTATGCTTTCTTTTCAAACACTTTGTCCTTTCAGTGCAAGGAAACCATCTCATTGTTTCTTTTACCACTAAACCACACAACTCCATTTTCAAAGATGTTTATATCACATGTTGTGGTTTCATTGCTTTCACCCAACCATACTGCATACAATATTCCTTACTACCTATGAAGTCCCCTTCTCTCTCTCTATTCTTATATTCATGTTCACTTCCTCCCCTCTCTGTGTTAATATCCTTCCAAGAACCTTATTAGAAAATGAAATATCAGGTACCTTACAAGTACTTAAAACGGTGAAAATCAAAGCATATTTTTATACACCTTACTGATGCATTTACTTTGTGCCAGCCTGTTATATAGATAGACTAATGCATCTTATATTTTCAACAGGAACAGGTAAAACCTTAATGGCCAGAGCCCTTGCCAATGAGTGCAGCATTGGTGGAAGAAAAGTGGCATTTTTTATGCGCAAGGGTGCAGACTGCCTAAGCAAATGGGTAGGAGAGTCTGAGAGGCAGTTGAGACTCTTGTTTGATCAGGTGAGTTGAAATGGAGATGTTTTTAAATATTGTGTATTTTATTAATTGTATATTTCATTGGGATTGATGTAGGTGCATGCAGAGTTTGGATGAAAACTGGGTTCATGAATGCTTATGTGCTTGGTAGTAAGAGGGATGAAATGCAGAGAACTTGCTGGAATGATGTTAAGTGTGTTGGATTTTGGAGAAAATGTCTATGTAATATTGCTGAGCATTTGAATGATTGTGTTGTGAATGTAATAGTTGCTGGTGTAGTTGATATTTATTTTGTGCCTGAAAGAAATTACTGGTTGTAAAAATTGTAATATCATCTATTGAGCTGTAGGTGATGATTAATAATACTTTGTTTATTAAAAGGATGTACATAAGTATATTAAGTGAAGCAAGTATAGGGAATAAATGTTCGCAAGGCATTTATTGTGGTGTCAAGTTGAAAATAAGTGGGAGATAGTGAAAGTGTGAAATCATGGTGTCTTGTAGGAAGAATGGCAGCTGCATAAGAATACTGTTGGTGGTTGGGGCGCATAGAAGGATTTATTTTTTACTCAATGCCCTTTTTTTTCTTTTCTCCACCTTTTAAATGAGTTACCATGATATAATTGTAATGTGAGTAGCATTCTCTTGTTCATTCATGAATATGACATTTTTGGTCCTCCTAGCCTTAATTTTTAATCTAGGCCATTATTTTTTTACACAGTGTGCAGGGATGCATGATGATTCTCTCATAGCAATTTCATCAAAATACCTGCTTTAGTTTTGTAGAGAAAAAAAATTAGTATGTGGTGATTTTAGTCCCTTCGAAATTACATAAATGGCGTAAAAACTATGAGGAGATTGTTAATTTCCTTTTGCCCACTGATGGGAGACATGCATAAGCATCTTTCCCGGTTAAAGTTTATATGTAGCAAGAAAAGAATTTTTTTTTTTTGGTGACATGGCAACATTTCTCTCTCTCTCTCTCTCTCTCTCTCTCTCTCTCTCTCTCTCTCTCTCTCTCTCTCTCTCTCTCTCTCTCTCTCTCTCTCTCTCTCTCTCTCTCTCTCTCTCCACTCTGAAAATCAACTTTTGAAAATTATGGCATATGTTTACTTGAGTGAAAGAAGATATGCCTCTACTGACATTGAAAGATACGAGTGTCATGAACATTTTGAAACCAAAATGATTAAAATCGCATAATTATCCACTGAGTTATTCTTACTTTTATGCCCCAAAGATTATCTCTAAATAGCTGCAATTTTATCTTCTCAAATGTACTACTTCTTAAAAATGGCACAAATCATTACCAAATTCTATTTTCTACTTGCATCTCCCTTCAGCACTTTATGGAAAGTCTTTAGTACAGGTTCAGGTCATTTGAAGGTCATGCTTAGGTCACCTATATAACCCAAATGAAGGTGAGGTCCTCTTTGCAATATACAGTTTTCATTAGCCAGGCTCCTGGTTTTCTGTTATTTATATATTGGTGTATATAATACACTATAAGTATATATGCTCCCCAATACATAAATAACATACTACTTTAGGATATCAGTAGAGCCAACCCACCTCATTGTTGCCAGGATGTCAGGCACCTCAGAAGCCCCCAGGCTTGTAATCAGGGCCAGTTAGTTTGCGTGCCTTCTTTATGCCTTGTCTTTCTGGCGTGATCTTTTTGTCCATCCTCTGTGAGAGGAGAGGGAGAAATGTGACTTGGCCCGGGACTAGCCCTGCTAGCAGCACCACTATTTTCCTCTTTTCAATCGCTTTTGGTGATTTTGATTGCTCAAAGACTTCCGCTTTGCACTCACACAAGGCATTTGGATTGTATGAGTATAAAAACAACTCAAATAAGCGAATAAAACAGGGTAAAATAAACAGGTAATACAACATGCTTCTTCTCTCTGTCATTCATCACTTTCACTGGCTCTAGTAGCCAGCTGGTGGTGTCTTTGCTGCTGCTACACACAACCCAAGTTATTGCACAGCAATAAATTGAAAAAAAAAAAAAACGTAAAAAGCTCATAAATTAGTCAAAATATGAGGAAAATAAACAGAGTCAAATGAGGTCATGCCAAGAGCAGAGGGGCTTTAAATATCCTGGACATTTAAACTTGCTAGACATTTCAAAGGGACGTGTTATGCATTTAGCAAGCATATCAGTGAGTGCGTTGTGGTGGCTGGTATGCTGGTATGCACACATTCTCTCTCTCTCTCTCTCTCTCTCTCTCTCTCTCTCTCTCTCTCTCTCTCTCTCTCTCTCTCTCTCTCTCTCTCTCTCTCTCTCTCTCTCTCTCTCTCTCTCTCTCTCTCTCTCTCCCCCCAAAAAAAAAAAAAAATTCAAGAACGCTTCCCTTAACCATGAATAATGCTGTTCATTGGTAGTAATTCAAGAATTCCATTTGCAGGCATACCAGATGCGACCTTCCATAATATTCTTTGATGAAATTGATGGCCTTGCACCTGTCCGTTCTTCACGACAAGATCAGATTCACTCCAGCATTGTATCCACCCTCCTAGCCCTCATGGATGGCTTGGACTCGCGTGGAGAAATAGTGGTGATTGGTGCCACCAACAGGATAGATGCCATTGATCCAGCACTCAGAAGGCCAGGAAGATTTGACAGAGAATTCCTTTTTTCTCTCCCTTCAATGAAGGTGTGTATTTTTAAGAAAATTGGTGTAACTTTTATTGAAAGATTAAGTTGTATAGTTTGTTTACTTAATCATTATATATATATATATATATATATATATATATATATATATATATATATATATATATATATATATATATATATATATATATATATATATATATTACTCTTTCAATTTCTTTACAGGCCCGTCTTCAGATTCTAAAAATTCACACAAAGAATTGGAACCCAGTTCCTAGCCAGCAGGTGATGAGACACCTGGCAATGCAGACAGCAGGTTACTGTGGTGCAGATCTCAAGGCTCTCTGTGCCGAATCTGCTCTTGTAGCACTCAGAAGCAAATATCCTCAGATATATTCTTCCAGACAAAAACTTGTGATAGATGTCTCCTCTTTAGTTGTAAGTATAATTTTACTTGTTCATTCAACAGTAGAAATTTGTTGAACAACTTTATGTTGGGAAATTAAATGAAATAGGACCACGATTTACCTTTCTAATTTCATGGATATACTGAAATTGCTATTTAGAATAATCTGTCATTCCAGTCATTGCTAGAATGTTTAGGATTTTATGGATTTTTACCTCTCCTCATTAAATAGGTAAGAATGTGTCACTTCCGAGTAGCTATGAGAAAAATAGTTGCTGCTGGCCAGAGGACAGCTGCCAGTGTGGGAAGACAACTGAACTCAGTTGTGAAACCACTGCTACAGGGTGCCCTTACTCAGGCTCTTACAATGCTGGAACAGAGTTTCCCAACTGCCTTTACTCGATCTGGTGGCCTCACAAAACTCAGTACCACTCACAGGCCAAGATTACTTTTAGCTGGCTTCAGATCACAAGGTCAGAGCACTCACCTAGCTCCAGCTATTATACATACACTGGAGAAAATTCCTGTACACAAACTGGATCTTGCTGCCCTGTATTCCACAACAGCAAGGGCCCCAGAAGAAGCTTGTGCCCAGGTAAGTATGGTATATTTATTTCTTTAAACCCTCAGTTCTTCATACCATAGATACATGGATATTATAGTTACCAAAATTTTTGTTATTTTGAGGCATGAGTTTTATATACCATAGGTAATGACATAATGCCTGCATAAGTAGCAAAATTAGTATGCAGATGTTAATTATATTGAAAAATCAAATAATTAGTAACAAAACTAGTGTAATTGACCATTAATATCCCACCTTGTTTTGACAGGTGTTCCATGAGGCTCGGCGAAGTCTTCCCAGCATCATCTATGTCCCTCGCATTGACCAGTGGTGGATCACAATTTCAGATACCTTGCGAGCAACGTTTGTGTCACTCCTCTTCGATCTGGAACCATCCTCTCCTCTTTTGTTCCTTGCCACATCAGATGTACCATATGATCAACTAGATAGTGAGGTAGGTTTTACTCCACTGTTATTGTGAGAAACTTGGTACAGTAGGGTACGCAACAATGAACATGATTTATTCCAACGTAGCGTTCATTATGGCAAATGTGTGTTGTGGCGACTGAAGAACGTACAAAAAAAATTTAATTGGCTCCAGGGAACCGGAAAATAATATAAAAGATTCCATAAGGGTCTGAAAACCTGCCAGATTCACCAGCCAACTGAATTTTACACATTAAAGTTAGTCAGCTGGAAAAAAAAATCTATCATTTGTGTGTTATCAAACCATCTAATAAAATATTATGAACGTTTTTAGCCACCATCATTAAGCAGAGCAAGAAATATGGCAAAACGAGCTAAATACTATGCACATTTAAAGGAGGCAGTAGACATCTGTCAAAACAATAATTACTCCCAGTGAGGCCTAAAGCATTGGATCAGGGGTGCTGTGAGATCGTCTTAAATCCAGCTGTGACATCACTGAATGTTTCCCTTTGTGTCTCACAGCACAAGGGGCAGTCACAGCCTGCCCTCTAAAGACAATTCTTTTCCTTCACATAAAACTACATGCACCTAATTACACACACCTCTCACTCAAAATTCAAAGTTATCATGGGAACTCCTACACCAGCCTTGGAGTCCCCATCTGGGGAGGGACCATAAATGTCCCCAGGTCAGATTGCTCTTCTGGTATCAACTATGCATATTTTTATACCCTCCTCAACTTTTTCTCTTCATTAACTTATGCAACATCCACAGTCATACATGTAATTTTCAGTTTGTAGAACACCACCTGTCTTCTTTTCCTCTTTGAAACACATATGTCTGTGGCAATTGACAGTAGCCCCTTTTCTGTTCCCTCCTACTTTCTCTAGTGTCATTTTTCAATCCAAAGTTGAATGTTACATCTATGTGCACAACAACTTAACCTGCTCTAGTGCCCACTCGCTTGAATGTTATGAATTTTCCACCATCTGGCTATGATTATAGTCACTCAAACTAAATTTATCTGTGCTGTATACCTCTCACCTACATCTCTGACTATAAGAAATTCTTTGACTATTAACTTCTAGAGTGGAGCACATTTTGAAAAGATCTCCATTCTTGGAGACTTCAACGTTCACCACCAGCTTTGGCTTTCCTCTCCCTTCACTGACCATTCTGGTGAACAAGCCTTTAACTTTGCTATCCTCCACAACCTAGAGCAACTGGTGCAACACCCTACTCATATTCCTGACTGTCTTGGAGATAAGGCCAACATTCTTGACTTTTCCTAACCTCTAATCCTTCTGTTTATGCTGTTACCCAGTCTTCTCTGTTGGGTTCCTCCAATCACAATCTCATATCTGTATCTTGTCCTATCACTCTTTCTCATCACTGCACTGTTGTATTTCTTGCTATCTTTTACCACTATTTTCATGCCAACTGCTCTTATGATCTTGCTAATTGTATGCCTCCCCTCCTCCCACATCCTTGCTGCACAAGACTTTCTCTTACCCCTATTCTGTCCACCTCTCTAATGCAAGAGTTAATCAGTATTCTGAATCATTCATCCCTTTCTCTGGTAATCTCTGGAACTCCCTGCATGCTTCTGTATTTCCATCTTCCTGTTACTTGAACTCCTTCAAGAGGAAGCTTTCAAGACACTTATCCTGTATTTTTTAAAAACATTTTCGACTCTTTATGGGGACTGGCACCTCAGTGGGCCTTTTTTGCAATTTTTGTTGACCTTGGCCAGTGTCATTCCTACATAAAAAAAAAAAAAAAATCTTGTGTCTGGTATGTATCATCACCTTGGGAGAAATATTATTTTTTCCCTCTATATGACCTTACCTTTTCCATTTGGGTAATATGGTTAGCATACCCGCATATAAATCCTGGTACATATGAAAGAAACAACCATGTTTTTGATCCCAAATCTTAGCAGGGACACTGGAGAAGTTTGTTGACATAGTGTCTCCCAACATCTTCCCTAAGTTGCTGCTTGTCTGTTTATATCCTGTCTCCCAATGTCTTTCCTGAGTTGTCGCTTTCTTTGGAAATGCAACCCATCTTTTCACACCTGGGTTCTTCTTTCCTGATATGTTCGTACAGTCAGTCACAACACACATACAGACTGGGGTTTTTCAACAGCACTACAAACTCACATCTCCTGGCTCGGGTTTATTGGGTGTTTTTGGAGAAGTCATTGCATCTGATATCAACCAGTTGTTTCATCTCTGCATGATTTTGGTGGTCACAATGTTCTGTCAGCACAAATAATACTTGCTCGACTCTTTTGGGGATTTGCCAGGTAAAACAATAGACCCTGTAGAAACCAGTGGAAAATGTTTCAAACTAAATATGTAGCAGGAGACTAGAAATAAGGTGAAAACAATGAGAGCCTAGTTGCGAGTATTTAATTTATAATAAGAGTTCTGTAGAGTGTGCATTGCCAGATCCCATGGATACTGTTAGCATAAACACTTAGGATCAGTGTTTTGTAGCATCAAAGTACAGTGCATCAAGGTTGATCATGAGAGGCAGTTTTAGAATGTGCATCCTCAGAGAACTGTGGGAGTGTTGATCAACCTCTACATTTAAACAGCCAGTGATCACTGGCTCATAGTGAACACCCCAATTAAAACACACACACACACACACTTGTGCTACTGCATTTGAGATAACAGAACAGATATATACAGTACCCTCCCTAGTTTCAAGCTTAGTCCTAAATTCTTACCATCTTGAGTTTCATGCTTGGACAACTATAAGTCACATTCACCCCCCCCCCCCCCCTCTCTCTCTCTCTCTCTCTCTCTCTCTCTCTCTCTCTCTCTCTCTCTCTCTCTCTCTCTCTCTCTCTCTCTCTCTCTCTCTCTCTCTCTCTCTCTCTCTCTCTCTCTCTCTCTCTCTCTCTCTCTCTCTCTCTCTCTCTCTCTCTCTCTAAGGATTGTTAAGTAGAATAAGAGGGATTGAGAAGGAAAATGGAATTACATATACGAGAGTGAGAAAGGATGAAGTAAAAATGACATAAAATGAATGAGGGGGAGAGAGAGCGAGGTATCACTCTCTAGTCCCTTATCTTTGACAGATAACTGGGAGGGCAGGTGATAGGGAGGGAGGTTTGAGACAAGACAAAAGAAGGGAGAGGAAAGGGGAAAAAGGGAGGAAGGGACAGATGACGGATAGGTGAGCAGCGCCTTGCACAGCTGGTGAGTTAGTCTTGCGAGTTTTAGTTTGTTATTCCAATTAAATTTTTATGAAAATTTCAGTGCTAGCACAAATGACAAGTTCATCTTCCCGGTTTTAGTTTGTTATTCCAATTAGATATTTATTAAAATTCCAGAGCTTGCAGGAGTGGCAAGTTTATTATGCCAGTTTTGGTTCGTTATTCAGATTAAATATTTATTAAAATTTCAGTGTTTTATTGCACTTGTACATTATAACGACTGTGTGTTGTCGTGTACCCTGCTGTATAACCAATGTTTCCCTTTTCCAGATCACGTGGTTACACACTTCGACTTGTTTCCAGTATTATACTAGACATGAGTGCAGAATTAAGATCTTTTCCTCTATCATGAAGAATAAGGAGTTTCAGCACTGAATTCATTTGCACTTCCTCTAAGTAAAGAATAAAAACATGCTCTTCTAGTGTCTTGTTTATTTTTTTATTTCTATTTATTTATTTTTTATCAATGTTATTTTTCTTAGTTTCTAATTACAAAACAGGTAATGATATTGGTAAAAAATAACAAAGCTGAATTTTTATGGTAATATTGCTTTTGAAATCAGAGCCCATACTCAAGAAGTTAAGAAAAATATTTATCTCATCCTAAGCTATAAAGATGATGGAATGTAATCCTAAACAATCTTAGTATGGATTATATTGTTGGTTGTCAGATTTTTCAGCCCTAAATGTAACTATTTCATTGTTTAAAGTACCAATTTTTTTTTTCAAATGGATTTTTTAGGTACAGCACTTGTTCAGTGTTTACCATGGAGAAATGATGTCTATTGCAAATCCTACGGAAGAGGAGAGAAGACTATTCTTTAAGCCATTGTTCTTCACTGAAATGCTTCAAAAGCCAAAGGTAAACATTTGTCCATGAATTAAGCTTATATCCTTACTATAACCATGTTGCCAAGACAAGTCTACATGCACTACATGTATACATCTGTAATCACAATCACATGCTCAGACCATAATTTACATCCTAGCTGTAAGCCTACAGGGTAGAAATCAGTCCTTATCCACACTGTTCAGTGGTTGCTTATGAGGCATACTTCAGTAGCTCTTGCCTCTTGCATTGGCAGAGCTAGTTTGCCTCTGTTGTAGTATAGTCAGCCCATTTTCTTCCCACTGACTAATCAGACCAGATGTGAGAGGACTTCCCACCAAGCCCCTCGTGGCTTCTGTGTCTCTGCAGTTCATATATGTTCTTTCATCTGTCACACAACTGATGTTTCTCCCTGATATTCCTCTTCCATCTTGACTCTCCATACTCTAACCTTATATTCTAAATCTTATATTCTTCAGATTAAATCCTATTTACTGGTGCTCCTTTCTCTTAGCACATGTCTAAACCACCATAACACCTTCCTGCCTGTTTAGCTCAGTTAACCATCTCTTCCTTCATGAGTTTTCCTTCACTTTTCATTCTTCACTGAATCTGTATGTTATTTCACACGTTTCTAAGATACCTCCATTCCATTATATTAATTATCATCTTTGTGCAAAGGTCCGTTATGTCTGCAGCATTCTCCAGGTTTTTCACAGGGCCTGACAGTCATTGCTCAGCCAGTACACCTCTTTGGTAGTTATTATGACTTGCGGTTCCAGTTTTGCTTAGAAGACTAAGAAATACCAAATTCATGCATTATACCTGGGTGATATCCTAGATATACCTAATGTAAATAAAAAAAAAATAGATGAGATACAGTGTTTCATTACAGTTGTGTAGCATCTTGGTGATGCTAGTGGAAAATATAACATATAATACTTTTATTCTTTCCCCTTGTTATTTTCATAGTACCCACTGATTGATTTTCATCTAAATATCTCTTATAATTAATCTAATCTACAGGCTACAACCAAGCCCACAGGGAAGGGTGGGGGGTCAGCCGGTGCAGTACACTGGGGCCCAAAGGTAGAGATGTGGGGGGTTCCCCCCATCTCTGCCTTTACCTACTGGGTGAAGGGATGGGAATCCTAAACTATTCCTGCACTGGCACATTTCAGTTCTCCCGGCAACCCTGGCCACAACCATTTGATGCTGCAGATTGTAGCCACTTACTTTTGCCTCATGATGTTTTATAATGCTCCAAATCAAACTGAACTTTATTATTCAGATTCGCCAAAACAAAAGACAGCTGGAAGTTCTCCCAGTTGCTCCTGAACCAGAGCCACGAAAGCTAAACTCCAAAGAAGTAAGGAGAATTGAGGAGGAGGAGGAAGCCACCCTCCGAGAATTGCGCATATTCCTCAGGGAAATTTGTGCCAAACTAGCTAGGAATAGAACGTGAGTAATCAATTGTTATGATTGATAGTTATGTGTATCCTTCAGTTTATATGTTTATGGCATAGAAGATTTAATCTTTTCTTTTTCTACATGTTTACCTTTTCCCCCCATAATTTAAAACTTAATATAATTTTATTTTTGCAGTTTTGTCATTACCGTACTGCTTCCTCAGAAATTACATCTCATCCATAACCCATATGCTCAAAGGACTTACTTTACTCTATTAAACTATTTTTTTCTTGGTTATTTCTCACCTTTTATCATAAATTTTGTATATTTATGTGCTTCAATAATCAGTACCATTTTTTCTGTTATATACTTTGTGTGCCTGTGTCACATTCTGCCTTATATGCACTGTATGAAATATAATAAAGAATTGAATATAAGTTTACTGATATTAAAGATTCTTACAGGTTTTACATTTTCACCAAACCAGTGGATGAGGAAGAAGTGCCTGACTATAGAGACATCATCAAGGAACCAATGGACCTTGAGACTATGATGACAAAGATTGATCAGCATGAATATGAATGTGCTCAGGACTTCCTCCGTGATATTGACCTCATCTGTACCAATGCCTTGGAGTACAACCCTGACCGCAATCCTGAAGGTGAATTGTGTTTGCCTGCTCATCTTGGAAATAGAAATATGTCAAGGAAGCTTTTTCATGTATTACAATTCTCTCGGCATTGACACAAAAAAGGGGGTCTTGCTCTCAGGGTTTCACATCATATGCAAGATTATTATTATATGACACCATCTTCATCAGTCGCTGAATTGCTTAGATCAACACATTTAAATGAAGTTGAAATCTAGTTAAAATCCATGTAAAAACAAAGTGATCGGTTTTCAGATTCATGACTTAGATGAGCAAGCACTAAAGCATGATTGCCTGTGTATGGAAGTGGCCTGCTGTACATTGATTGGATATCAGTTCCTGGCACTTATGACTGAACTATTTGGACTTGGGAGCAGACCATTGTGTTTTACACAAAAAAAAATCTAAAATCACAATTATTGATTTTAGCATGTATATCCTTCCATTTCTTTATTAGGATTCTAAATCCCAGAAATATCTCATTTGTTACTGAAAATGTGGAATCTGTTTTGAATATATAAGTGAGGAGGTAGGTGGTGTGAAAGTGAAGTTGAGGTAGTTTACTGTCTTGAATGAAAGCATATTACTAAAATACAAATGTGTTTGCTGAAGTGTGTGAATATTTCCTAAGAGAGTGAGCCATCAAAGAGAGAAAGAAATAGCAACACCAATGTGGGATGTCACTGTGGCTTTTCAATTTTATTATGGACCAGTTTGTGAGGGAGATGATAGGAAAAGTTACTGCTGTTGTTGTGGAACAGTAGAAACCTACAAAAAAGGAAGCAGAATATGGTGTTTCCTGATGACAGTTAATTGAAACGTATAGTTTATATACTTATTTATTTATTTTATACATTTTTTATGTATATAATTTCCAGTGAATTTCATGTAATTTAGTCATCTGATTGACTTACTTTCATCAGATAAAATAATTCGCCATCGTGCCTGCACACTGCGGGACACTGCTTATGCATACATTAAGGCAGAAATGGACACTGATTTTGAGGAAAAATGCCGAGGCATCAGAGACAACCGCAAGAACCGCTACCAGTTCATTGCCAAGCCACCAGCACCAGACTTTGTTCATGTTGCTCCCATTAGGGTAATGAGTTATAATTTGTTTCAAATCATCTCTTCTAATTGTTTTCAGGGATTTACTTTTTAGAGCATCAATCCTTTTTCTTGGCATTGCATTTTCAGGCCAGCCTTGTTCTCTTACGGAACAGTTAGTGCAACAGTCCCCTGAAAATTGTCTAGCTTCTTGCCATAATTGACAGTTCTAATTTGTATCAACAATTTAGCATTGTCTTGAAACATATTTCTCTTGTCTATCCATCTAAATCAAAAGCAGTCCGTGTGTATGCACTTGTGTACATGCTGCTAAAATCAGTATATCAAAATTTTAAATCAAACATTTACAGAAGCAAGAAGAGAACAAAAAGGTACAGCAGGAGAATGAGGGAGAGCCACTCTCTGCCACAGAATCTGGTCAGCACACCAAAGGTAAGGTGGAACTGGATTTATATAGTTTCTTATTTCTCAAGGAGACACTCACCCCATATGGGTAAAAAAAATAGCATATTTCAAAATGTGCAGTAATGTATTCATCAACCTTCTAGAATCATCGCCAGGGTATCTATTACTTGCGAAAAGGACTGGTGATGGATTTAAAATCCATATAAATATCCAGTGGCATAAGGCACTAGCAATCGGAAAAGATTCTATACACTCATGTTATGTGGCTAGTTTTTGCCTGAATATGGTAGGAAGGGCTACGGTCTTAGTTCTCCTTGAAGTATGATGACGTATGCCTTGTATGGTGGTACATGGTAAGAAGTAGCTTGTCTTGGCTAGGCTTTGTGACTGTCAGTGGCTTTTATGCTTTCGATGGGAATGGTTTTGTATCCTTGCTCCCTGCTTTCTTTCCCTTATTGCTCCTTCTACCAGCTCATCAATGGATGGAAGAAAATAAATGCTAAGCAGTAGCTAAAATATATGAGAAGGATAAGAATGAGGTAATAAAGGAGGATGCTGACCTGTCTCTGCTTTCACTTGAGGAGGAACAAACTGCTGCATCCCTCCTTGCAACCCAGCTCTCCTCCTCCCTCACTCAAAATTCAAAATATGAACATTACAAAAAAGAGGAGAGGAAGAGAAGCGAAGGAACTATACATGGTACTGGTTGTGCACCCTTAAGTAATTGAAGGTCATTGTCTACCAAGGAATGCATCGTACAGGGAAGGTAAGGCACCTTGTGCTGGGGAAGGGGGGGAAAAAAAAAACTTGCCCCGTAAAAATTATATTCTGAGGACTCCCAGCAGTGAGGTATTTACTAAATACCTGATGATTGATTCAGTGCTTCATGGACTCATGTTCAAGAGTTACATATGTAAATAATGTTCAAATTGTTTAATAAATAAAGGAGATAAAGAGACTTCAATCTTCAAATGGCCATAACTTAAAACATGATTTTTTACATTTAAATATTTTATTTGCCAGTGAATTAGATGCACTTTTCTGGAAAAAAGTATCTAATAATTACCGTGCATATAATGCAGCCATAATGAAGATGCCTAGGCGTAAGCCTATGCCTATAGGTGCGGAGTTGAAGCACGAGTACACTACGCACAAATATTGTTCTAATAATAAAATTCTCTCTCTCTCTCTCTCTCTCTCTCTCTCTCTCTCTCTCTCTCTCTCTCTCTCTCTCTCTCTCTCTCTCTCTCTCTCTCTCTCTCTCTCTCTCTCTCTCTCTCTCTCTCTCTCTCTCTCTCTCTCTCTCTCTCTTCCCTCCTTCCCTCACCATTCACTGCTCTCCTCTCCCTCCCTGCCCACTCTCCATCCAGTTTTAGTTTTGTAACCTGTTTGAAAAATTTGATTTTTAGGTCCTCTGATGAAAACACCAGATTCCATCCGCCGGAGAAAGAGAAGGTTTGCGAGTTCCTGGGCTCGTGGGGAAATAAAGACAGCTCGGAAAAAACGCTTTGTTGAAAAGGACAGCCCTTCAAAGAAGGAAATAAAAAATTATCATGATGAAGTCAAAACGACAGAGGAAGAAGGTGATGAAGCTGATCTGAAGATAGCAGAGTGTGATGCAAGGAGTGAAGGAGATGTCAGTGGTCATTCACCTTGCAATTCTGGTGAAGGAAAAAATTTGTCTAAAGACACATCAACAAACAAGGCAAAAAAGAAGACTGTTGAGGTGAGAAACTCATTTATTAATATTAGTAGTTAGTGTAAGTGTTGCTTATCTCTGAAATTTTTATATAATGTACTTATTCCTCATCATAGAATTTGATAATTTTGATAGACTGACATTATCATCATGTAGCTTTTTTTTTGCTACATAAGATGAAATAATTCCTGCATTTTATCTCGGGGGGGTAGAGTATTATTTGCCAAATTAATTCTAGTCTTGTACCTACATGTGGCATGATATCCACGTGAATGCATGTTGGTGGTGGTGTACATATTTAATTGTGCATTTAAACAACTGCTGCCCCGGAGACATATCTTCTGCTAATATCAGAGACATTCAGCAACTTTAAAAGCCACATTCTGTTCAAATGAATCAGTTTGTATTATTTTGTGGCAATTTGCTAAAGTTATAAACAAAATTATATTAATTGTCTTTTGAAGTTCTCAAGCTCTTAGTTTCTTCCTCATAATTTCATTATGTGCTTCATCCTGTCTTTCTTTTACATTTTTACCTAACCAATGTTGTCTTCATCTATGATGCATTTGCGTCCAAACATCTTGGAACATGCTCTTTTTCAAGAGTATCACTACATATCCTCTATACTCAGTGCACATGGTTTCAGTATGCATCAACACTGTGATGCCATCAGTTGCAGAACCAACCAGAGATTTTATATCTTAAGGCATCACAAAATATACAATTTTTGCTTGCCAGTAAAAGTTCTCATAGGATCACTCAAGAAATATTCTTAACAGATGCAGATGGGATCTGAGCTAAGTTTGTGCAATGGTCACCTGAGCACTGAAGACAGCCATGATAGCATGAAGGTCACTTCAGCTGCTGATGAATTGGCAGCACAGGCTTCAGTAATGGCTCTTCATGAAAGTTGTACAGAGAAGGAGAAGATACATGACACCACAGCTGAGGCTGAAGATTCTGTGGGTAAGTGGTTATGAATGAATATTTAAAGTTCTTAGCACCATGGGGTCCTGGTGAAAGGGGAGTCTCATGGACCTGGGCCACCCGGTTCGGGATTGCTGGCCTAGTACATAGATAGGTAGGTAGATTTATTGATTTATTTTTTATTTTTCTACAGTATCATCATCAGAACAAGGAAGTGGCAGTGGCCAGGCAAGTTGTAATGGTATTACAATTGACTGGAGCCACCTGGAAGCTGTGTTTGAGTCTTGTGTGTCAGCAACTGACACCTCAACAATCGATGATCTTCTTCGTCTGCACACAAGTATTTCCTCCCTCATACATACACACATAAGGAATAATGATCGTTCACAACTACTGCAGGTGTGTAATTTTGTTTTGTTTTTATATTAATGTATACTCTTTAAATGTTCATTTACATTCTATTAATGAGTCCTATCAGGAATTTTGATTAGGTAGTTTTAGTTATTTCTCTCTCTCTCTCTCTCTCTCTCTCTCTCTCTCTCTCTCTCTCTCTCTCTCTCTCTCTCTCTCTCTCTCTCTCTCTCTCTCTCTCTCTCCATACTTTGGATTCTTCACGAACATAGTTGTTTACTTTTTGTCCATTTTAACTAGGGTCCCAGTTTAATCCGTCCATCTGTATACCAGGCTAAAATCACCCACTAAGGAGGGTTACTGAAATAAGGTGTATGCCTGTAATTGCTCACTCATACATACCTCATTCATTACTTCTCATCATAGCTTTTAGTGTTATAGGGAAAGAGTGCCTATTTACTTAAATATTTTAAAATATTTAGTGAAGATAACTGGATTATATTTGAGAGGGGAAGGACCACATGTGATGGATAGACAGAACAAAAGAGTCTTAGATACAGTAAGGATGTCTTTTGAGTAAGATGATTGAAAGACATGGAGAACAGTTGTGAATGACTATGAGATTTGGCTTCTAAGGATTGTTTTGAGAGGCAAATTCTTGTGTTTGGCCCAATTAGTTAATCAGGGCAGATGCAGGAAAGAGGATGCACTTACTATGGTACAGACCCTGATACAGAAGGAATCAGGTATACTACATAATTGACTTTGGGGTGCAATATGAGGATTAGTCTCATGTCCGCAACTAGTAGCCCTGAAGCTAAGATGGATTGTTATTTCATCTTAGAGAAAGTTTGAGCTGGGGAGGCTAGCCTTATCTCCACTCACCTCTTTCACCTGGAGGTAGCATTTTGTACATTCATATCTATGCTATTATAATAGTATCTCCCTTTAGTGATAGATATCAGTTATTCCTCATACTGAGAGATATGTTGGTGTTGCTCATGTTGATAAAGTATATTTTATCTTTCAAATTATATGATGAGAAAGACTAAGGAAATAGTTTTGAAGGTACACAGAATAAAGGACCCAAGTATTTACTTTATCATCTTACCATTCATTATGATTACCTTAAATACAAAAGTTTAATTAATGGTGGCTTTGTATGATATGATGGTGATGGATCTCTTCCAAAAAATGAGAGCCAGTGTTCTAGAACCTATCATTAAAATGTGAAGTCTTTCGTCTTCTTTCCTTGTATTTAGTATTCTACCCAAGGATGATGATGGGCTGGAGAATTACTCATTCTTTTATTTTTTATCTATTCTCCAAATGATGCAGCTTTGATTTGCTTCTTAGAGGCAGCTGAGTTTCTGTGGATGATTGGTGATGGGCACAGAGCTTAGCATAGCTATAGATAAGTCTTTATATGGATTACTCAAAATCAACAGGATTTTTTAATTTTTATTTTTTTTATTTATTTCTTTATTTTTTTCATGGTCTCTTAGGAATCTTAGGAATATTTTTGTTACATTTCACTTGACAAACTTCTTTGGCCTTTTTTTTTGTAGGAAGGACAGTGGCCAAGGGCAACAAAAATCCAATAAAAAAAAAAATGCCTTCTGAAATGCCAGTCCCATAAAAAGGCCAAAGCAGTAGTCAAAAATTGATGGATAAGTGTCTTGAAACCTCCTTCTTGAAGGAATTCAAGTCATAGGAAGGTGGAAATACAGAAGCAGGCAGGGAGTTCCAGAGTTTACTAGAGAAAGGGATGAATGATTGAGAATACTGGTTAACTCTTTGTGTTAGAGAGGTGCACAGAATAGGGGTGAGAGAAAGAAGAAAGTCTTGTGCAGCGAGGCCGTAGGAGGAGGGAAGGCATGCAGTTAGCAAGATCAGAAGAGCAGTTAGCATGAAAATAGCGATAGAAGACAGCTAGAGATACAACATTGCAGTGGTGAGAGAGAGAGGCTGAAAACAGTCAGTTAGAGGAGAGGCATTGATGAGATGAAAAGCTTTTGATTCCACCCTGTCTAGAAGAGCAGTATGAGTGGAACCCACCCCCCAAGACATGTGAAGCATATTCCATACATTGACGGATAAGGCCCTTGTACAGAGTTAGCAGCTGGGGGGGTGAGGAAAACTGGCAGAGACATCTCAGAATGCCTAACTTCATAGAAGTTGTTTTAACTAGAGATGAGATGTGAAGTTTTCAGTTCAGATTATAAGTAAAGGATAGACTGAGGATGTTCAGTGTAGAAGAAGGGGACAGTTGAGTGTCACTGAAGAAGAGGAGATAGTTGTCTGGAAGGTTGTGTCGAGTTGATAGATGGAGGAATTGAGTTTTTGAGGCATTTAACAATACCAAGTTTGCTCTGTCCCAGTCAGAAATTTTAGAAAGAGAAATCAAGTGTTCTGTGGCTTCCCTGCGTGAAATGTTTACCTCCTGAACGGTTGGACGTTTATGAAAAGACGTGGAAAATTGTAGGGTGGTATCATCAGTGTAGGAGTGGTTAGGACAAGAAGTTTGGTTTAGAAGATCATTAATGAATAATAAGAAGAGAGTGGGTGACAGGATAGAACCCTGAGGAACACCACTGTTAATAAATTTAACACAGCAATAGAATGGTCAGAAAGGAAACTTGAGATGAAGTTACAGAGAGAAGGATTGAAGCCATAGGAGGGTAGTTTGGAAATCAATCAAAGCTTTATGCCAGACTCTATCAAAAGCTTTTGATATGTCCAAGGCAACAGCAAAAGTTTCACCAAAATCTCTAAAAGAGGATGACCAAGACTCAGTAAGGAAAGCCAGATCACCAGCAGAGCGGCCTTGATGGAACCCATACTGGCGATCAGATAGAAGGTTGTGAAGTGATAGATGTTTAAGAATCTTCCTGTTGAGGATAGATTCAAAAACTTTAGATAGGCAGGAAATTAAAGCAATAGGACGGTAGTTTGAGGGATTACAACAGTCACCCTTTCTAGGAACAGGCTGAATGTAGGCAAACTTCCAGCAAGAAGGAAAGGTAGATGTTGACAGACAGAGCTGAAAGAGTTTGACTAGGCAAGGTGCAAGCATGGAGGCACAGTTTCGGAGAACAATAGGAGGGACCCCATCAGGTCCATAAGCCTTCCGAGGGTTTAGGGCAGCAAGGGCATGGAAAACATCATTGCAAAGAATTTTAATAGGTAGCATGAAGTAGTCAGAGGGTGGAGGAGAGGGAGAAACAAGTCCAGAATCGTCCAAGGTAGAGTTTTTAGCAAAGGTTTGAGCAAAGAGTTCAGCTTTAGAAATAGATGTGATAGCAGTGGTGCCATCTGGTTGAAATAAAGGAAGGAAAGAAGAAGAAGCAAAGTTATTGGAGATATTTTTGGCTAGATGCCAGAAGTCACAAGGGGAGTTAGATCTTGAAAGGTTTCGACACTTTCTGTTAATGAAGGAGTTTTTGGCTAGTTGGAGAACAGACTTGGCATGGTTCTGGGCAGAAATATAAAGTGCGTGAGATTCCGGTGATGGAAGGCTTAAGTACCTTTTGTGGGCCACCTCTCTGTCATGTATAGCATGAGAACAAGCTGTGTTAAACCAAGGTTTGGAAGGTTTAGGTCGAGAAAAAAGAGTGAGGAATATACGCCTCCATGCCAGACACTATCACTTCTGTTACGTGCTCAGCACGCTAAGACGGGTCTCTGACATGGAAGCAGTAGTCGTTCCAAGGAAAATCAGCAAAATACCTCCTCAGACCCCCCCAACTAGCAGAGGCAAAATGTCAGAGATACCTCCGCTTAGGGGGATCCTGAGGAGGAATTGGAGTGATAGGACAAGATACAGATATGAGATTGTGATCGGAGGAGCCCAACGGAGAAGAAAGGGTGACAGCATAAGCAGAAGGATTAGAGGTCAGGAAAAGGTCAAGAATGTTGGGCGTATCTTCAAGACGGTCAGGAATATGAGTAGGGTGTTGCACCAATTGCTTTAGGTCATGGAGGATAGCAAAGTTGAAGGCTAGTTCACCAGGATGGTCAGTGAAGGGAGAGGAAAGCCAAAGCTGGTGGTGAACATTGAAGTCTCCAAGAATGGAGATCTCTGCAAAAGGGAAGAGGGTCAGAATGTGCTCCACTTTGGAAGTTAAGTAGTCAAAGAATTTCTTATAGTCAGAGATGTTAGGTGAGGGATATATAACACAGATAAATTTAGTTTGAGAGTGACTCTGTAGTCGTAGCCAGATGGTGGAAAACTCGGAAGATTCAAGAGGGTGGGCACGAGAGCAGGTTAAGTCATTGTGCACATAAACACAACATCCAGCTTTGGATCGAAAATGAGGATAGAGAAAGTAGGAGGGAACATAAAAGGGGCTACTGTCAGTTGCCTCAGACACCTGAGTTTCAGTGAGGAAAAGAAGATGAGGTTTAGAAGAGGAGAGGTGGTGTTCTACAGATTGAAAATCAGATCTTAGATTGCGAATGTTGCAGAGGTTAATGAAAAGTTGAGGGGAGTGTCAAGACACTTAGGTTCGTTGACAGAAAGGCAGTCCGACCTGGGGACATTTATGGTCCCCTTCCCAGATGGGGACTCCGAGGCTGGTGTAGGAGTTACCATGAAAATTTTGAAATTTTTGAGTGAAGGGTGTGTGTGTTATTAGGTGCTTGTAGTTTTGTGTGGAGGAAGAGAGTTGTCTTCAGAGAGCAGGCTGTGACTGCCCCCTTGTGTTGTGAGACACGAAGGGAAATGTTCAGTGATGTCACAGCTGGGTTTAATGATAAATTCACAGCACCCCCTGAACTGTGCTTTAGACCTCACTGGGAGTAATTATTGTTTCGGCAGGTGTCTACTGCCTCCTCCTTGTGAATGATAGAAAATTCTTCAGTACCATGCTCATTAAAGGACTGGATATTGGTAACTGTGGTATGAGGTACCACCTGGTGTGAAAACTGCCAACATTTATGAAAACTGGGATATTTGTAATGTCTCATCCCAACCATCCATTGAACACTACTTGTTGCTAATACAACCACAGCATAAACACATTATTTGGCCTTGCTGTGGTCACAACTTCTGATTTTGGAAATTGACCATGATACAACTTTGGAGCTGTTACAGTACTTATGTTGAATAGGATGAGAGTGAATCTTGATTTCCATATTCTTACATTTGAACAAAATCAACAAGCCATTCTATAGAAGCTTTCATTTTATGCACATTGTAAATTTTTTTTTTCATAGCTTTTGATTCACCCAAGTAGTATAATAAACATAATTCTTCCTCAGCAGAAGCCTTGAAAATATTTAATTGCATTGTTATAGAATGCATTGATGGAGATGAAACATGCATAGAACATAGATAAATTTGTCAGAAAAAAAAGTTGAAGAAATTATCATAAATTATATCATCTGGTTCTTTTAGTAAGATTGGTCATAATTGAAGGATCCAACTTCTATTATTTTTTTCAGATGCAGTTGTACTATGTAGCAATTGTGTCATTATAGTTAGTATGAATGTGCTTATCATATGTTGTTTTCATAGGAAAAAACTTACTGACCAGAAGATGGTATAAAGGATTTGGCTTGGACTGAAGAACAAATCAGACAAGAAAATTATTTGTATAGTTGTGAAAAAGATATGGTGTGTAGATCCATAAGACATTCACCCATTAATTCATTGAATTTTAATGAAACTGAGACTGATCCAGAGAGATTACTGTGCATATAGTGGCTGGTATATTAGATTAAGGTGGAAAATCATTGATGAAGAGGCTGAGCAGTCCACTTATTTTTGATTGCCCAAGTGAGGAATGTTGTGCCATGTTTGTCATACTTGTTCTCTACATGTTTTACTTTTTCATTATGCATTTCATTACAATGTGGCAATTTAAATACCCAGAAGGCAACTTTCCTTTTTTATGGGAATATGATTTACTGGATACAATAACTTTTTCTACCTTTTAATTTTTTTTCTGTTCAAAACTACATAGAATTCAAATTATTGAAACCAGTAATTGCCCCAGTTTTTTCTCTGGCATTCTTTCTTTGGTGTGACAGTTAGCTGCTGCCCTGTTTAGCCCCATTACAACTGCCCTTTACAAGAGTTCATAGGAATAGACATTAGGTGTAGGTAATGTAGATAGTTATATCTTCAGTAGAGTTTGCCATGTAAGGAAAATAGGAAATCTTTCATAACCTTACTAAAGTGCATCCGTGACTGAACTGGTGTCAGACATCAGAATAACAGATTCATTATTACACTTTCAAAGTTAAATATAAATAGTAGTAAATTTTGAAGATTGCATTATTATTATTATTATTATTATTATTATTATTATTATTATTATTATTATTATGATTATTATTATTATTATTTTATTTTTTATTTTTTTATTTACTTATTTATTTTTTATCATGTCTCAGATTGCTAATGTTTATGTGGCTCTTTTCCATGTCTCATTTATAATTTTCCCTCCAGGATACTGAAGCTGAAATACGAAGATTCACACAGTTTCACAAGAAAAGCTGAAAACAGTAGTGGAATTAGTTCATAATTTGTATTATAGTATTATTTTTTATTTTCACTTATATTATGAGTCTGAATAACTCTTATAATGACATCACTGCTGTCATATATTATATGTAATGTTTTGCACCACTTCACAATATTCTATAATTCATATAGTGTTTGTGTGTTTTATATATATATATATATATATATATATATATATATATATATATATATATATATATATATATATATATATATATATATATATATATATATATATATATATAAAGCACATGAGCATGTACATGTCAAAGTGTTCCATGCAGAGTTACTACAGTTGAAAATAATAGATAAATGTTAAAATTATTTATGTACCTGATTATTTAAACCAAGAGTATTATATTCACACCCAGTTGATGAGTAAGTCCACTCCTTAAGTTTTACATCTAACCATGCATATAATTATATTGTAACATTAATATTAAGATGGTATTTATATCATGAATCATTGCACTTAATATTTTTAGAATTCAGCAAATGAACATTTCATCATCATAGTTTTTGACTCATTCAGGCTGTCATTTTTTGCACTGCTCAAAAACATGTAATAGTTGAAGTAGGTTAACATTGTTCAGTCTGTCACTGCCAGTATCATCAGCTCACTTACACTGCCATTGTTCACAGGATTATATATATTCTTTGATAAGATATTTAGGGCATTTTTATATTTATTGTAGTATTTTAACAAAGGATTTTATTTACAGTTTGAACATTGCTATGTGACTTGTCTTGTATCATAGTGTAAACAGTTTCATGTACAGTGGAACCTTGGTTACCAAACACCCTTTTCAAACAAATTGGTCTTCAAACAAAATTTTGAACTCATAATTCGGTTCTAGATAAAAGTTACTTGATTTGAAATATTAAAAGACATAGGAAAAGCTACTGTTTATTACTAATCTATAATTTCTATAAATATTTACTTTGTTTTTATGTATTTGGGGGAGAAAGAGATTGTAAGACAATAATTCAGTCTTAGAAACAAGGTAAATGTTGAAAAGCCTCGATGTAAACAAACAGTTTTTTGTGCTCAGGAGTTTTCCCAAGACACCTGTGGCTCTCTTGATGACTCCCAACACCATCATTACTCCATTAGCTTTTCCTGGCAGCAAGATGTCAAAATGTTATGATCACTTTCATTTTGGTGGTAAGTGGGTTGCTCCTTTCTGTACCCTTCTGTAAGGCTTCCCTCACCAGATTGGTGATAGAGTAACTGCACAATCTAAACAGTATCTTCTTATGAGTTCTGTGTCAAAGTTCATTCAATAAACAATTTGTGAACTGGAGATGTGAAGGAGCCATCTTGGTTGTGGGAGTGTCTGTCATAAGCCACTAAGACAGAGTAGACTGGTGTCTGGGAACAAATCCATTTTAAATTGATTCCTATGTGGAAAATAGTGTTTTTAAATATTTCAGATTTCAAACAGTATTCAGGAATGAATTAAGTTCTAGAACCAAGGTTCCAGTGTGTTATGAAATGATCACTTGGATATATCCATGTACTTTAAAAACTAGGAAAGGGCAGATTGATAGATTCTATCATAGTGTCTCAAAATAGGGTGATCATGTGATGTTTAAGTTGGGTTAGGAGTTGTCTTGTTTTCCATCCCATTTGAAGGAATTACTCTCATAATCTTTTGATAATGATGTGGCCCCCTCCTCACCCTCCCAAGGCTCCACTGCTCAAATATCTTTATTGATATTGAGAATTTGAGGATGAGGGTAAAGACAGTAGTAGTGATGTAAAATTTGGTGGGGACAACCAAATCTTGGATGGTCATTGAGATTTAAGCAAAAAAATTTCACAAATTTGATTAATATTGTCCAAAGACATTTACTGGTAAGTAAAATTTTTGGTGTTAATAGGCATTGGTGATTGGTCTCCTATTCAGCTTACAACCAGATGGCATGGGTATTTATACTGGTATTAGTTTACTTTAATTCATGGATTGAAGTGCTATGGAATGATTAGTGACACTAAAATGGTGTACAGATGCAAACTACTCAAAAGTTTGAAAGTAAATATGGAATATGTATAAAATCATAATTATGAGGACAGAATTGGAAGGTTCATTAGGCTGTTCTTAAGACCTCTATGTAGTTATGTTCAATAATTTTTTTTCTCTCTCTCTCTCTCTCTCTCTCTCTCTCTCTCTCTCTCTCTCTCTCTCTCTCTCTCTCTCTCTCTCTCTCTCTCTCTCTCTCTCTCTCTCTCTCTCTCTCTCTCTCTCTCTCTCTCTCTCTCTCTCTCTCTCTCTCTCGATTACTCCTCAATACAAGTATCTGCCGCAACTCAGGAATGCTTTGTATGAAAGCCAATGAAACGAAGATCTTGCGAATGCAATTGAAAATGTGAATGCTCATGACAGTGCCTGTGACACTTTCTTTTACTGACAAATAATGTATTTGTTTAATTTAAAGATTTTAGTTGAAATAACAAAAATTTATAAATAAGCAGAGATGATAGTTATGTAGGTGCAGGCCATGTACTCCTGTGATTACAAAAAAAACAAACAAACAGATTTTTGGTTTCAAAAACCTTCCAGGATTCTCTTGATTTCATTTCAGGGAGAAAAAAAAGGAGGGAGTTTGTCAGGATCTAAAGAATATGCCCAGTTTTTCCCATTCATTGTAGATGTTAATGGTTGGTCCATCATTTAACTTTTTTAGGATATAGGAGGGGCAACTGGATAAGGGCAACAAAACTGCAATAAAAAAAGTCCACTGAGGTGCCAGTCCCCTAAGTCAAAAGCAGCAGTCAAAAATTGATGGATAAGTGTCTTGAAAGCTACTTCTTGTAAGTTCAAGTCATAGGAAGGTGGAGATACAGAAGCAGGCAGGGAATTCCAGAGTTTACCAGAGAAAGGGATTAATGACTGAGAATAATGGTTAACTCTTGCATTAGAAGTGAACAGAATATGGTAAGAGAAAGAAGAATCTTGTGCAGTGAGGCCATGGGAGGACGGGAGGCATGCGGTTAGCAAGATCAGAAGAGCAGTTAGCATGAAAACAGCAGTAGAAGATTGCTAGAGATGCAACATTGTGGCAAAGAGAAAGAGGCTGAAGACAGTCCCCATATATGTGAAGCATACTCCGTACATGGACAGATAAGGCCCCTGCCCCTGTACAGAGTTAGCGTCTGGTGGGGTGAGAAAAATTACTTAGCAAGTTCTTTAATCCAGTGATGAAAGACATTGTTTGTCATTGGAAATGCTTTATTATGGATGAAGTTACATAAAGAAAACTAAACAAATGTCATCACTTTCCATCCACACCAAAGCATTTTTCACACTGATAAATGGATGTAAATGGGATGTGTATGGGATGTAAATGGGATGTGTAAATGGGATGTAGTTCCCACATTGTGGGAACTACATCCCATTTATCATGTTCAATTTCATCTGTGTAATACAGTTACAAGCATACATAACAATAATTGTTGTATGGAACTTTAAATTATTATTTATTTATTGTTATTATATTTTACTTCTATATTAATTTATTTTCTGTTTTCGTAAGAAGTTTCTACTTGGAGGAAATTTTTTTTTTGGTCTCCCAGAGACTTAACTAAGTAAGACAAGTTTGGTTTCACCAACTCATTTTGCTCCTATAAAATTTAGACAACTTGCATTTGAGATATAAAATTAGAATTTTCTTCATATTTGAGTAACTTTTCAGTTTCTTTATTTTTACACCAGCATAAGCCTTATCTCAACTTCATCACCAGCCTTATAACTCTGTGAATTCCATTTATAATGGCAATTTCTGAATTCTTTCAAATGAGGGCATTAATTTCACCTACACACACATGCAAAGACACTACACTAGGCAGTAGTAACATCTTTGCATGTCCCTTGGCAGGTTAGGGTTTGCACCCTGCTCAGGTTGTTAAAGGTTTTCACTGATGAGTGAAACATTCCTGCTCTTGAGCAAGAGGATTTGCGTGTATACTGTTTGAAAAGCTTTACCCATAAATCAGATAGTATTAGCTCCATAAGGCTAATAGCAGGCAGTTATGAAGCCATAATGATGATTCTCAAGACTGGATGAAAAAATTAGATCAGTTACACAAATACTAATAATTTCTCTCTCTCTCTCTCTCTCTCTCTCTCTCTCTCTCTCTCTCTCTCTCTCTCTCTCTCTCTCTCTCTCTCTCTCTCTCTCTCTCTCTCTCTCTCTCTCTCTCTCTCTCTCTCTCTCTCTCTCTCTCTCTCTCTCTCTTTTTGTTTTAAGTGTATTTTCAAGTGATAATTTTAGTCATATTTGTGTACAGTCAACCTTGACCATCCTGACCACTAGCATAGAAAAAAGACATATGGCATTACCCACTTCATGTATGCATGTTTTTTTTTTTTTTTATGTGTGTGTGTGTGTGTGTGTGTGTGTGTGTTGAAGGGATAGGGGAAAGATTTTAAAGGGGCAGAACTGTATGAACCCGTTTCATGCGTACTCCCATTTATCTCTTGTTGAGTTGGCTGTTCAGTTGCCACACCATATCTTCCAGAAAATTTTGTCTTAAATTCACATCTTACGTGGGACCACTGTACATTCATTGCAATAAACAGTAAACTAAAAACTTTTTCCTAAATATTCCCTGCTGAAATGGGGATGCTCTTAAATATCATTAAATACTGTAATGGATTCCTATAGAGTATCTTGTTGCCAGAAAATTACATTTTTTAGAGTGTAATGGAGACATCACTTACAAATTAGGAAGTAGGAAGTAGCAGGCTAATCTCTTAAGGGTCAGATTCATTAGAATTATTTTCAAGCCTTTTTGACTGCTTTGTATTGATTTTTCACTTCTCAAGTAAACAAATTGCCTGTTAATGCTCTCATTAATGAATTAAAGTAGCTTAATCAAGTATAGTATTGTATATGTATACAGACAACTACAATGATATATTCATTGGTATGGTATTCAGCTGGCAACTGGCAGTGTTCTTTCATCTTTTGTGGGTGTGTTTTTTTAAAGTTTGGAGTTGAGATAATCAATTTCATATGCTTGTTAGTGATTGTGGTGAAAGTGAGTAATAACCAGAAGCTGGTAATCATAATTGTGATTAACATTGCCATTAGCTCACATGAGGAGAACATCTTTCAGTCATCATTGTATGTAGATTCTCTCTCTCTCTCTCTCTCTCTCTCTCTCTCTCTCTCTCTCTCTCTCTCTCTCTCTCTCTCTCTCTCTCTCTCTCTCTCTCTCTCTCTCTCTCTCTCTCTCTCTCTCTCTCTCTCTCTCTCTCTCTCTCTCTCTCTCTCTCTCTCTCTCTCTCTCTCTCTCTCTCTCTCTCTCTTTCTACAGAAAGGCCCTCAATAACAATATTCAACACATTGTTTTTACAAAATTGAAGGATAAGCAAATGCATTATTGCTAGATACTCTCTACCTACATGTTTTATAGAGAAGGTTTTGATCTTTTGTATTAGGCATTCATCTTTAAAGAAAATGCAAAATATTGCAGGCAATCTCTCTCCTGATGGTAAAAGAAAAGAAAAGGTGTTATTTATTGATATATATAAATCTCAGATCATTAATTCAGGGGAGGAATAGAGACCAGACACAACATTGCCATGAGTGGCCTTGCATTAATTTGTGCAGTTCAGTTGCTGCCTGATCATGCATTAATAATGTAAATTTATGTTAATGTCACTTAGGGTTGAAAATCTGAGAGGAAGCAAGTGCAG
The DNA here is from genome assembly GCF_035594125.1 of Scylla paramamosain. Taxonomy (NCBI): domain Eukaryota; kingdom Metazoa; phylum Arthropoda; class Malacostraca; order Decapoda; family Portunidae; genus Scylla; species Scylla paramamosain. The sequence continues at coordinate 11,200,790 of NC_087171.1, read as the reverse complement.
ATAGTGTCTAAATAGTCTTCCTGTCATCTCAAACCTATTTATGCCATTGTCCACTGAAGTGTGAGGATGAAGCTTACATGATAACAGAAGTACTATACTACACACTGCCATATCAGGTGTTTCTTAAAGATAGGAATATTTGTAATAGGTGTTTGTAGATCTTCAAGGAGACTTTGGTCCTCCCAGAGAACCTAGCATTTTTTTTTTTTTCCCCTCATAATTTGTATCAACCCTGCATGCTATTCAGCTGTAATGAATGCATGAAATATCTTATGTTGGCAAAGGGTTCAGATTTTTAAGAGAAATCTGTGTTACCTGCAATATGTATCATCTGTATATCTTGATTTGAAGCCAGATAGTGATAACTTAGGCTGGGAATCACTGATGTAATAAAATCACACTTCACTGACCTGGAATCATTTCAACTTTGTACTGAAGAGCAGGGGGGAAGATGGGCAAATTTGTATGAGTACATTTATTTCATTACAAAACAACCAACAGTTGGAAGCTGTGACAATGCCTAATGATTTCAGGTGTGGATATATGTTCATAGTTCAGTTGCTCCTTCCTACATTGTCTCTGAGACCTTGAGGGGAGATAGGCTTGTGTGTATTTAACTACCTCATGACAACCCTATCAATTGACTTGGTGATCTCAATTGTTTACCTATACAGTAATCATTTTATGTTATGATTCAATTATTGCATTCCTCAGCAAAGGTACTATAAATTCAGGTAAAACATTTGTAGGTTATTTTTTTTTAGGTACTTGTAACATAGTATTTATCACTAATCTACTATAATTTTCTTATTTGCGTAATTTTTCATCCTTAAAATTTTTCTATTACATATTATCTTAATTTAATTTTATTATATTATTTTATGTGTTTCTATGTATCTGATTATTTTTAGTATTGTCTAATTTTTCACTTGTATATTTTTTATCTATTTATATATTATTAATGCAGTTTAGTAGCTTAGGTTTTCACTCAAATCATCAGTGTTGAACTCTAACCCAATTTACTCTGATACCTGTTCTGTGGAACTACTTCAAGGAGGTGTCTGTGACAGAATAATAGATTACTTTCTGTCTATCCCCCACAATCTCCCATCTCTCCTTATCTCAGGTTATCAAACATTCTTTCCTTCCATTGTATGAGGGTCTCTCCCATGCCCGTAACATTCATAACTCAATACATCTTCCTTGTTAGTGACTTTACTTCTTTTCCATCTTTTCCATGTCATTAAACCATCTACCACTTATATTTCTCTACAATTCATTCCTTTACCTTTATATGTAACAAATCTTTCATCCAAGAGTTGAATTTCTAGTAAATGAAGTTGTATCTATAACTATACTGAAATGTATTTTATTGTTGTAATTATTAATAATTGTAATTGAAATTTTAAGTGTAAACTTAAGGATAATGCAATGACTAAAGAAAGGACTCGCATTGAAAATATATATTTTTTTTTTAACCACTTTAGTTATTATATTTACAATCTTATGATTCAGTACCCATTAATTCAAGGAACGTGGGGATGGGAAGGGCAGGGGAGTGATTCCAGACACATGTCATCGATAGTGATAGAAATGGAAACAAAGCCAGTGATAGTCAAGCTACACACAACAAAGATGTACATTCCTGACTAGTTTTACTGGAATCTGAGTGATAACATGCAAGCTTTGGTACACATAGTGAGAAAAGAGTGGATGAAAGTGGGATGGCAAGGATATGCAAGTTGGTGTTGTTACTGGACAGTGTTGGAATATTAGAGAAGAGAGGACTTGCAAGGATGTGTAGACAGCAGTAAGTGGAGTAAGTGCTGTATTCCTCCTGCTGAGGAAGTTTTCCGAGGAGTAGACAAGACTAAGAAGATCTACATATTATATAAACAATGTAAGGCATTCAGTTATATTTTATTTGTAGATATTCCTTTGTAGATCAAATAATCTCAACATATGTGTCACCAATTAAAATCACTCCAGTGTGTGTGTGGGCACATTCTAAAATGGAAAATGGCTCTTCATAAGTATCTAATTGCTATATCAATATATTATACGCCTCTTCATTGTTCTGCCAGATAAGAGGTCTCAGTCACAGTGCAGTGACTGTTCTAATGAGTGCAACATTTCAAATTTCTTTTTAACCTTTTTTCTCCCCACAAGTGTAAGCCAGCTTTTTTCACATCCCATTTTTGTCACCAGAAAACCATCTGAACAATATCTGTGTAAGCTGGTAACAAATAGGAGTCAAGTGAATGTATAAAATGGCTGCTGCTCACTTATATTACATTAGAGCAACCAAAATGGCTGGTGATATTTTGTTGCCTTATTCTTACCAGTATTTGAAATATGTGCATTTTGCAACAGGTGTTAATAGGACACTTACTAATTTATGACTTCTTGAAAATTTTATTATTCTAAAAGCACAAAAATTAGGTCATCAGTATTGAGATTGTGAACTATCATTTGATATCATGAACTCTGGTGTAGTTTAGTCTCCTGAAGATATGCAGATGTGGCAGCACTGTCATTGGTCATAGTAATTTATGCCAGCCGACTGGTCCTTATTCTAAATGTACCAGTGATTGCTTGGCTTTAGATAGCAACATTTTTTGTTCCAGAATTTGTGATGTAGAGTATAGCACCCAATAACATCATGAGCTATCTTGGCTCTGTGGATTAGTAAATATGAAACCTTTTGTGGATGTGTTTGACATTTCTAAATTGAAGTGTTAATTTGGTTGTTAAGGATTTATAAGCTTATTTATAAGGGTAGAGTTCTATGAGTGGTAATGTGATTGAATTGATTTGTATGCGAGTTACTATTAGCACATAAAGGGTTTCCATTCTGTAGCATAATTTGATGGCTCTTGATAAAGATTCACTGCCAGCCTTTGTGATGTAAATTCACATTTATCATCATGTTGGTTCCACTTGTAGTTGTTGTAGTCATTATAAAATATGAATCAGCTGTTCAGTGCATGGGAGGTAATTGGCCTTTGTTAGGCCTGTGGTTGAGTAATTCTTACCTATTTAGTGTTTTGAAATATTCCCTTCTGAAAGTTTCTACCAGCAGGGAAATAACTTTGAGAAGTTTTGCATTTGCTATTTAATGTTTGATGGTTTGCCAAGGCAAGTGTCTTGTTACAATTAAGTACTGTGTGACTGGTTTTTAGTATGTGGGAATAGTATAGATCATGGATAAGTATATGATTTGTCAGACTAAGCTTCTTATAATTAGAGGTTCAATTATGACTCAATGAATGAAATAGTTGAATATTACTGGCAATGCAAAATTAAATATCGCTGGATATGATCTTTTTTTTGTTTTTAATTTATATTGTTTGATAGATTAATATTTTCAACAAATGAACTCCAACTATTCTCTGGTCCTAATTTTTCATGTGTATAAATACTAGTTTGAGGAAAAATCATAACTTGTTGAGTCCTATATTTCCTCACACTGAAAAAAAAAAAAAAGGACCAATTAAGTATGAGAAAATTGAAATGTCACTGTATCTCATTTAATAACTAAAGAAAATAAGACTAGGTTATAAACACAATAATTTTATTATCATTTAATTATCAGTGTTATTATTATTATATAAATTTGGTTACTCCAAAGTGCACAATATTTATATCTTCATGCAGTCGGCCGCATCATTCACCGTTTTGAATTTAAAGAAATTTACCCACTCAGGTTATAAATCAAACTAAGAATGTTGATATGTAGATATAACATTAAGTTTTGTATAAAAACTGTTTTTCAGTAAATGTAGTTTTACTATCTTGTTTCAGTTCTTCCTCTACATATTATGCTGTTAAAACTAAACTATGGCATCACAGTTTATACAAGTGGAGAGAAAAGACTTTACAGTACCATGACAGTGAAAGTCGATCAAAAAATCATCTGTTACCTAACTGGCAACGCGCCTGAATAGCATGTTACTGATACCATGCTCCCCATTGGGGTTTCCACAGAAACACTTGAGAAATTTATCCAAAAGCGGGATAAATCTTGAATCATTTGTAGCCTTCGCCTTAGATCATAAAGAGGTCCCATGGGCATTTTAGTACCTTTGGACTACCAGTCACTACAGGGCTTCCTACCTCCATTTGCATTTTTTTTTTTTTTTTTGTTTACCGTTGCCGCCTTGGGCCATTTATCAAACCAATGAGAAATTGATCTGAAGGCAGGATATGAGCGGCCCTCGCCAAGTCAAGAGATAAGCCCAGACCAGCAGGACAATATAAGGCCAGCGAAGTGAGCGAATCAACGATCATCCCAAGATAATTTATAGATCAATGTACTCTTGGTGGTCGCCTAATTTATGCCAGTAAGACGATAATAGAGATCTATGGCAGGTGAAGATGTTTCCACAGATTAGCAAACACATGCTTCTACGCTGCTTATTACAAGGTAGCGATCACTATTATTTATTTATTTATTTTATTTATTTTTTTTCCACAGACACCTCTAATAAAGAGGAAACACGAGTTCATCCACTTCCCTCTCCGTATTTCCATTCCATTTTCCTACTCATATTTTGGAAGTGAAGTCACCTGTGATGATTTCTATTTTATGCAATCGGGGCTGGCTGGTCCTGTATAGACCCCCATATCCGCTTTTCATTAACCAAAAGTTATCAACTCGAATTATGTTTATACGTCTCTGCAAATTTCATCCTCAAAATTCTAGGTACATGACTGCCCAAACCTAGCTCATTGTTCGGTATGTTCGGTGTCATCATATCTCGCACACTTAGATGCTCACCTACATCTCAGCTTAATGACTCATTCAATATTTATTTACTTATATTTATTTGTATGGTTATTTATGTGTTTATTTGTATTTATTATTCTTAATATTTCAAGGTTCAAAATGACAAATATATTTTTCATTCACTCTATGAAAGGAATGCAGCTTAACAGAGAGCCTCCGTTTTCTGCATATTTCACATATATAAAAAGTCCCGTCTGTTCAAGCTTTGTTTTAGTGCGTGCAGCTGACTGAGGAAGTTGGATTCTCTCTCTCTCTCTCTCTCTCTCTCTCTCTCTCTCTCTTGCGAAGATTAAATAAAGACTTGCGGCTTCTTAAGTAGAAAGAGAGCGTCATGCAATATATGTGCCTGATTTCTGAAATCTACAGTAAAAGCACGTACATCGCCACCGACAAACGATCGACAGGTGACCATAATGGAATATATTAAATTCTTGTTTATAATATTCAAAACAAAATTAAAGAATTTCATCTTCCATCAAACTTAAAAATGACTCATCGAAACTAGGGGAAAAAATGGTTAGTTAGGTCAAGGTGCATTGTTGTGAAGTCGTAGAAATTAGCTGCATAATTCCTAAAAAAATCAAATGGGATGTAGGTGAAGGCAGGTCGCGTAGCCTGTACAGAAAGCTGAGTGGAGAGGGCAGGCCAGCCAATGTTTTGCTTCACGCCATGTTGAGACCGCGGCTTCCCATAACGCTAAAGTAAGATTCCCCAGCATTTATCCTCTTTACTGCGAATTTCTTCTTCTTTGACCTATATGACATCACGGCACACTAAGAACCGAGGAAGTGTTTCATATCTTGGTTGTACGTTAGTCCTGTTGTGTGGATGTGCTAAATGCCAATAAGCGAATTTGACAGGCGGGAGGCGGGAGGTGATGAATGTTTGGTGTTTGTTCGATTAAATATCCACGATTATATATGCCGTGTTTGACTATTGAACAGGCTAACATACACTTTACTAAACGTAGCTGCTTGCATTCTACTGCATTCTACTGTCCATGCCCAAATATTTACGGAACAAAGGATGGAGTTATGAAGATATTTGCAAAACTCAAGGTAGAAACAGTGTGTAGTGTGCTAGAGTTTGTGTTCATCTTGCCTCACATATGATCTCAGGATGTTGATGAAGTGTAGTGTCGCGCCTTATTACGTGAGTTCTTATTGATAGTTTGGCTTCCTAGCATTATATATTCGTTGTTGTATACGTGTCTCACAGATTGCATGAAAAATTAACGTAATCTAAGCAAACTCATGTGTAGTCAGTATTGTACCTGGTTCTGAAGTGGTAGGAGCAAAAGTTAGCTTGGTTTTTATTTGTTTATTTATTTTGTTATCATAACTGCTTTCACAACATCATTATTTTTGTGCTTTTATTCTTCATTCAGGTTTTCACAAATTGTAAAACACACACACACACACACACACACACACACAGAGGAATGTGGTGGATTTGTAGGTGAACTGACATTTTTCTTTTCCCTCTGCAGAGTGAGAGCAACAGTAGTATGAAGAATGGATATTCAACCTTTTGGAAACCTCGTTATGAAGACTTCTGAACCTCCTGTTCTGGCACCCAGCCATAATGAGTCTTCAGCAGTTGAACTCAAGGCAGAGGGGCAGTATTGTCTAGCTGCTACACAGAACAGGAAGGAAGAGGAGGAGGAAGAAGAAGAAGAAGAAGGAGAAGGAGAAGGAGAAGAAGAAGAAGAAGAAGAAGAGAAAGAGGAAAAGGAGATACAAGAACAGAAAGAACCAAGAAAGAAAGTTAGGCGTGGCAGAGCAAAGGTTCTTTCAGCCTTGATTTCTTTTCATTGCCATGAAACGTAATTTTTTGTATGAAATTTTATTGGAGTGTAGGTACATTTTTTGCAAATTTTAATGAACCAACTTGAATAAATACACATGACTCAACAAAATGTGCCATTTTAACACTTTTATATTAATTTGAAGGCAAAGCGGAAAGGAAGAACACAGCAAAGTTTGGCCTTGGCTAATGCACAAGTAGCAGCAGCAGCCTTCACCTTCATGCGGAAGCGACGGCAGGACCTCACACTTGGAGCCAAAGTCAAGGCAAGCTATCTGTTTTGTATAATTTTGTCTGAGTTTAACTTCACTGTGGGTTTCATTGCTCCTATTTTTCAATATCAAATTACAGCATTACATCTTTTTGAGAGAAAATTCTAGTTTTCTTTTATTTAGGTTCATTGCTTGATTATATCGGACTTCATCATCATACTGATGTATATTATGAAGAATAACTTCTTATACTCTTTATTAAGAATTCATTTCTTTTAAACTCTTCCCATATTGGGGATTCTACTATATTCTTTATCTTATTTAATTTGATTATATGTGATAATTTCCCAGGATTCTTAACTCTGATTGTATGTGATCATTTCCCAAGAATGTTAACTTATGTATGGACTCTTTAGTTTTATGAACTGCATTTTATGAATATCAGTCTGAATATTTTCCATTTAGTTTCTTATACATTTCCATTTTTATTGGTAGCTGTGTAATTTTGTATAAAATCATCAAAAAATATTTTGCTTAGGAACTTAAGCAGACATAAGTTGCATGATTAGCAACAAACATGATCACTGTATATTGGTTAATGAAGGGAGATGAAAGCTGAAGCTGGTGGTGAACAGTGGTCTCCAAGAATGGAGCAAGTCAGAATGTGCTCCAATTTTGAAGTTAAGAATTTTTCATAGTGTAGAGGAGTGAGGCGGGAGATATACAACACTGACGAATTTATTATGAGAGTGACTCTGAAGTTGAACTCAGGTAGTAGAAAATTCAGAAGACTCAAGAGGTACAAGTATGCAAAGTGCATGCAGTGTAGTGTGAGAAGGAAGAGAATTGTGCTTTAGAGGACTGACTGTGACTAACCTCTTGTGTTGTAAGACACAAAAGGTAAATGTTCAGGGAGATCATAACTAGGTTTGAGGCAAGTTCACAGCATCCACCTATGCTGTTGTATATGAATCCTTGGGAGCAAATTGTTTGTACCTGTGACTAAAAATCAGTGCTTAGTAAAAGAGTAACTGTATAATTACTGCATTGTATTAGTGTATGTATTCATATATGGTAGTCCTCTAATCCATTTCTTTTCTACGGTTGTTTACAATTTTGTATGATTTTATTAAACTATTAATTTTTTTTTTTTTTTGCCATTTTGCAGGTTCTTGAAATGCTGGAGAAGGAACCTAAAATTCCCCAGGGCAAGATTGCTTCTATATTTCGTGTGAGTCAAAGCCAAGTTTCAAGAATAATGAAAAATAAGGAAGCCATCATGACACAGTGGAACCGATTTGCCACGCCTGACCGTAAGCGTTGTCGCTTGGGCAAGGCTGGTGCACTTGAGCAAAAACTTGTTGACTGGTACAAGGAAGCAAAAAAGGAAGACTTGCCTATTTCAGGGCCGATTCTGATGGAAAAAGCAAAATCTATAGGAAATGAAATGGGTATTGACTTCAAGCCTTCTGCTGGATGGCTTGGAAGGTGGAAAGACAGAAACGGAGTTACTTTAAAGAGATTTAAAGATAAAGATGGGGCTCTGTCTGTAACAAAAGTTGGCAATCATTGGAGACGGTACATGTTTACCAAAGCAACAAAAGATTATTCACCTCAGAATGTTTGGGTAATAGATGAAACTGTGTTAGCCTATGATGCTTTACCTGAACACTCAGTACCTGGAGTAGTGAGTGGTACTGACAAGATTTCTATTATATTAGCATGCAATCTTGCTGGGACTGAGCGAAAACCTCCAGTGATCATAGGTAATTCTCAGGCTCTTAACTCTGTCAACCTTCCCACACCATTCCAGCATCATCCAGAATCTGCTGTCACGCTTGATTTCTTTTCCTCTTGGTTGAAGGAGTGGGATCGTGAACTCCATACGAAACGAAAAAAAATTGTTGCGTTAATGAGTAAAATGCCACATCATCCAGAAAATCCTCATGTATTTAATATAAATGTGACTTTTTTCCCTCAAGATACATCCACAGTGTTACAGCCATTGCAATTGGGCATTATAAATGTATTTAAATCTTTGTACAGGTATCAACAGCTCAAATATGTTATGGCTAGGACACAAGCTGGTGAAAAAATTGGTCTTAGCAATATGTTCAGTCAGAATATTCTTTCAGCACATTCACTTAGTCTGTCTCTTTTAGATGCTGTTTTTATGGTGCATAGAGCTTGGAAACATGTAAGCCCAGAGACAATTGTCAAGGGTGTGGTAAAGGCTGGAATGAGTAAGGATGTGGATGCTTTGAATGTGTGTGATCATGTTCAGGCACCACCAGGAATATCTCAAGAAGACTTTGAAGTGCTGGTCAACATGGATGAAAGGCTCAGTATTACTGAATGTACAGAACACCAGCCTCAGACATTAGGTTGTAGTCAGCCAGTAATAGCTGACAATGTACAGTTCCCTCAGCATTTGAACATGTATGGAAATTCAGGAAACAAAACCCAACAGCCCAATCCTCAGATTGATTTATATCCAGGAGCATTGTTTGAATATCCCAGTGTATCTGAAGCAGTTTATGCCTGCCAGATATTGAGACATTATTTGCAGAAACAAGGGGGTAAATTATATGATGGATTTTCAGACTTGGAATCATCTATTCATTTAGATATGATTTTGGATGCAAGACCTGATCTAAGAAATAACTATCAGCCTGACCCCTTACATGACTCCTCCTCAGTTCACAGTTTGGAAGCTCATCAGGCAGCCTTGGAACAGAAAACTGAGTACTTGCAAAAAATGCAGGATGAACTTCATCAACAGAAGATACAGAAAGAAATGAAAAAGGTTACACAGTCCCCAGTAACATTCCAAAATTCACAAGGCTCACACAACACATTACCTCAGGAAATAAGGACTGACCTGCACTCACAGCTGTTAGGGATTCATAGATCAGCAATGTCCAGTCAAGACTTGTCCCGACAGGAAATCCTGAGGCAAGAAGTGCACCACCCTATGCAACATCCTGACTTCATGAGGCAAGATGTGATGAGGCCAGATTACAGGCAGGAGGTTCATCAAGACAGATGCCGTGCCTCACTTGTTGAGCTGCGTTCCTTTAAGCACACTCATGGTGATGTCAGAGAAGATCTAAGAAATGATGGTAAAAATGATTCCATGACACTGACATCAGAGCTAAACAGCCTGTCATCAGATAATCATCCAGCTACAGAACTTCACCATCATGTGATGGATGTGGATCATAATGTGCATCATCCAGATGGAAGACTCAATAATCCTGGAATACCATATTATACTCTGACCAATCCACTACCTCATTATATGCAGTCTAAGTAAGCTTCATCTAATGTTTTATAAATATTCTTCCTACATAACTGTTTCTCTACTCTTTTCTGTGGTATTTCTAAGTGTTTTTGGTATTTAAGACAAGAAACTTAAGGATGGCCAGATGTTATTATTATTTGAACCAATATCCATTTATCCATTAATTAAATTAATTAGATGTAAGTAATTTCCCAGTGTTGCCCAATGCCATAATCAGAACAATCGCACACGTACTGATCAACCAAAAACACCACATGAACTTCCAGGCACATTACCCTCCCACCTGGTCTTACTGGTCGTCTTGATGGTGCCTCAAGGTGTTAGCAATGAAGAACCTACTGTTCTGTTTAAGGTGCCTCGCACGTTTAATACTTGATATCGATTGGCAGGGATAAATTTTCAATATTTTTATTACTATAACTGCTTAACTGGCCTGGGAGACAAATCTATATTATGGGTATACAAGTAAGTTTTAAAGGTAAAGAAAAAGGATGCCACCCCTAAAAAGAGGGTGGGGGGGAGAATGCTGGAAAATCCTGTAGTCTTTGCCATGATGCTTCTTGTGAACTTCCGGTTTGTATCGATCCTTGGGTCCACGCCTTGCTTCTGTTGTCAGCTCTTTTCTCCTTGACTGTTTCCTCAAAGATTGAAATTAGGATCACACTGCACTACGCCGCACAGTATTCGCAGTATGGCTCGGTAGCAGTTGTAGATGAGTTCAATAGAATCAGAAATTTTCTCATTGTTCCCAGAAGTTGTTTTCTTTCTGTTGCTCGTTTCCGTTCTTATTTCTTTATTACTTTTGTTATTACTACTATATTGTTATTTTCTAAATTTTCTTATTCCGTAGACCTTGCCTCCATTTTGTGCGCGCGTGGGAGGTACACTCGAATGCTTTGTTGTGTAGTAAGTAATAATTAATTGCCAATACAACAGTTGATACATACAGTACATAAGTATACTGCAAAATAGCAATGACGTTACCGCTAAAAAATCTGAAAATTATCGAGTTGTGTCACTTCCTCTCTTTCTCGTTATTCCTTGATCGACTTTCAGCTCGAAGCATCGAAGAATGTCAACAAAACACAAGCCCAGGCCCCTCATTGCGGCCCACTCCTCTGCCACCACTCCGCGTGTACCATACCCCAGTTTCCTCCTGTTGTTTGTGCACCAAGAAACACCCTACATACCCTGAAGTTAAGCTGCATTTATTCTCCAGAGATGCGAGAAGGTAAGCAAGCAAATGTCTTTTTTTTTTTTTTTCAAGATATTTTCATCACTAAAAGAAAGCTATAAACTGGCGATTGTTGAACTGACGTTATCAGTCAATCTTTGCTCAGTGAATACGAAGATTCCTTACAGTAAGTCCGTGACACGTACAACAACGAAACTCACACATGTAGTAGAACATATACTGTAGCCTTTCCGTAAATGTGAAAAAAATCTTTAAAGGGCCACGTCTAACGGCTGTATGGCTGGTAGTTGCGCATGTTCCAGAATTTATGACGTTTGTGACGTCACGTTCTTTCTGGCCAATGCCAAGGCAGCACACTACCCTGTAGACAGGAGAGAGCCTTGAGTGCAGGTAGGACTCAGTTTAAGTATGGCTGCTATTGTGCGTGTGTGTGGATGCTATTATTGGAATTTTATGCAAAATTATATTCGCGAGGTGATTTAGCGATAGAGTGCGCAACATGGCTTTTTGCTTCAACAATCGGTGATGTGTCGAGTATAATAGGACTTGGAAGTATATATCTGATGAGGTTAGATTACAGCGGTTAGATTAATGGTCTTGTTTGTGGGTGTTATGATAAGTAAACTTAAGCTAGATTAATGAAGGTTAGGTTAATGTCGGAGTGGGTGGTGTTGGATGAATTGGTTAAATGAACATAAACTATACAGGGCTAACCCATGAACCACGGAAAGTGATCTGTGGGATACCCATCCTGTAAGAGACAAAACAGCACCGTACCGACGATCCTCAGCATCGCATGTGGTGGCATCAAATCACAACACTGGCGGAGCTCTTCAGTCAGGTATTTTGATTTGCCCCGCTGGGTCAAGGTCAAGTTAACATTAATTTAGCTAGTTCAACTCGTTTCCAATTTATCTCAGACCTTTTAACGATTAGCAAGGAATCTGAATTTTTTTCAATATGTGATGTATGTTAGAAAAATGCAGTAAATATATTGAAATCATGTGATTTTATGAATTGTTTTGTTTGTTTTATATTCCATTGATTTGCTACTTGTATAACAACTCTTAAAAGTCAAAGCTGACCTTACTTTGTGCTTTAGTAAAAACAATGAATGTTTTAGTAATGTGCTAACAGATAAACGTGTATTTAACACGCATTTTCTTTGCGTAGCACCATCAAAATGCTGCAGAAAATTGTCTGATGCTAAAACAGTTCCATTCACTTCCCTGGGAAGCCTGGACAGCTCTTGAAGACATGAGCCTCCTTTTCTCCCTGCCTGGAAGGATGGCTCCAGCAATTCCTGCCTCAACTGTCTGCTGTTTGACCGAAGATTCATGCAGGACCTTCCAATACTGTGAGACTAAATTGTTATTCACTCTGTTTCTTATATGGAGTTTTCAACTTATTATATGATTAATCTATTTACTTATTTACGTATTTATTATACTTCAGTGCATAAAATCTGGCATAAGTTGTGTTAGATATTTCGTTCTGTTAACTAAGGGTATAATTTACAATGTATAGGTTGCCATCAACCTAACAAGTCTGAGCACTTCTAATCTGATTTATGAAGACACAAGTTTCCTATCATTGTCTCGTCCTTAGACATTCAAATTTAGTCTTGCTTGTTGATGCGGCATCTTCCTCCATCACCCTCTTGTTTATTCGTACTGACTGGGATGCGTCATGGATAAGAGTCGAATCAGGCGGTTCACAGCAGGCAGTTCACATTGGCAACGCTAAGTGACGAATGTGGAAGCGGAGAGGACATAAATGTGTGAGATGTTAGTGGTGGAGGGATTGGAGTCTTGTGGTGGTGCAGTGGTGTACAAGTGCAGGGGGAAGGAGGTGGTTAGAGAGAGAGGAAAAGGTAGTGGAAGCAACACACACACACACACACACACACACACACACACACACACACATTTATTGACCTCCATCGTTGTGGCACTCGCTAAGCTAGCTTCACTCAAGGATTTGTCTTACCAATAACATGATACCGCCTGCCTAAACTGGTATAATTGAATTACTAGACGTTTCAGGGGTCGTGCCCTATCGTCTTTCGCAAATAAAATCTTTACAAAGCGTCGGACAATAGTGCTATTTTAGCTGTGGATGTTTGAGACTCCGACCTAATTGACAAAATTATGCTTTGGTGTCGTATTTAGATAATAAAGGCAATTTTAAGAGTAAATTTAGGGTAAACTTTCCTAAAATTCACAGGCACCGGTAGCGAGAGATGTCATGATTAGACACCCCGCCCACTCATCCTTTCGTGACGTCGATGTGACAAACTATGACCTATGAGTAATCATCTATCCTCTCCTGTAACTCATTTCCACAGCATTAATTGCTGTGCAGCTTTCCATGCTCAACAATAATGAAAAAAAAAGAAAAAAAATTGTTTGAAATAGGCAGCATGTAGTAGAATATCATTGTATGTATGTTATTGTATTGTACAGTAGTAAGCTACTACGTACTGTGAGATTGTGGTTAGTAGCTATTGCAAGACAATCTCTGCAGCTGTTATTGCCATACATATTGCTTTTTTCTACTCAAGTGTCTATTAAGAATGGTTGTGTGCTAACCAGTTTCATTTTACGTACAGTAAATCCTCAGTAAACCAGTTCAGTAGGACGAAAATCCCATCCAAATGTCTGGAGTTCTAAGATAAGTTACAAGTACAGCTCCTTGCCCCCATTCTACGTCCAAAAAAGTACACTGATTTCACAAGAATATATTTTCTAATGTTGCACTTATTTCGTATCTAGATTTTTTTTTTTTTGTTAAACATTGTAGAGGTATTGTTTCTTTGTAAACATTTTTGTATTTAGTACAGTGCAAAAAAAATTGGGGTGTTATTGTATTGCAAAAATGAAAAATCAAAGTAAATTTTTACGAATGGAGACAACCTGACCAAACTGTGTGTATACAGATGCATGTAAAAATTGTACCCGGCCAAACTATGTGTGTGCAGATGTATGTAAAAATTGTGTCCAAACTGTGTGTATGAAAGTGCATGAAAAAGTTGTGCTCACATGCACCAAGTCGAAAATACTCCAAGGACTACCCGCGTCCAGAGACGATGCAAGAAATTATTCAAAATAAAATAATAGACTATTGGTTTTAATTTTTCAGTAATAATATCCATCCACCTTCTCTCCGGAGAGTCTTTGGATTATTTTCCACTTGAAAACTTGTTTTTGGAGTATTTTCCACAAAAAAAATTTTTCAAAGGGTTTTTTTTTTTTTTAAGGGTTTTCCGCGCATTTTCTGCTAATCTTGATTTTTACCTTTCAGTGTTATAGCAACACAAGAGGAAAAAAAAAAAATCATGAAAAAAAAATCATGCTACAAATTAATACTTTCTAAAGGGATTTTTCAAGGTTTTCTGTGCATTTTTTACAAACTTGGTCTTAATTTTTTGCTACAACTCATTCATTAATATCACTAATCGAGTGTCCAAAACTTAGGAGCAAGAATACACAGTGAAAAATAATTTAATTGTGTCAAAGACTTAAGAGGAAGAAATACACAGTGAAAAATAATTGAAAAATAATTTTTATTCAAAAGAACAATACTGTAAATCATATAAAAATCATTTGTCTTGTGAAGTCTCCGGTACCACTGCAATTCCTGTGCCAGCACCACAGCTAGCTCCCAATCAGTTTCTTGCGGGACAATGGAACGCAAGGGAACAGGATGAGGACGTTTCCTCCAGTACGATGGGCAGGACAGGCTGGCGAAGTTTTCCCATCACCAGCACCTGTAATAGTCATATACAATTAATTACACCTAGTGATATTTAGATATGGATGATTATCGTGACTCAGCTGTGTAGCAAGTGTCTTCCCTGAACAGGAGTCAAGCGCTGTACAAATGGACAAAGTTTAGACAATCTGAAGCAGGATTTTTTTAAAATTAAACGTGCCATTCGAACATCGGTATCACTATTACCACAACTACTACTATGAAATGGACCGTATATAAAAAAAAAAAAAAAAAAAAAAAAAAAAAAAAAAAAAATATATATATATATATATATATATATATATATATATATATATATATATATATATATATATATATATATATATATATATATATATATATATATATATATATATATATATATATCATATTTGCAGTTTGAAAATAAACATATAAAAGTTTAAAATCATAAGAAATTTATATTTACTTGTGAATTTTTATTTATTTATTTTTTTTTTATTAAAACAAGGTAAAAGGAAAACAAGACTCACATTGGACTTTACTTATCAGATTCAACATCAAGAGCCATTTGTTTGGCTCCAAGCTGATGGGATGCTTCTTCCACTGCCATTCCTGCAGCATGCTGCATTTCCTTCTCACATCTTAAAAGAAAGCAAGAAATGCCATTTAAAATACTTAGAAAAATTTTCTAACTTATCCAAAACTTTGTATTTAGATGAGTGGACTAAAATCCACATGAAATTCCAGTTTTCTTTTCTTTTATCCATATAACTATAGCTATTTTGTTAATGGCCTGTGTTTCACTGACTACAAAAACTATGCATCTTATGCATCCATAAACCTAGCTGACATACCCACACGTTAAGGACAGGTGGCATGTAGCACTAACAAAGTTTTAAATTCCATGGATGGTATGCTTGGCAAAGAGAGTGGTTACATAACTGTTTGAAAATTATGCCAAACTTTCAAGATGAATAGTCAAAGGGTTGTGAAGATCTGCAGAATCATTTAGACAAGCTTTTAAAAATGGAATAAAAGATGGAAGGCTTTCATTTAATAAATGTCATATAAAGGAATTTGGGAAGGAACATGGATCTACAAAGACAAACTTAGGCATAAATACAATATCAAGAATAAATTAAGAAAAAGATCTGGGAGTAGTGATGTAGGTTGATCTAGCACCAGAAAAGAAAATAAACAATGTTTGAAGATGCATGTTGGATACTGAGGAACAAAAGAGTAGCATTTCAGCTGTAAAAAAAGAACAAAATAATTTGAACAATGATTAGACCAAAATATGGAATATGTGTGTTCACTCATCAGATAAAAGACTTCAAGGAGACAGAGTACAAAAAATAACAACCAAGATAATGCTTAAGTTGGAAAATCTACTTGATGAGGAAAGAGGAGAGTAATAGGAGACCTTGAATTGATTTAAAGCACACAGCTGAAAAAGCGCTCCCCAGATGTGAGACACCTTGAAACAATAATCTCAAAAGACAATGCTAGCACTTCCTCCCTATCCCCCAAACAAGTCACTCAGCTGTGGTTGGACTTCTTTACCCTGCTGCCATTAAATATCAGCTGCTTCCAGTTGTTATAAGATCATCACTCTAACAATTGCCAGACAGTAACGTTGTTGAATTACTAAGCTATTAAAAATATTAAAATCAAATACAAACCTTAGGACACACTCAGTAATATTCTGAAGATCTGCCACCAGTTTGATGGTTGAGTTTCTTTTTTGTGTCTGTGGCTCCATCAAGTTTTCAAGGTTTTGCAATAATGACACTTGTGTATTGAGAGCACCTGACAATTCATCTGCAGAAATAATAGTTATTATAAATTATAACAAAACAAGAAGTTTACTTATTTAATACAATGCATTAGTTTATGCAAAATAAATACGTTTTAGAATGCAGAGTAGTGTGGCACATAAGTACAATGTCAGTATTACTTTTTAGAA
Organism: Scylla paramamosain; assembly: GCF_035594125.1. NCBI lineage: Eukaryota > Metazoa > Arthropoda > Malacostraca > Decapoda > Portunidae > Scylla > Scylla paramamosain. The sequence goes on along the minus strand of NC_087171.1, from coordinate 11,183,783 downwards.
CTGACAGTATAAAGAACTTCCCACACACACACTTCTAGATTAGACTTAGCTTTAGGATAAATGTTAAGTATTTCCCCACCCCCTCTGTACATTTTCAGTTTGTTAACTGCCTGAAGGATAAACCGTTTATTATTACTATTATTATTATTATTATTATTACACACACACACCTGCACATTCCTCAAGAGTAAGTTAAATAAAAATCCATCTTAGCTGCTGAATCTCTACAGGGGAAGAGTACAGATCCTCATCAATCGCCTTTAAATGAACATTAGTTGCACAAGCAAAGGTGAAAAAATGATTGCATATAATAATAACACATAATGACTCAATATTTTTCACCTAAACTGACCTCTGTATTGGACATGGTCTTGAGGAACATATATATTTTCCATCTTGATTTGGTGCAACTTTTTCTCAAGTTCTCTCTCCATAATCCTTTCTGCTTCTTCACAGGCTGGAAGGTCATCTGTGTTAAAAGATGCAATGTAATGAATGTTCTTTTCATATTTATACCTCACCTGTAAACTAGACTGACCGATAAATAAATAAACATTAGATCATTAACTAATTAAATAAATCCATCTATCCATAAACTACACCAATATCCCAAAAAGAGGGTGCAGCCAAGACATGATATCTAGATGCACACATACATCATCACAATTACAACTACAAAAATTCCCTCACATCTTAGTCTTTAAGCTTCTATGGAAGAGAGGGTCAATCCTCATCAACCACAAGGCATGAGTCATTGAAAAATGCTTACAAAAATTATTAGACCAAAACATGGAATATGTGTGGTCCCTCACCAAATTAAACATTTCAAGAAGAGAGTATAAATGATAAAAATGACGACGGTGTCAAAGTTGGAAAAAATAAAAGAAATGGAAAGAGAGTGAGAGGAGACTCTGAACTGATTTAACACACACATTTTTATTATTACTACAAGAATTATAATTTTCTTACACATTACTACCAGCCCAACACACTGCAATCAATATACTTCAGGAAAATACAGTTTACTAACTTTCAAGTGCCTCGAGAAGTTTCATTTGCAGACCATAAGCCTCACTGACCCTCTGGTGGTGTACAAGGATGTCAGTTTTCTGCTTCAATTCAGAAACTTCTTGTTGCTTCTCACTGACTAAATGCTCCAAGAAAGCAATTTGTTTCTGTTCAGAATAAAACAAGTGATCATATTTCAATGATGTAATCAAGCTCCCTGTAAAAATATAAATCAAAACACTTCGTAAGCTAATCACTATTTCATCTTTTGAGTGACGTATTTACAGTGGAGCAAGGTCAGCAGGATGGTAATAACATAAAGGCAGAATAAAAATTTGACTGTCTATAACTAAGGTAGTACAAACTCAAGCCAGATTTTAGAAAAGATAAGTTAACAACCCTACTATTTTTGTCCCTCTAAGACTGAATAAAAATCTATCTTACATGCTGGGCCTCTGCTATAGTTAAAGCAAACACAAGATACTTCAGGTGGGGCAGTAATGGGAATTCCCTATCCAGTTGTGTTGTCACTTTAAATCCAGCTAGGCCTATAGTATCTCAAGTGCTGGTTATTCAGTATTCAAAATAGTCTTTAAATATTTTTATATAGTAAAATAAGGCTATATAATGTGAATGTATCAAATTTTAGGAGAATAATAATGATTCATGTATGGAAATGAATCCACATCATGTGACAACAATGTGTTGCTCAGCAACACTGTCATGTCCATGGTCAAAGTTGTTGGGTGGCAGCTCATGGGCTCAGGTCACTATTCCCTGGCTGGGGCTGAAGTGACAGTGCTGCCAGGTAGGAAATTTCTGCACCTCCCCTACATACATTATGTTCATAATTTTGCATCCCACTTTATCATTAGGATCAGTTGCAGAAACATCCTGTCTGGTTTACCTCTACCACACTACAATGGATCCATCATCTTTCCTGAATCTGATCCAATAACAATGATAATAATAAAGCCTTACCTGCATTTCTCTGAGCTGAAGAGCAAAAGCCTTTTCACTGCTAATATCTACATATCCCCAATGAAGATATTTCACGTACTCTTGTTCTAGCATCTCTGGAGTTACTTCAACTAATGTGCTAGCATCACAATCATTCTGTAAAAATACAATGCTGAGTCATAAAAATTTCAGGATTTATGGAGAGATGAATAGGGCAGTGGATCAGCAACCAAAAATGTTAACCAGTCCAGCATCATTACACAAATGAGTGAGATACAAAATTAATATCCAACACACCCCAAAATGAAATGGCAATAAATGTCTTACTTGAGGTTCTTCCTCGCTTACTGATGAAAGAACAGTTCTGTTTCCACTGCTGTTTCCCTCTGGTCTGATGACTGATATATCTGGAAGCTCCAGCAATGCAGCTCTGGCAGTGTTATGCTTAAAACCTCCTGGAGTAACACCACTCACAATTGTTGAGCTGAAAAACAAAATATTCCCTTCAAGATTAATGTTTATGTTAATGACCTGAGAAGCTAGACAGTACAAACTACGAGTATCAGCAACTTTTATATGAGACCTTGAAAATAAATGTTGTTTTCTTTTCTTTTGATATCTGTTCTTAAAAAATGCCACTAAGGGGTGGCCATAATATCTGTTCCTGTTCATACACTATACATGAGGACAACAGCTTTCTCCCCTACTTTCTCTCTCATTTGAAGTATCCTGAGACAGTCCTACTTCAAAGACAGCATTCTTTTGCATAAAGCAGTTACCTTGCTCAGACATACAACTGACATCTCATTCTTTCCAAAGTGACCAAGGCATCATTAGATGCTGCATCTGACCACTTTTGTAATTCTTGTGACTGCTTCCCACACTACAAGATTTACTCTTCCCTCTTTAACCAGAAAAGCCAAGCCTGACTTACAAACTTCAATTACTTTGTTTCCTCTATTTACACCACTGACATCTCTCAGGCACATCAGCACTACTGCCATGATAATAGCAGGCAACCTTTGATTTTCTTCTTTACTTCCATGCTTACAGTACCTCCACTTATATGCTAAAACAACTACACCATCATCCTTCTTGCAAAACATAAATATCATATCACATATTTCTGAGTTACTCAAAGCTGAACCAAAATACTGACACTTATTCATATCCTCTATTATTTTCTCAACATTGTTATACCTCAGCATACTGTTGTTTTTTCCACTGGCTACATCTGCCATCAAGGTTGTATTTAAAGCTGTGGAGTGAAGGATTTCTTTGCTACCAACAACTGCGGGCCTGCTAGGCTTACTGGCACCAACTCTTGCTGATCTAGGCTTTAAAGCTGTGCTTCGCTGGGGTACTGGCTGGTGTGGGGCAGCTTGCCGAGTTGTAGACGTGGACTGCGCTGGTATGTTTGGCTTTGTTCTTAATAAATCCTCCGGCTTGCCTCTGAAAGAAACGTTATGTAAAAATTACTGCTATGGCCAGCTATATTCCTCACTGCATACACTTTATGAGTCCACATCACACACTTTACAGTATATCTTAGCTTCTAGAAAACACATCATAATTAATTGCTCCTACTCATAATTTATGTTAGTTTATGAGTACATATATAATTGATATTTTTGTCTAATCCCAAAAGCTGGTATCAACTGAGAATATTTATACATGCACAGATAATTACCATACATCATCTTTTCTATGAAACACAGAAATTTTACCTGATAAGTTTGGACTTCTGGATCTGCTTCTTATTTACAGAAGGACCTGCATTAAGGGTTTCATTTGACCAGCTCCTGCTCTGACTGCTGGAGCTGCCACTACTGTTGCTATTGACAGTGTTGTTCCGTGATGCTGTGGAGGTCTTGTAACGCGAAGGAACCACTTTGACTTTAGGGTGGTCCTTTCTTGTTTTTCCACTTGTGATAAAAAAAAGAAAATGATGTTATAATGAATAGAAAGTAGCATTTTTATCTTAACTTAGAATTTAAGTTTTGAGAGTGACCATCAACAGTATAATGAAAAAAATTTTTTGTACAAATAATTAGCCCAAATGACTGCAATATTTTGCTTTACATATCTGACCTTCACTTCACAATCCACACCTGTATCCCACTTTCCCAACAACCTGCCATACATCCACTCAAACCTGCAGCTTTCCTCACTTTCATCTTCATTGTTATGTGCATTTTCTCCCTCATGATCAATGACTATTAAACTCATTTACACAAATCTGTTCCTTGTTCCCTTCCAACAATTGCAAGAATTTAAAGTTGCTTACTGTCCTCTATATTCAGCAAAACTTCAAAGTTCAATGTCCATCTCTTCCTTACAGGACCATTCATAAATGAAATCCTTTCATTCTCAGTTTTTGGACCTTTTTTCATTCCTTGATGGTTTATGTCACATCCTTTCATCTCTTTTCAAAAGTTTTATCCCCTTGAAAGCAGTAATACAGTAACACCCATTGTGCAGTGTCTGCTTGGTATATGGCCAGACAGAGCATCACTACTGTAATCACAATAAATAAGGAATACCTGACATGTGTGCTGTCTATGGATTTCTCTGTGTCTTCTAATTCTTGATTGGAATCACATTTGCTGGAAGTATTTGATGAGGCTGAGAGTGTCATATCTGAAAATAATGAAATGCTGAATGGTTATGGATCAAAGGACCGAAGTGAGAATGGATAGTTTCAAATCATGATTAGATGCTTCCAACAGAAGTAACATATCTGTGTACTGTTTGTTTCCTAAATTATAAGCATGGACTGAAAAAAACACACAAAATGGTTATTTTTCTGAAGTGAAGTAAAACATACTGTAAGAGCACAGTTTGTTGTTAACAATCTTCCAAATTATAAGGTTGTGATGTTCCAGAGAGAGAGAGAACATTGCATATTTGTAACTGAAGAAGAAACAATCTACATCACCTTTCTACCCTTCTAGACAGGGTGGAATCAAAAGCTTTTTGTCTCATCAACTCCTCTCCTCTAACTGACTGTCTTCAGCCTCTCTCTCACCACCGCAGTGTTGCATCTCTAGCTGTCTTCTACCGCTATTTTCATGCTAACTGCTCTTCTGATCTTGCTAACTGCATGCCTCCCCTCCTCCCGCGGCCTCGCTGCACAAGACTTTCTTCTTTCTCTCACCCCTATTCTGTCCACCTCTCTAATGCAAGTTAACCAGTATTCTCAATCATTCATCCCTTTCTCTGGTAAACTCTGGAACTCCCTGCCTGCTTCTGTATTTCCACCTTCCTATGATTTGAATTCCTTCAAGAGGGAGGTTTTAAGACACTTATCCATCAGTTTTTGACTACTACTTTGACCCTTTTATGGGACTGGGATTTCAGTGGGCATTTTTTTTATTGGATTTTTGTTGCCCTTGGCCAGTGTCCCTCCGAAAAAAAAAAAAAAAAAAAAAAAAAAAAAAAAACTGGGAAATGTAGTTGATAATGTTCACCATGAAAATGTACCCATTAGACAAATAAGAAGGCCTAGATGAAAACTGACACATTCAACATTTATACCACATTATTAGAGAAAGAATTAAAAATATTTCCTGGTGTAAGAATTTGCTGCCAAAATAATTCAAACAATATGCACAGAAAATAAAGTTTTCAGTAAGTTTTCTTACAGTCACCAACAAAATTTCATTCACAGCACTACTCTATGCAAGTCATAAGTGTGATGTACAAGTGTACATGGTTATACACGTAACTTTTTTGCTTTTGTTAACATATACTTTAGTTATGTAGTCAAAAATCACCTATTAAATCTTCTTAAAAATTCCAATAATAATCTCAACAATTTACAAAGAAAGAAACACAAGAAACCACAGAGAGAGAGAGAGAGAGAGAGAGAGAGAGAGAGAGAGAGAGAGAGAGAGAGAGAGAGAGAGAGAGAGAGAGAGAGAGAGAGAGAGAGAGAGAGAGAAACATAAAATGCAACTGTTACTACCAATGGAATAGGAAATTAAAACAAAATAAGTAACATATGCTACAGTACAGGCTAGAGATAAATAACAATAGAATAAGAAAAATTCAAATTCCCTTACTCTACCAAATACTGAACTTATTGCACAAAGAAGCACAGCACCATCCAAATGATAATGTCACCTTACCATTACTTTCATCAGTAGTGAGTTGTGGACCTGAACTCTCTCTGCTGCATTCTGCATAAGAGAGCTGCTTAGTAATTCCTCCCCCATCCTCCTGTGAGCCGGGCATGCCAGGATCCTCTGCTGAAGCCATCTTATCCCCTGAAAAGATGGAACCCTTCAAACTATCACTTCTTGGCATGGCATCATGAGACTTCTTGGCATCATGAGACTGCAATGGCCATGCAAATATGTTAATGTAAAGTAAAATAAAGTGAAGGAAAACAGGATTTTATGACAGGCCAGTATCAAGAGTAGGAGTTTAAATATTTTAAGATAATCAAATAATAATAGTAAAAATAATAATAATAATAATAATAATAATAATAATAATAATAATAATAATAATAATAATAATAATATAATGGGATATGTGAAAGATAAGAGGATTAGAACACACAAGGAGGAAATACATAAAAGACTTCTGTTGTGGTCATCTCCAGTCAGCAGTTTCTAGAAACAGGCAACAGATACAGATAGAAAGATGCATCTGCCCTTGGGGGAATATCAACAGAAAGATCCAATACCTTGCCATCAAAAAATCTCTTGTGAATCTGGAAAGGGCATACTGTATTTGTTAAGGAAGACAACAGGAACATTAGATAGACCAGAGTTTAAATCTGTTTGTTGTTTCTTCCCGCAAATAATTAATTTGAATTTTTTGCTCCACCTGTTCCCTCAAAAACAAATGATTTGCAATAAAAACAAAAAAAGCAGATTAGTACAAAACAGATCTACCAGAAATCTACCAGAAAACTAATTTGGTCCACAAATATAAATACCACAACAGTAACTCACTCACAATGTTCCCCCAAGAGGACTGGCCACTGCTCACCCAAGACCACCAGCCAAGTCACACCACCACCTAAGTAACCTAACAAAACTAACTTAACCTAACTACTTTAACCTAACCTAATGAAACTAACTTAACCTAACGAAACTAACCAAATCTAAACTAACTAAACTTAAAAAATTGCTCAGTGTTATAAACAATTTGTGGTGGGTATATAAGGAGTTCAATCTACTCAGAATAAGAAGCACTATCTGATGAGAAGGGTAAGAAAAGCCATGTTGAGACTGGTGAAAGAGTAAAATAATACCTTTATGACTTGGTCTTAAGGGGCTGACACCTCGGTAAGCCTTTCTTATCTTCCTTTTTGTTGTCTTAGGCCAGTGTCTCTCTTACATATAAAAAGGAAAAGGCATGTGCAAGTTTAATGGTTTCTTCCATCTTCCTTCACGTTCTCTAATCCTTCCACAATACAATGGCCGAGGGCGTGACTTCCTTAACACTCAAAGGAACTCTAGCCCCACTCATAACACCCACCTCACCAGATGCTTCCTGCCCACTTTGTAGTATAGTATATCCAGTAACGAAACAAGGGTTCAGATAGCTACCTGATCACCTCTTAATCCCTTGTACCCTCGGTGAGCTCCTGCCTGTAGTCTATCAAAGCTGCACGAGTTAAATTTTGGAGATGAAGTCCGTTGCTGAAGTCAAACATGGCGGGGCCGAAGTGTGCGGGACACACACACACACACACACACACACACACACACAGAGAGAGAGAGAGAGAGAGGGAGAGAGAGAGATTATAACATTGTAAAATCAACTGACACTTATATACACCTCCAGAATACTTCCCTATTCATCTCCTTAACACTTTCAATGATATTTGACTCGTATGCAGATAAGAGGGAATGAAAATTTACATTCTTATTTTTACGGTTATAACAATGACATTTAAACGATTATTTCCATGAAATGTACGCAGCTATCATCATAGGAATTTTCACAATACCACTTGTATTTTAATGAAGACTCAAAGTTCGAAAAAAAATAAAAATAAATAAATAATAAAAGCAAAAGTAAACAATCCCGCCCAGCTGATCCACGCAGCGCCACGAGGACACGACTGCTAGACACAACAGCGTAGAACTGCTTTATGAGTCCCGTCAGAACCATGAAGGGACCAAACATCCTCATAACGGGTGAGATAAACAATAAAGTGTCTGGTAATAACACTTAAGTAATATTGAAATAGCATTTGCGTTTCCATCTGAGGGGTAGGTTCGGTTTAGATTATTTCATTTTTTTTTTTTTTTTTATCCTAGGGCTAATACATGCACGTGCTCATCTCATAGATAAAGCCATGCATATGAAGGTAAAGACAGCTTTTCTTTCAGGCTGTGTACTATAAATCTAAGGCTAAGGTTAATGAATGACACTAGTGGAAGGAGACACACTGCTGGCCATGCTGTAATGTGATGCTTTGGTCATTAAGTTGAAAGAGTTACTAACCTGTACACTTATCATGTGGGGTGCATTTTTTTTTTTTTTAATTCTATAATAGGTCCGTCCCCCACATCCCCAAAATCCCTCGAACAAGCTTGGGGGCCTGGCGGGAAGGCAGAAATTTAGGATGGGGAAGCCAAATTAGACATTCGTGAAAGTATAGGGATGAAACTAACCTAACTGTTAGGTTTATCAATGTATGTCAATAACAAGTTCCCCAAAATGGTCCTTCGAACTGGATGAATTTGGGAACATGTTATCAACATGCATTAATGCCAAGCCCAAGTTATGGCATGGAATTTATCTGATGGGTGAGGCAGACCTAAAGCTTAGCTAAGTACCTATCAGTACACAGGCCTGAGACTTATCTAGGTACTTAGCTGAAATCTTGTGTGGATAGTCTGCCTGGAGGATAGCAGGTTGAAAGGGAATTGAGTGACCTTGTCTGGGATCTGAGGTGTAACTGCGACTAACCCCTGAGTGTGACTCCCTGTGCTGCATTTGGAGCAGGTTTATAAAGGCTTGGGTCTGGGAGTTCAGAACTGTTTGGTCACAGATCCTTGGTTCACCCACTCATTAAGGGTTGTTAAACTTAAATTGATAATAATGCTCATCACCATTAAATCATTACCCCATTGGAATATATATTTCCAACAACTTTGTGGTAAAATGTGTTTTCTTCTTAAACCAGGGAGAAGACTTTCCATCAATATATGACTTCTTGAAAAAAAAAATATAATAATTTGATTCACACATAAAATTGCATAAGAAAACTGCTTGTTCCTTGAAATATTGTCTCGTAGATAAAGGTAATATTGGACTTGGCCTGGTAAAGCTGATCATTTCATACTTTATGTCTTCATCTTACATCACTTCATTGACTCATTCAGCTTGTAATATTACACACATGTACCACGTAACAATCTTCTGGTAGCCAAACAGTGAAGGGCATTTCCAAGTTAAATCAAGCCCTGCATATAACCTAAACAGGAATTTTTCACCTATATCCTGAACACCACAATTTGCAGTGTATAGTGGCACTTGCACTCTCATAACTTCAATGTACAGTCTCTAATCTATCTTGTACAATCTCCTAATTGCCAAATTATTAAGGATATTTTAAAATTAAACTGAACCTGAGTGACGCTGGGAACTTCTAAAATTGTAAGATACACTTGTGCTAAAACAATCAAAATTTGTAGTAAGGTATCATTTTCTCAGGGAATTTCCATTGTCACCCACTAAGGAGTGTCAGCTTCTCAGCCATCACAAAGAATCCACTATCTGACAGATCTAAGATGTCTCATACCAACCTCTCATTCAGACTAGCTATTTTCTCATTCTTCAGCAGTTACCTTTGAAATAAAAATACCAGTGATAGTCACACATGTAGTCAAATACTGGTAACTGGTCACTGGCAAGACAAGGAAGTATATGGTATCCTATACTTTTCAGGAACACCGGGAGTTGGGAAATCCACACTGGCACAGCAGCTTAGTGAACACTCTGGTTTAGAGTGGATTAATGTTGGAGATCTAGCAAAGGATAATAATTATTTTGATGGCTATGATGATGAAAGAGATTGCCCCGTGTTGGATGAGGATAAGGTAAGTCAAAGTTATGATGTAATTATCATAATGATGTTTCTGTGATTTAGTGCCTCAGTAGTACTCACAGTGCATGTTACTGCACCTATGTACATGAAATTTTGTGTAAGAGTAGAAAATGCCTACCTCTCTCCTTTGGATTTAGTATGGGAGATAAACACACGAGATAAAAAAGTAATACAGTTAGAGGCAATATATTTTGTAATACAAGCAAAATTAGGTGAGAATGCTTAAAATTTTGAAAAGATAATACAACCTCAATTACAAATAATGATATTTATATTGTTTTCTAACACATATTGGATCACCTTGTAAAGGCTCTGTCACATGATGAGTGGGCAAGTGTGGTAATTCATTATAAGAGTGAAAAATGTGTGGAAACTGATGAGTGTGTAGAAACTGATCATGTAGACGTGTGGAACTGAAGTGCCATACTTGCTCAAGTAGGTTTGTCAGTGATATAAAACTAATTATGAAATAGAAGTGGGGAAACTGTTAAGAGAAATAAAATATGAAAATTTGATGGAAAGAATGCTTTAGTTCAGCCAAATAGAAATGTACAAAATACTTTTAATAATTTGGTCACTATAAAACATTAAACAAGCAGTATTCCATTAGGAGAGTAACCGCTGGTATAAGCTCAGTTAGAGAGAACCTCCTATATCTTATAGTTGCTAAGAGGAAATATTGCATTGCGACTCACAGAGTATTCTGCATTCTTATGCTGTTCCTTTCCTGACTGGTTAGGTTAGGTTTGGAATTTGCCTCAAAGTACTATGAAAATACCTGTTTTATTATCCCCCACCCATGATGACCATAGATGAAGGCAAGCTTTTGAGACACTGGATAGCTATTACTGTAAATGTTAAACACCCCTACTTGTCTTAAACCATTATCATTAAGCAATTATTAGGGAGCCAAAAATGGATTTGAAATCAAGTTATGTAATACTAGTCAGAAATAATTGTTTAAACACTCCTTCTTTTTAAGGTTTTGGATGAACTAGAAGATAAGATTGCTGAAGGTGGCAACATCATTGACTATCACGGATGTGACTTCTTCCCAGAACGATTTTTCGACATAGTGTTTGTGCTGAGGACGAATAACACCCTCTTATATGACAGACTTGCTGCCAGGTTAGTGCTTTTTTCCCATTAATGCTTATAATGAATTTTTCTTTGCAATAACTTAAATTAGGAAGGCTTTGAATGGAAGTAAATAATGCCAATGAAAAATTGTGTAGCAGAAGTATGAGTATCTTATGGAATGAATTCACTTTAAACACTGACACCAGATCTCTTGCATAAGAAAGGTAAAATGCATGCAGTGTATGTCATGTGAAATTTTATTGTGAAACATTGGGCATTGGATATCTAGTAATGATATTAACAAGATAAAAGAATGTAAAATGAGCATGGTGAACTACTTGCAGCATTAATGAGACATGATTCAACAAGTGAGCAGTTGAGAAGTGAAAATGAATGCATCTGGAAGTCATAAGATATGCAGATTGTATTTTGTCCTTTTGAAGGGAAAAGGTTACATAAGGACTATTTGGAATATGTTAAACATTTAAAAATAGAGGATAGAATGTCAGTAGCTAAGTGAGCGAAGACATGGGACAAGATCATAGGGAAGGACCAAGAAGGGAAAGTTGCAAATAGTCATGTAATTTGTTAGGTTACCACCTTGCTGATTGAGAATGATATATGTAAAAATGGAATATCCCTTTAAAAATGTAAAAATAGTAAAGACCAGAGTCATGACTGGAAAAGAAAAAAAAAATGTGCCAATATATAGATATTTCTTGTGGTACAGAACATAAGTACCAGTCTTGCACTGGTCTTAATCTCATATTTGTCTTTCATTTCCCAAACAGAGGCTACCAGGGTAAAAAACTTGAAGACAATGTGGAATGTGAAATAATGGCTGTTCTGAGGGATGAAGCAAAGGAAAGTTATGAGGAGCAAATTGTTCATGAATTAGAATCAAATACCTTTGAAGATATGGAGAATAATCTACAAAGAATTCTGGCATGGATAACTGCATGGAAGAGAGAGAATGGTTGCTGAAAATATTGATGAAAATATATGTATTTAAGTAAACATGTATTTTTTTTATCCTTCCTCTTATTTTTTTTATTCACTTTTTATGAATGATGACATGAATTAGGAATTAGTAATTTGAAAATCATTGAGGAGGAAATGGATCAAATCACTCACTCATGCTCATGCTTATTCACTATGCACCTATTCCTTCATTTCTTTGGTCTCTAAATTCCATTTTACCAACTGACCCCTAGTTTTGAATATCCATAAGTTTGCTGAATATTTTAGTCTCATACATATAGAAGACGTCGAATATAATTATCAGCATTCTCTCTGATGATACCATTAGTATCATTTTACACAAGTATCTTTTATGTCAGTTTTGCATCAGGATGTGACATGAGCATTTTACATCATTTGAGTTTCAGGTAATTTCTCTGAAATATTAACAGTAAATTCTAGCACAGCATCAAGTTATGTACCAAAATAAAATCTGTCAGCTACTGTGAAATGCTGCAGTAAAGTTAGCATATGTAAAGGCAACATCCCCTTATCTATTTAGTCTATTCTGATGATTCTTCTTTGGAACTCCTTGGGCGGGTGGCCACAGCAGATGTCTCCATGTAACTGCTGCCCGTACGTGACTGTGATTGTTAAGGAGCCATGCACCTGGGACTCAGAAATAACAAAGAGGTGGAGCTCAACCAAAAAGTGATGAAAAGTATAAATATTATGTATTATATATAAATAAGATGAGTAATAATACAAGTAACACAATACCAACAAAGGAATGAACAAGTTCTGTAAAGGCATAAGACATTCAGCCCTGGACTAGATTAGTGTCTTAAGTACCTCATTGCAGAGAAGTATATCACAACCGTAGGAGCAAAGACAGAAGTGAAATATCCATATTGTGGGAAAACAAGAACACCAATTCAATACAATGCTAACATGTATGTATCAGATGAAGTAGTGGTGGAGGCTCAATAGCTCAGTCTGACCAAGATGTGAAGTGCACCACGGAAACCACAGCACGAAGCAAAACCGCAGATGTCGGGCACTCAAAGGCTCACTCAGTTCCCTCCTTCAAAGAGTAAGAGTCACTTTGATGGAAGGCAGTAGGCAGTAAGATCAGAGACATGTGGCACTTGTTAAAATGGGCAAGGGTTATTTCAGAGCTGTGCTACAGAATTTGAAGCACTGATGTGCCTTGGATTCAGAAGCATTCCAAAACAATGTCAATCCATCTTGAGGAAGACATCCTCAAAATGTCATTATACATATTTAAGTCCTTTTTTCATGCCCTCTTCATTTTTTCTCAATATACATACATTCCAGTCTCTTTCCTCTACAATGATCTCTACATTCATATCTTACAATTGTATTTATTTTACTCTTACACAGGCAGTACAGTATTACATTCCTTAATTCCTTTTCACCTTTTTGGTAGCTATTAACCAACAAAACCAAGTTTTTGAGGAAGGTGAAGCACCACAGCAAAATCTGGGCAGAACTTTGTCTAAATCTCTTCCTGGACATCATACTTCCATTCTGGTTCAGTGCCATGATATAATTATGAGACAAGATAATGTACTTTGAAAGTTGGAAGTTCTCTTGGTACAGTACAATAAATTTGTGGAAAAAAGAGGCCACAGGAATAATTTCCTGTACTGTACAAGTGCATGTTCCAGTTTTTAGTATCAATCACAGCATTACCGGTAAGATTAAGAATGAAGATGGCAAACTCGTACTGTAATCAACAGAAAGATCCAACAATTTGTTTTCTTTCGCAGTAGGCTAAAATCAGACACTTTTAAGAGCAGGTACCTATGACAGTTTTAAGAAGCTGACTAAAAATAACATGAGTGCAGTGCTTTACAAAGAAGGGTATGAATTATATCGTCTGAGACTGTTACAGGAGAGACCAGAGATCTCTTCACAGTAATGCATATTGATCCAGCGCTTTACAAAGAAGGGTATGAATTATATCGTCTGAGACTGTTACAGGAGAGACCAGAGATCTCTTCACAGTAATGCATATTGATCCAGTCTTCCTGGAGAAGCTCCCAGTTGAATGGAAGGATGATACTAATTCTAAATTTGGACTGAAACACATCTCTGTTGTAACTGACGGGGCAGGAAGAAGATTGTTTTGTAAGGAAAGTTCAACTCTTCAGTTACTAGAAAACAAGCAGAAAAGCATTGCTTCCTTAAGAGGGTGTGCAAGCATAGAATGATAGCGAAAGCAAAAACAGAAATATTGCAATCAAACTAAAACTTGTCTTACTTATTGTGTTTTGTGTCAAGGATATAAATTATTGATCTGCCGACCATTAAACGGTAAAATACGCTTTGTATTTTTTTGTCATATATATATATATATATATATATATATATATATATATATATATATATATATATATATATATATATATATATATATATATATATATATATATATATGAAACATCGTCTAGACAACAGTAGCTAACGATTTTCTCAAGTCTATTAAAATACTGATTAAAGTACAGAATCTTTAATGTTGCCAGATTATGGGTTTCTCTTTTCTTTGTCGTGCCTCTGGTCCCCTCTCTGCCACGCCTGCGCCACCCCGCCTGGCCCGAAGCGGGATTACTTTCGGCATGTATAATTAGAAGATGGGATCTGTTTTCATTGGCCAGAGATTGGTGAGGGATTGGAGACGACCCGGATCCAAGGTTGTGGAGTGATCGGTGGCCTGGCACTGGCTAAAAGTGTTCGCTCTGCACCACATCTTCTTAGAGCCACGACCCCTCACTCTGACACACACACCCACACACACACCAAAAATAAAATTAAATACAATACAATAATACAATACAATACAATAATGATACTAATGATAATCATAAATGGCTAGACAAACAAATAGATAAATGAATAAATGCATGGATAAATACAAATTAATACATGCTCATAAAATTTGTGCATAGATGGATTGATAAATTCACTATGCGTACGTGTGTGCATATACTCGAATGTGTGTGTGTGTGTTAAAATAGGTAGCCACACTGGTACACAAATACATTACAAATATACATTGAACAAGCAGTGTCAGGAGGTGCAGTTCTTTTAAGCCAGGGGTTCTGAACCTTTTGCGAGCTGCTCCCCTCCCACCCCCACCAACCCCCACCTAATCTGGTTCAGTGAAGTTGGGGCCCCACTCCTCTATGCGCCACCCACTCAACCCCGTCCCCAACTATGCTACTATAGACAGATAAATAGAATGAGATAGATAGGTAGATAGATGGATAGATAGATAGATAGCCTTTGCTGTATCTGCTTTGTACTAGTAGCCAGTGAGTCCGTGATTTTCCGTGATTTTTTCCCCTTCCCGTCCTGTGCTCGCGCCCCCCGAGAGGCTGTCCTCCCCCTCCCCCCCCGGCGGTTAAGAGCACCTGTATTACGCAACGAAAATCAATTAACTATCTTCCCAAGTGTATTACTGGTGTTGCTACGACTAATGCTACTCTATGTTGATAAAATCTCAGCGTTACATTGTCTACGTGGAATATATAGATTGACAGGGAGATTTCAAGACACTTATCCTTCAGTTTTTGACTACCGCTTTGGACCCTTTTCTAGGACTGGAATCTCAGTGGGCTTTTTTTTTTTTTTTATTGGATTTTTGTTGCCCTTGGCCAGTGTTCCTCCTACATAAAAAAAAAAAAATCTCTCCCGTGTAGTGTGTGACAGCGCCTCTAAATATGCCACTGCATGGTCTATTCTTAAAATTTCTGGTTCCTTTAAAAAAACAAACACTACATTGGCTCTAAAAGAAGACTTCAACATCAAACGAAGTATCTTGCTTTCCTTTTCCTTTTCCTTTTTTTTTTTTTTTTTCAGTGGATGCATGACTCATTAACAGCGTTTGTGAAATTAATAAAATGAGTTATTTCAAGGTTAGAGGGCAAACATTGTTTTCTTCAGCTCTTTCGAAGCAAGCCTCAGTATAAGAAAGAAAACGTTTCCTCGTCCACGCGTGCGGCGCCGTAGTTCAATCAGTCAGTCAATCAGTTTTCAGTCAATCCTCGTCCACGTGTCAAATGACTTCGTTGTTTGCGGCGTATCAAATAAATAAATAAGTTTCCTGTCTACACTTATCAATACGAAACAATGCAATAATGTTCTGGGAAACGTTGGCTCAACAATAAATACCAGAAAGGGGGAGTGATGTAATCCACATGTGTCATACTCAGTCAACGGGTCACACCAATCAATCAGTCTCACATCTACATATATTAGTAAGAAACACGAAACATTATTCTACAAGGGAGCATCGGCCGAACCATGAATACCAGAACGGGAGAGTGAACTATTTCATAACCACAGGTCGAGCAGAGAAATAAGAGGTTTCCCCGAGTCAGAATTTTTGTTTAGTTTATTCCAGCGGACGCAACACCAACAAGTCATAATTATCGCGGCCAACCACCCAGGCAGCGTCAGAACAGGGAAAACACTCGACTGGGCAGGATGTGTGACTTGTATTCTTAAGTGCTGTGAACTTTCTTTAGGATTACTTTGAAATGCACAGGGATGATTAAGCGAGCTCCCAAGATGTTTTCAGTTTTTCTCTCATAAGCGATGCAGAATCATTGTTAAATTGTCACTAGAATCATGAAAAAAAAAAAAAAATCATACACACTTGAAAATCCCCAATAACTCCTGCAACAGATTACGAAAAATAGTGTGGGTAAGACACCGATATGTTTGAAAATATGGCCTTCTATCTTATGTCTAGTTTCGTAAAGACACCATACCATTAGAGAAAGATTCACCTGGCACTACTTAGCACCGCTTGGCACGCCTCAAACGACACTGCCGCGGTGCCGTGTTTGTTGTTTTGAAAAAAAAAAAAAAAAAGTAATAGCTTCCATTTTTTCTCTCCCCTCCTGGTCAACACTACAGTTTTATTTTCCAAGGGGTGTAAACCGAGCCGTGTATAATGAAAGGAGTACATGGTGAGCCAGTGGAAGGCAGCGAATGCAATACTGGACTGACAATGACCTGCTTCAGTGTCTGGTTAACGAAGGCGAAAGACGAAACGGTGTACCCTGAGGCGTGTCAACCCTTTTGCCGTTTTGGTCTTCCTTTTTAACAATAGGCTAATTCCCCAGTCTTTTCGTAAGCTACCAAACCAAAATGCTCCCCATATTGGTAAGCGGCCGAAGAAATAGGAGTACGACTCAAGTGGTTTAGTTGGTTAGCTAACAAATCATTGAAGGTGACCATGGAACCGGCCTAATGTTTCCATGAACGCACAGGGGAAAGAATAGGACAGGACGTTGATTTTGTCCTTTCGAAGCTACATAACTGCTTAATTCAGACTATAAAAAAAAAGAGTATCTAAAAACTGTAAATGATAATAGGAAAAAATGGTCTAGCAGTAAAAGGGTTAAATCTTTGTTCTGTGACTTGTAGAAGATCGTGTGCAGAGGAAGTGTTTTCAATGCACCGAAGGAAGATTAAATGCCCCGATGATTTAAAAAAAAAAAAGTAAAATGATGAGTCTCAAAAGTGCATATACTGATAACCTAAGAAGAAAAAGTTACTTGAGTTGATAAAACATTTTCTTCTTTTTTTTTTTCTTCTTCTCCTGCTTTTCATCATCAGCATCTTCAATAATCACCTTATTCACATTTCTTTTTTCTAGAATCATGCTTTTATTTTTACTGGGGTGTGGAGTGAACACCCGTGATGTGTCTACCTGCGTGTGAATGGCGAGGCAGTCCAGGATTCATAGACTGTGTTGGGAGTGGCGGCTGATAAAACATAGGCATATAATCGAGTGAGTCTGTCTGTCCACGCACCGCCCTGAATGTTGAGACTGATGGCTTTGGTGGCTTACTTGATTTACATCAGAAAAAGAAAGTGTGTGTGTGTGTGTGTGTGTGTGTGTGTGTGTGTGTGTGTGTGTGTGTGTGTGTGTCACGAAACAAATGGGCAAGAGCGGCTCTCAACTGTGTTTAATCCAAACGTAAAAGGTGCAAGATCTTTCGACAGAGTTGGAAAGTGAAAACACGGCGGGTGTCCGGCAACAATGGTGTCGCCAGGACAGGTGGATTGAGTTATCGCCCCGCCCCACCACACCCCGTCCCGCCCCACCACACCCCGTCCCGCCACTCACCCACTCACCTACCCACCCATTCACCCACTCGTCCCGTTTGGCACCATTACCACCCATAACAAAAACTTAATTTTTATTAATCTGGCGTGAGTTCACTCCATTGTGTACACTATCATGGATATCGATGGTCAAAACACTATAATGTAGGAGGTGTGGCGGCAATAAAAGAAATTAGCTTGCTTTCTTTTCTCCCACGGACATGAAACAGACGGAATTCCAAATTTTCCGCTTTTCAAGAATTCACCTTAATTACCGTGGTATAGAAGGTAATTTTCTCTTCACATAGATCTTAAAAAAAAAAAAACTCCGTAAATTATGCACATTTATTTCATCCACTTTCACTGACAAAAATTGCACTGTGAATAATAATAATACAAAAAAAGTATGGTGACCAGGTGACTGCAGGTAAAGTTAAGAACAACCCCACAGGTGAGGTGCGTAGCGCTATATTAAAAATGGCTAACAAAAAAAAAAAAAAAAGTAAAAAAAAAAAAAAGTTGAGTAAAGGTGTAGCAGGAGGGAGGGTGCGTGTGGGGTGAGAATTAGTGAGGGGCGGGAGGGTCGCGGCGTGAGGGGAGGGGGCGCGGGTTGTTAGCGTGGCGGACACGTATAGGAAACCCGGAACAGTCCAACTCAATAACCCCAATTTGTTTGGAGTTGGATGTAGCTTCTGCATTCGGCGCCACATACACGCGAGGCATTGTTGGTGCTTAGCCGGCGCGACCCCGCTCCGCGCCACTTTAATAGATGCACGGCGTGTGAATGTGAGTATGTGTGTGTGTGTGTGTGTGTGTGTGTGTGTGTGTGTGTGTGTGTGTGTGTGTGTGTGTGTGTGTGTGTGTGTGCGTGTGTGGGGAAGGCGTAAAGGTGTGTACAGAATCCAGGTGAGTGGCGGCCTCTGTCTACCTCGCCACCTGCTCCTACTAAGTGAAACACGAGATTCCCACACCTAGATTCCGACATCGAGGGTTTTATCTGCATACAAATCTCAACTAGTTTAAACTACATGTGACAAAAATGTATGAATAAATTGAAATCCAGGAGTAGTAGCATTGAACATTTTCCAGTCAGGTGTGGCTGTGTCAATTACCAAGCCTGGATAACAGAACTGTGTGTGTGTGTGTGTGTGTGTGTGTGTGTGTGTGTGTGTGTGTGTGTGTGTGTGTGTGTGTGTGTGTGTGTGTGTGTGTGTGTGTGTTTCGATTGGCTTCAGTTCTGCCACGAGAAATGAAATAAGCATAACAAAGACAGTTTTGATCCGCCTCACTGAACAAAGGGACGAGTTAGTACGGTTGAAAAACATGCTAAGATTTTACACTCAAACGTACGCAGCCTCACAAGGTGATAAAATATATTCTACTCTCTCTCTCTCTCTCTCTCTCTCTCTCTCTCACGTGCATAGTAATCGTAGGTACAGCACCGGACGCGGGATTCGAACTCGCGCAACTCACGAGTTCATAGTTAACACGCATGCACGGCTGCGGCTGAAACATCACGCCGAGCGCCGCCTTGCTTGCCTGTCGGTGCATGTGGTCTTTTGCCTTACCGGGTGTAGTCTAACGTACCATAAGCAACATTCGTTCTGTACTTGCGATCTTGCTTCATCACCACCACCACCACCACCACCACCACCATCATTAGCGTTCATGATTTAAAAGCAGGACATACAGCTCTCCTGAATGTTGTATGTTCACCCTGTCAACTGCCTGTCTATTTCAGGCCGTCCTAGCTAAATTTCATATCGTTTCAATCTTTACATATCCAAGTACGTGATCTTTTGTCCCCTCTGTCTTCTTTTGCCAATCCTAGGCTTTTGATACTCTGTTTATCTGTTACCCGTTCGGAGCATGAAATGTACTGTCTATGCTATTTTTATGTATGTCTCCGTTCCCTCCTTGGACAATGAGATTTTCGTTCATTTTGAAAGAACGTATTTCGTAAGTTCGTATTCTTTTCCCCAAATTCTACAGGCAAGTCCATCATTCTCTTCTTTACTTTCTATATGTCATGCCAAGAATTATGAGTTCAGCTCCTTCTTTGAACACTGACATTTCTATTTTTTTTTCGAGAAAAAAATATTCGAAACTTCGAAATTATTCCTTTCTACAATTTTTTACGATTAAGTCGGCTCCATCACTTCGTATGTAGTCCAAAGTTTTCCAGTGCTATTATTCGTGCGTGCTTTTGCCTTACCTGTGCATTACGTCCTCTCCTGTGAAAGGGTATTGTGTCTTGTGCTTTGTTAATCATTTGCACATCTTACAACGTTACTGTATCATTGTCATAGTTGCCTTGTCTTGCTTTGTGGCCGTTTCTGTATGACTCTCACTATGGTGTCTGGTGCTTACCATCTGGTCTTTAGTTCTACTGTTAAGTTATAAAAACAGTTTCATTCTCTTCTGCTAGCTATTGTTTACTTTAGGCCTTAGTAGCAAAATAAATAAATAAATAAATAAATAGCAAAATAAATAAATAAATATATAAATAAATAAAATAAATAAAGATGAAAAATCAATAGATAATCATAAAGTTAAGTAAATAAGAACTCATAAATATCTTTTCAGTTCTTCTAATCATACATAAACCTTTGATGTCTCATTTGCCACGCTCTAGATTGCGAAACAATTTCAAGATCAAGTAGTGTTCTGGTATTACCCGTGCCTATAAATAAATAGACAAATACATACATAAGTAGCGATCAGTAGTTAACACTGAGAATATCAAAGAAAAGTAAAAAATGGAAAGGAAAAGTGTGTGTGTGTGTGTGTGTGTTTGATGCGCGCAACAAGATATTTCTAGTAAATTCCACCACAAAAGATGAAAGTAAACCAAACTTCTGCTTCATACATTTTTATTGTTTTGGCTGCATACAGTCAACAGATGACAACATCGAAAGCTACACTCCTCGAACACACTGTCCGCGGTCCTCTCTCAACAACTCTCGGTGTGAAGGTTCAATTTAGCAACAGGTACATTCACAGGCATGTACGTATGACTGAGTGATTCCGTCAATTCGAGATGCAACGCCAGCTTATACCAACGATACTGTGCAGAATGAGTATACCAGTTGTTCACGGGCGAGTGGCAAACGTGGCGCTGGTGTTGGTCTGTGGTGAGCGGCGCGGGGCCCGGTGGCGGTGGCGGTGGAGGTGGTTGCAGTGTCTCCGCGTGGACCACTACCACCGTTGAGTATCCAGCGCGTGGCGTCTCCGTCACCTCCATGCTTTCCTCCCCCCATTCTCTCCTATCACACCCTACAGGCCGCGGTCCTTTCTCAAGCTAACTAATGAAAGGTGAGAGGTAACAGATAAATCTTTGCGCTCTGCAACACAACAAATAAAAAGTACAATAGAGATCATTGGCAACGCTGGCAATGAAAATTTCCCCATGTCATTATATATACACGTGTCTATATATATATTCAACTATTTTGTATATCAGCCAGACGGGGTGCGCCTGCCCCGGGACACCTGTGGCCGTCTGCCGCAGCCGCCATCCAGCCTTCCGGAGCCGCCGGGGCCGCAGCCGCTGCCGCAGAAGGCGACACTCGTCTACCCTGTCTCGACCACCTGTCACATTCCTACCTCGCTCACAGGAAAAAAAAAATCACTTATTCAGATTTATATTCAGCATTTCGAAAAAAAGCCAATAGTGCACTTCCTCACATTGCAAACCAAAATGACGCCACGCTTAGCTTACGGATAACTTAAATTAAGTACAGAAAATATAAAATCTCCATATGAGCCCTACAACACAACGCTTCAAATCTCACAGAGAAGGTACCTCTTCATTTTGGTACTTGACGACATTAACTACTATACACTATATACAACAAGGAATATAATATTCTCCATGGAACTCAAAAATACAAACAGCACAGAGGAACTAACGTACAAGCTCTGTAGAGTAAGAAACTAGACTAATATGTTCATCTAATTTAAAATCTTAAGCCTTCCAGGGCTAGATGGACTACACAAGTATTCCACAGCTTGGTTTCAGGATAATATAAACTCCCATATAATACTAACAACGAGCTTCTCTCCTACATGATTATCATAATGTTGATCACACTTCCTGGTCCTCCCGGGCTTCCGTGCAGGAGAGCCCTCTGGGGCAGTCTTCAAGTAGCCTGTTTTGGTAAATTTGCACTAACTGTTATAAATATCTTCTCTAATCTTTTGAGATAGTGGTGCAGTTTAAGCGTTCTTTGAAGAACAGCAGAAGAAACCATATTTATATATATGAAATTGTAGAAAAATAGAAAGGCAAGATTATTAAGATTATTTAACATTTTACATTTTTCAAGCTTGCGCACAGCAAGGTGAAGCACAACCCTCTACCCAGACTCGCGTCCACCGTTCCCGCCTTCCCCTGAGTGTTGCAACCAACGGCCTCTTCACAAGCTTGGAAAGAAGAAGCAATATTCAGATTTCGCATAAAGGTGATTATGTGTCGAGCAGGACAAGTGTGTGTGTGTGTGTGTGTGTGTGTGTGTGTGTGTGTGTGTGTGTGTGTGTGTGTGTGTGTGTGTGTGTGTGTGTGTGTGTGTGTGTGAGGGTGCATGCGAAGGTTGTGAAATGAGATATTTTCTTCGGTCTTGCTTTTGAAAACATATCTTTGTGAAGTGTTGAAGTGTGTGTCTAACCAATGTTCACAACACGCATGATCAGCTTCCGTGGCTATAATTTTTGAAGATCAAATGTTATACAACCACTGATACGAAATTCAAAACTATTCCAGTGATACACATCAAAGACACAACATCACGATGAAAAAAAAAAGAAATACTCCACTGGTAACTAAGTTGGGTCTGTTTGAATTTACAAAATGCGCATATTTGTTAAAATTTTTACATTTCATGATATTTAATAAGTAATTACAAAGGATCACTGGAAGTTTAGAGCGGCGCGCCGATACCCGCTTGACGCGAATCCAATGAAAACCCAGGGCACTCCAATGAAACAGGAAGGAAAGGGAGCTAAACCTAGAAAATATAACATACACTGCCTCTACACGTCACAACTCACAACTCACGTACACAACCATGCTTCGTGTCCAGTCTTCAAGGTGGATTTGGAAATAAAAAGGGGGTGGAGTAAATCAATATTCGCGTCTACTGTATGTACGTAATAAAAAGTAATAAGCGAACGATAGCAAACTCGACCCGGTCTCACTTCTGGATTGTGAAAACTACTTTATTGTACAGATACATATTCATATATATATATAACATTTTTTTTCGGTCTAACTTGAATAGCGCGGGCATTTAATTACATTTGGTGTGGTATACGGGCCAACTCTGTTTCTGTATCATACACGCCACCGAGGGAAAGAGGCCGCCTGATCACGCCGGACGGACGGCCCGGCACGCGGCGCGGCCTCAGCATGAACCAGACACTAAGAGAATCACACGTCTGTCGTGATAATGACCGTACAAACCAGTCGGTACTAAATATAAAACTAACAAATATTCCGACTGCTTCAAGGCTCTGGTTCCTAGCTGACCTACGACATAAAAAATGTATGTACATAGGAATAAACTATTATGTACAAACACCGACCAGTGGAGCGAAACCGTGTCCCGCAGCGCCCTGAGCCCCTCGGCCCAGGCTCCACCACCCGCGCGCTCCGTCGGCCCCGAGCAAGGACACAGCGGGTGACAGGCTCTCTTCCAGGGGAGCAGTGAAGAACAGACGTAAAGGAATCAGAATCACGAATCATCTGACAAACTAACAACTTATCAATAAATGTCTTAATGATTAAGTGCACGACTCGTCCGCTGCGACGGTCGTATGGCAGAGTGTCTGTCGAGACCTTTGAGAAAACATCCTTCTTCAGCCAGGCGAAGCTTGTTGGTGAAACGAAAACGTTCACATCAAACAATCACGGGGCTCGTCGGCCAACACGACACTGTTTGCTGGCCTCGCTGCGCACTAACGACACCACCTCCCGGCGGCGGCGAGGGTTGGCTGGTGAGGGACGCCGACTTCTTGCCTCCGGGGCTGCGGCTCCCGGCTCCTCGCAGTCTTGGCATGACGAGTCGTGGCGTGGTTAGGATCATTCATTTTGTGATGCAACACCACGATATTTTGAATGATTGGCTGCTGCAGTGTGTGTGTGTGTGTGTGTGTGTGTGTGTGTGTGTGTGTGTGTGTGTGTGTGTGTGTGTGTCCTCATCTGCACGCCATTTACAAAGCTCTCTCTCTCTCTCTTACCCACCATCCCCCTTAAAAAAAGAGAATGATTAAAGTGACAAAGTGAGTTACAATTAGTATTTTCTCACATTCTGCCATATTTATAACTTTGGGCAAGGTTCTGCGTGCAGTGTAGCAGTAAGACAGGTGAACATAGTGATGCAGTGCTGCCGGCCGCACGGTGCTGCCTCACGCCAGTGGACGCAAGGCAACATGGGGGTCACTGCCAGCCAGCGTGAGTCCCTTATCGAAGGAGGAGACTGCCGCATCTCATCCCGACTTTTGTTTATAAGATGACATGTGATTTAACATTATACATTTGTCGTTATAATAATAATAATAATAATAATAATAATAATAATAATAATAATAATAATAATAATGGTAAGTAACAATAACTATCATCACTATTACTTCATTCATTCACGCATTGCATAATTATGTTCCTCGTCTTGGATTTAAGTACTTTACATTGCACTTTTAGACTTTTTCGTCATCTTTCACATTGATCTATTATTATTTTTCAGAATGCAGAAAGAATTAGATAAAAATGAGTCATTGTGGGAAAGTCTTCATTACATCACTGGCTTTACTTTTCACTGCAAGACGACGTGTGTGTGTGTGTGTGTGTGTGTGTGTGTGTGTGTGTGTGTGTGTGTGTGTGTGAGTGTGATAATAATAAAATAATAATAAAATAATAATAAACGGTTTATTCTTTAGGCAGTTTGTGTGTGTGCGTGTGTGTGTGTGTGTGTGTGTGTGCGACGAGCAGCATAGTACAATTCGACATTCAGCACCTTCAGACCCCCGCAAACGAACGGTCGGATGTCAAGGGCAGAGGTGGTCGCCGTGAAATAGGTCAATTTGCCCACGAAAAAAAAAAAAAAAAAAAAGTAGGTGTGTGTTCCACGTATCTTATAACCACATTCTTCTTATATATATATATATATATATATATATATATATATATATATATATATATATATATATATATATATATATATATATATATATATATATATATATATATATATATATATATATATATATATATATATATATATATATATAT
>NC_087171.1:11143266-11153266 GCF_035594125.1 Scylla paramamosain | reverse complement strand
CCCCTTCCTCCTCTCGATTTTCTTTCCTTCTCTCTCCTTCGTCTCCACGAAATCCATCATTATATAGCCTTGGTAAGCACAGCGTGTTCCATTTTTCATGTATAGACCAAACTCATAAAAAAAAAAAGTAAATAAATAAATAAAACTAATGGAGGTAAATATTTTCATGCACACAAAACTCTTTCCAAACAACTAAAACTAATCGAGATAAATATAAACAGGATCATGAAGAGGAATGCCTGATAATAACAAACGCTAACACGAGGGGCTTCACTCAACTTAAAATGCCCACGGAGGGAAGCGTAGGGGGAATTTTGGGATGCTTAGGAGTCTTGCTATAGAATAATTAGAAGCGACCAAAAGCAACTTCATACTCGTCCAGAAGAAAAAGAAGAAGGAGAAGGAGGAGGAGGAGGAGGAGGAGGAGGAGGAGGAGGAGAAGGAGAGAGAGAGAGAGAGAGGAGAGAGAGAGAGAGAGAGAGAGAGAGAGAGAGATAGAGGAGAGAGAGAGAGAGAGAGAGAGAGAGAGAGAGAGAGAGAGAGAGAGAGAGAGAGAGAGAGAGAGAGAGAGAGAGAATGGAAAAAGGATGACGAACTAAAAAAGCAAGAGAACAAAAGGTCTCTTTACAAAGCAACTGAAGACCTTATTCTGACATCATCTGCGCCGCACCTCCACTACATTCAAAAGGCTCTAGTTGAATTTAAGCATATTTTTAAGGATGTTTTTATGGTTAGAGTGCCATATTAGAAAGAATTATACATAATTATTATTAGGAAAAGCATTCTTGAAAAACCGGCTAATCATTTCCGTGACCTTTGAACAGAGTAGTGATAAGATAGCAAAGTGTTTTTGGATGCTGCACTAAGAATCACAATCATGACATGAGGAAGAGTCATAATGGCGACTTTATGATGAACTAACTGAAAGGAAAGAAAAGAAGCTTAATATCGCTGAATAAGAAGCAGGAAAAAGAAAAGAAAAGAAAAGAAAAAAAAAGGATGGTAAAGAGGTAAACAGGAAGCGACAAAAGAAACCAAACTTGAGAAAATGAAGAATAATTGCGTGGCATTAAAACAAGCAAACATAATAATAAAAAAAAAAAAAAAATGGCGAAACAAAGTAAACACTACCAAAGAGAGAAATAATAATAATAAAAAAAAAAAAAAAAAAAAATCGGTAAAGTCGCAAGGCTGAGAAGCAAGGTGGTGGTGGTGGTGGTAGTGGTGGTGGTACCGCGGAAAAACCAACGGGGGATTGGGGAGGTGTGGCGTGGAAGAAGTGTGCGGTGTGTGGGGGTGAGATGAGCAGCCTCGACGCGGCTCCTCGGGAAGTGTTTATGAGGCGTCGCCCCCTTGGCTGGGCTCCTCCATCACCCAGTAATCTCCAGCACAACAGCTCCATCACCGTACAATGGTTTACACACACGCCTCCACGTCGCTACACAACACCACTCTCTTCCATCACAATATATGAGGAATTATAAGGATTCTCTTAAGCTACTCAACCTCAACCCCCTCCTCCTCCTCCTCCTCCTCCTCCTCCTCGTGCTCTCCTTTCTCCTGGTACAAAGACGGTCAAGCCTGAGCTTCTTTCCTTTTCAGTACACGTGCTTGCCTTTCAACACGAAGCTGCCCATCTTTAACCCAACCGTGTTCTCCTACTCCTCCTCCTCCTCCTACTAACATTATCTTCTTATAAGACACCTCTTCGTACGACTACTACTACTACTACTACTACTACTACTACTACTACTACTACTACTACTAATATTACTACTACTACTACTACTACTACGACTCTTTCTCCTCCTCCTATTACTGTTACTTCGATTCTTCCTTCTTATGTCCATTTAATTCCTCTTCCTTCATGTCTCCTTATATTCACAGCTGCTTTGAGTCTGTTCTTTAGCGCAGGAACACACACACACACACACACACACACACACACACACACACACACACACACACACACACACCACAACCAGACACCACAACAAAATAACGCCCCTGAAGGCGCCGCGCACGTACCGGTACAGACTCAGTGCGATTCCCACCATGGTGCGAGCCATCAATCATTAGTATTTCCCTCCTAGATTAGACTTTACCTTTAGGATTAATGTTAAGTTTTTCCCCACCCCCTATGTACATTTTCAGTTTGTTAACTGCCTAAATAATAAACCGTTTATTATTAATATTATGATTATTACACACACAAAAGTCTAAGTCTAGTGAAGCGAAGTCAAACTATAGAAAGAAAAAGAAAACCACGCGATAATGTATTACTGCCTTGCCGGATGTCTGGTCTGATGAGATAATGGTCTATTTATGTGAGAGAGAGAGAGAGAGAGAGAGAGAGAGAGAGAGAGAGAGAGAGAGAGAGAGAGAGAGAGAGAGAGAGAGAGAGAGAGAGAGAGAGAGAGAGAGAGAGAGAGAGAGAGAGAGAGAGAGAGATGATATATATTTTTTAAGCTAATGTTCATGAAAAATTTCGTTAATGGTCTTATTCACTGTAGGAGTATTCAGTTTTTTTTTTTTGTTCGTCATTCAAATGCCCATTCTTTTCTTCACCCGTTAGCCTTTTTTAATTACTTTTCTTTTACACTTCATGCTCACAGTTTTGTTTTTCGTAACTTTCCCCTTTAATAATGTGATGGTGGTTGTTGCTTTTGTGGTGTTAGTATCCTCTTATTACCATTAACTCAACAATTAACATACTCTATTTTACTAACTGACAGTAATCTTGCCAGCTAAGGACAAGACATGGACAACAGAACACTGGGAAAACACCTAACCCTTGCTTATTTTTTCCAAGGTCTCCAGTCAGGCATCAATAATAATAACAATAGCAGTAATAACAATCTATACCACCTTTTCTCCTCAGCCTCCGCGGTGCTCACTCACACGAACTAGTATATACGCCGAGGCAACAAATTCATTCTGATGCTTAGAAACATTTGACAATAAAACAAACACGCTTTCCTTCTTCCACCCCACTCTCGCTCCGCTCTTTGCAAGCCTCGGTCTGTACGTAGATATAAATAACTCCGCAAAGAGAAGACGACGCGCAGTCTCGTCTCCGCTTCTGGAAACAACTAAAGGGAGATGCATGTACAAGTTTAATATTTTTCAAACGTAAACAGAGAGGCCGCGGCGCTATGGTGATATTGTAACAAGGCTTTTCTTTCCGTGAATCTGACTTTTATTTTTTATCATTATTATTTTTTTTTTATTCTTTTGGGCGCCAGAGATCAAAACAGTACCGTGAGATGCTGCGATGATCACCAGCAGGCATACGTGGTGGTAGTAATGGTGGTAGTGGTTGTGGTAGTGGTGGTGGTGGTGGTGGGGGCGGTACCTTTGACGCATGGGACGGTGGGGACATCAGGGGGGACGAGGGCGTGATAGCCTGGGTTTAGCGGAAGGAGGAAGAGGAGGAGGAGGAGGAGGAGGAGGAGGAGGAGGAGGAGGAGGAGGAGGAGGAGGAGGAGGAGGAGGAGGAGGAGAAGGAGGAGGAGGTAGTGAAACGCGAGGGGCGTAACCCTAAGATTGCTGTCATCAGGGTGGCGTTGCGGGGAGACAGGAGCGGCAGGGTCCGGGTGTCGGGGCGAGACAGGGAAAGGAAATGCCAGACATCTTAAATATATACAACGTAAACACGACCACGAGTACAAACGTATACGCCCAGGCACACACACACACACACACACACACACACACACACACACACACACACACACACACACACACACACACACACCCAGACAGACGCTTATGTTCAACCGCTCTGTCCTCCTCCTGCTTCTCCTATACCGGACATCTCATCTTTCTGTCCTCCCTTCAGACCGCCACCAAAGACCTGTAGATTACTGTAGAATACTAAAACAGACAGCCTCTTTTACCAGACAACGAGGTCTTATGTTAGCTGCAATTTGCGAATTTTCCACGTCCTCCTTCACGTTCCCCTCGTCCTCCTCCTCCCTCCTACTATTCAGCTCCTATTCCTTAGCCATAGGGGGCGCTCCACAACCTTCACCTGTTCCTCTCGCTCCCAACGCCCTTCTCTCACCTGTGTGTGTCCCTCTCTGCTCTCTCTCCCCCTCTCCCAACTAAGGTATCCCGCTATGCAAGTTAAGTAGCACTGTCGCGTTTCTTGCACCTGAGAGTGGAGACAAGAAGAGCAGGAGGAGGAGGAGGAGGAGGAGGAGGAGGAGGAGGAGGAGGAGGAGGAGGAGGAGGAGGAGGGATCAGAGCAGAGGATAAGGGAGGAGAGGTACAGGCAGTGACGGCTGGGAGGGTAAGGAAATACAGAAAAGGAAGGGGAAAGGAAGAAGTTTAGACAGCAGCTGAGGGAGAGGGAAAGAACACAGTTATAAAAAAGAAGGTTGGATGAAATAAATACGAGAGGAATGGATGCGATTATTGGGGGATAGTAGAAATATGGAACGAGAAGGAGGAGGAGTAAGAGGAGGAGAAGATTGAGGAGGTAATAGTAGTATTAGTATTAGTATTAGTAGTATTAGTAGTAGTAGTTTCGAAACACATATAAGTAATAGAGCATTTTAAATCTTTTCCTGCCTTTACTTAAAATTTTCACATCATCGTCACAGCCAAGGTATGTGTTAGTTAGCTATTATAAGTCCGACGTTAATGATCACGTCACTAACAACAACAACAACAACAACAACAATCACCACAACCACCATCACTACTACTACTACTACTACTACTACTACTATTACTACTACTACTACTAAATAAATAAATAAATAAATAAAAAGCTTCATCCAACACTCATCCCCTCTCACAGGTATAAGCGTACAGTAATAAATTATTTACCCTCAATTCACGTACACGCATTCCCTGGTGTAAAAAAAAAAAAAAGTCCCCAGCTCAGTATGTACTACGACGCAGAGTGGGTGAGAAATGTTCAGATTATTTAATTAGTTGTGTGTTCTGGTGTTACGTGTGTGTGTGTGTGTGTGTGTGTGTGTGTGTGTGTGTGTGTGTGTGTGTGTGTGTGTGTGTGTGTTTCAAAACTCACCGAAGCACTTCCTCATTACACACACACACACACACACACACACACACACACACACACACACACACACACACACACACACACACACGTAACACCAAAAGAAGAAGAAGAAGAAGAAGGAGAAGAAGGAGAAGAAGAAGAAGAAGAAGAAGAAGAAGAAGAAGAAGAAAATTAGTAGGCGAAGAATACAAAAAAAGAGAAAAGTAAAGAATCATAAGAAGAAAAATAGAAAAAAAAAACATCTTAATTACAAACTTTACAATCAAAGACAAATCACGAAAAATGGAATGAAAGAAAAAGTCATTCATTACACATAGATAAAAAAAAAGAAGAAAGTGAAAGAAACGGACAGAATAAAGAAAAGAAAAGAAAAAGAAAAAAACAGAAGCTTGAAAAGGAAAGGGAAAAGTCACAGTGTATGGAAATGAGGTTCACACGTGTGGGAATAAAAGCCAGAATCTAAAAGTAAAGGATAATTCCAAAGACTATAAGAAAAAAGCAATCTAGAAAACTTTTACAATGAGACAAAGGGAATGGCGTCCTGAGATTCCTGCCGGGGTCACTGAGAGAGAGAGAGAGAGAGAGAGAGAGAGAGAGAGAGAGAGAGAGAGAGAGAGAGAGAGAGAGAGAGAGAGAGAGAGAGAGAGAGAGAGAGAGAGAGAGAGAGAGAGAGAGAGAATGGACAGACCGACAGATGGACAGACCGACAAACAGACAGACAGACAGAAAGAAAGATAGACAGATAGATACAGACAGACAGGCATGCAAGTAGACAAAGAGAGACAGATGCAGGCAGAGAAATGATAAATACAAAAAAAAAAAGAGACCAAGAAGCAAAAGGATAATAAAGACAAGAAAAGAAGACACACACAAACTGACACACACACACACACACACACACACACACACACACACACGTAACCAGCGTGTTTTTATTAAAGTGAGTCACACACCAACAAAATAATTAATTCATAAAAATGCGAAATACACGAAGTAAATAAATTGCGACAGACACAACTCAGGTACAATGACACTGAAAACTAGAAAAAAAGTAAAAAAATAATAAATTAATGTATCTGATGCACATATTAAAGGCACAGAAGTTAAAGTTAATAAGGATGAGAAAGAACGAGAAATAAATGTATTGCTTGACAAAATAGAAGAAGCTAAGAGAAAAGGGACGCGGAGGAAAAATCACACAAGAAAGAGAAATATAAATAACTTAAAAAAAAAATAGTGGAAATGAAAGGAAAAAAAAATATGTACACAAAGAAAGAAAAAAGCAGTAAAGTAAAAAATAAACACAAGAAATATATATAATAATAATGGAAAAGAGAGGATTCTAAATATAGGAATTATACTGAGGAAAAATAAAAAAAAAGTAAAAATGCAGCGCTAAATAGCGCACACACGCGCTCGCGCACACACACACACACACACACACACACACACACACACACACACACACACACACACACACACACACACAAAAAATAAAAAAAATCAAAATGGAACGGAAGAATCAGAGCAAGAAGGTTGAAAACTCAAGGAAAAGTGGAACGGAGAGAGGAGGAGGAGGAGGAGGAATAAGAGCTGCAAGAAGAGTCGGAGGAAAACGGGAAGGGAAAAAAGGGAAAAATGCAACTGGAGAAAAGAGCCAGAAACGAGAGGAGGAGGAGGAGGAGGAGGAGGAGGAGGAGGAGGAGGAGGAGGAGGAGGAGGAGGAAGAGGAAGAGGAGGAGGAGGAGGGGGAGGATGAGAGGAGGCAGAGGTTAGGTATTCCGAACCACATTATCATAGAGAAGTCATTTCAGTGTGGGCCCGCCGCTAACCCCGCCACATCAAGAACATGTGGTTGTGATTTAAGAATTACAACCAAAATTATGCAAAGTACACACCCACGGAACGACGATACCGGGGAGAGAGAGAGAGAGAGAGAGAGAGAGAGAGAGAGAGAGAGAGAGAGAGAGAGAGAGAGAGAGAGAGAGAGAGACTTAGAGTATAGCACATTTGACTAATTCACCTCTCTCTCTCTCTCTCTCTCTCTCTCTCTCTCTCTCATAAAACGACCACTTGAGCAAACCCGCATTTCATTACAGCCGCATCTCTTGGCCTCAGTTCGCCTCCCTAATCAGCTGTCAGACTCACCGGTCAAAATGCAGCGCCCTTAAGATGAGACAAAACAGTTTAACGAGTCTCCCCTCCACACGACTCAACACTCACCCTCTCCCTCTCCTTTTCTTTTTTTTTTTTTTCATCTTCTCTCTTCCTATTATTGTTTTCTCTCCACACAAGCACTGAATATTCTACTCTCTTTCTTCTCTTCTTCCCTCTCTTCTTTCTCTTCTTTCCTTTATCCTCCCCTTATCTTTTTTTTTCCCTTTCTCCTTTCTCTTCTTTTTCGCTGTTCATTCCTTGTATTTTTCTCTCCTCTACACAAATGAGTACTCTATTTCCCTTCTTTTCTTTTCCTTCTCTTTTTTCCTCTCTCCTTTCTCTTCTCTTCGTTTTTTATTCCTGTTATTATTTCATCTCCCACACGTAATTGAATACTCTACTCATCTCTTCTCTCCCTTCTCATCTTTCTCCGTTCTTCCTCTAGTAACCGTATCTTCTCTCCTTTCCTCCTTCCATCGTTTATTCCTTCAGCTCTTTTTAGTTCTTAATATAACGTCACTCTCTACTCTCCTTCTTTCCTCTTCCTTGTCTTCTTTCCTCTGTCTTTCCCTTCTCGTTTCTTCCTCTAATAACACTTGTCGTCCTCTGTTTCTCCCTTTCTTCCTTTCTTCGCCGTCCATTCCTTCGATACAAAAAGTTGAGGAGAGGAAGGGGACGGGAAAAGAAAGGAAGGGTTGGGGGGAAGGGAGAAGACGGTGGAAAAGTGGATTATTTTTTATCAATTACCTCCCACCGCACTTTTACTAACAGCCTAATGTGGGAAATTGACTCACAACGGGAGAATGTTTGCTCACTCACTCAATGACTCCCTTCCTCCCTTACTCACTGACTCTCTTGGAAGTAGCGAAGCGACACTTAATTCTTGACACCCTTAGATAGACAAAGATAGATAAATAGATAGATAGATAGATAGATAGAGAGAGAGAGAGAGAGAGAGAGAGAGAGAGAGAGAGAGAGAGAGAGAGAGAGAGAGAGAGAGAGAGAGAGAGAGAGAGAAAGCAGAGGAACAGAGAAGGGATGGAGCTTCAGATTAGATCCTAAGTGGATTTATAATTGATACGATTTTTAATGAATTTATAATGAGGGCGGCAAAGTTAGGTGTGAGAGAGAGAGAGAGAGAGAGAGAGAGAGAGAGAGAGAGAGAGAGAGAGAGAGAGAGAGAGAGAGAGAGAGAGAGAGAGAGAGAGAGAGAGAGAGAGAGAGAGAGAGAGAGAGAAGGCGGGTTAAGGTAAGGTTAGGTTCTTTGTAGGAGGCGGTAGAGAAGCAGAGGAAGGGGAACACCACAGGAGGCTGGGCTGGAGGGAAAGTGCAGGGGGCAATTAAGGTGAATAATCAGGCTAAAAGGGGAGGTGTTGGGGCGGTAATGCCTAGTGCCTCGCGGTGTCGCCTTCATAAAACTCGATAAGGCAGAGGGCACAGTAAATGAGGCGGTATCTGAGAGAGAGAGAGCGAGAGAGAGAGAGAGAGAGAGAGAGAGAGAGAGAGAGAGAGAGAGAGAGAGAGAGAGAGAGAGAGAGAGAGAGAGAGAGAGTACTGCTTATAATAATGATACGGAAAGATTAATCAGGGAGCAAAGAATGACAGAGTTGTGTGGGAAAGATGGTGAGGATGAGACTTCGAAGGTGGTGGTTACAGGAATGAGTGCGGGAGAAAACACACACACACACACCCTCTCTCTCTCTCTCTCTCTCTCTCTCTCTCTCTCTCTCTCTCTCTCTCTCTCTCTCTCTCTCTCCTTAGGATACGCGAAGTAAACTAATATGGAGGCGAAAACCTGCAGCTGATTATGTCGCTCGCAAAGAAAAGGCAACCTAGAGGAATTTCGCCTAATTACGCGTAGGTCTATGAATCACCTGATCATTTCACCTGTCTGTCTGTCTGTCTGTCTGTCGGTCCGTCTGTCTACTGTATGTTTGTATATGACCTTGCTTCCTCTCTCTCTCTCTCTCTCTCTGTGTGTGTGTGTGTGTGTGTGTGTGTGTGTGTGTGACGGTCTTTGGCACTATTCTGTTGTTCGTAATGCGGATCATCCCGTCGTTGTGGACAATAGTGCACTGCTAACAAGATGCGTTTGACTGTGTGTGTGTGTGTGTGTGTGTGTGTGTGTGTGTGTGTGTGTGTGTGTGTGTGTGTGTGTGTGTGTGTGTGTGTGTGTGTGTGTGTGTGTGAGAGAGAGAGAGAGAGAGAGAGAGAGAGAGAGAGAGAGAGAGAGAGAGAGAGAGAGAGAGAGAGAGAGAGAGAGAGAGAGAGAGAGAGAGAGAGAGAGAGAGAGAGAGAGAGAGAGAGAGAGAGAGAGAGAGAGAGAGAGAGAGAGAATGTGGTGATATATTAGCAGTTCAAACGTTAGAGACATGAAATTCACTGCACTCTTTTTACATCACCATCTGGTGATGCTGTACGTACACGTTATGGTTTGTTTAGGAAAGGTACGGCCGTGTGAGGGAGACGGACACACTGGGAGAGAAGAGAAGGCAAGTGCGCTACCCCTAAAAGGCGGTTTTCCTTCGAGGCACAAAAGAAATCGTAACCTCGTTGGAATGAAATCTAATTAGCAACAACAGTAGCTCTTTCAGATTCTACAACTATGGG
Source organism: Scylla paramamosain (assembly GCF_035594125.1). Taxonomy (NCBI): domain Eukaryota; kingdom Metazoa; phylum Arthropoda; class Malacostraca; order Decapoda; family Portunidae; genus Scylla; species Scylla paramamosain. The sequence continues at coordinate 11,143,461 of NC_087171.1, read as the reverse complement.
TGGCCATGGATAAAACCGAGACGAATAATTAATTCCATGCAAAAACGAGTGAGATTTTTGGTGCAGAAATATGAGGAAAAGTGCAAGTTTTAACCAAGTTTCGGAAGTAGCAGATGTCAAAACTAGGGAGAAGAAACACAAGAGGAGGAGGAAGATGAGAAGTACAAAAACAAGAACAATAAGGAGGAGGAGGAG
>NC_087171.1:11103266-11130766 GCF_035594125.1 Scylla paramamosain | reverse complement strand
GCCTGCCTACTCGTGTACCTTTTGAAATGAAGCATGGGGCGAGGACGGCCGCTGCCAGGAGGTGAGGGCATACACAGCAATGAAAGATGATAAATAATGGAACGTTACACACACACACACACACACACACACACACACACACAGAGAGAGAGAGAGAGAGAGAGAGAGAGAGAGAGAGAGAGAGAGAGAGAGAGAGAGAGAGAGAGAGAGAGAGAGAGAGAGAGATTTACACAACAAATAACACAAGCACAGCGGCCGACCAGGGAAATGGGAATAGTATCGACTGCCAATGCGTGAAAATGGAATTCTGAGTGGCAATGATGAATGGGAATTTTACGCGCCGGCAGAGAGAGAGAGAGAGAGAGAGAGAGAGAGAGAGAGAGAGAGAGAGAGAGAGAGAGAGAGAGAGAGAGAGAGAGAGAGTTTCGAATGTAGATAGAAGCCTTGGTCAAGGAAGGAGCTTCGAGAGGAAACTCATTCGGTGCAGGACGAGAAGACGTTGCCTGCTTTATCCCGCCTCTAGAACGACAGAAAACAAAGAAACAGACAGATACAAAGATAAACATATAGGCAGATAGACGGACAGATAGACAGATAGATCAGACAGACAAATAGGTAGATAGATTGACATAGATAGATAGACAGATAGATAGATAAATAGATAAATGTATAAATAGATAGATCGATGGGGTAACTATGATGACCATAATATCAAAGCAGCACAACGTGAACGAGCATTTCATATTCTGGCTAACCTTTTTGAGAAACCCAGTTGGTGTACGTATGTCATGTGTATTTCAAACATTTTCGTCGTGTTTCTTGATAATCTATACACTTGTTTGGGGAAGTTAGTGCGGAAATGCTTTAATACAGCATCCAGTGTATTCCTGCTTAACCCTTTCACTGCTGTATGTCACATCAGTGCTTAATTACGAAACATACTTACATCTCTTCTTGTTCCACAGCCACCTCCAAGCATTACAATGGGCACAGATTACAAAATTTATTCTTTTTATCCTCTTTTCTCTTGTACATGCTTATAAACATTTCACACATTCCTTCTAGTGCTGAGAATTATTACATATCGCTGTGGCTGTGCAAGAAAATATTTTGTGAATCTTACATATCTTACCGCGAATGTGAGAGATAATTCAAAGTGCAAACTTGATATCCTGACGTATCCCAGCTTGAGCCTACATAAACACTCCTTGCTTCTTAACAAACAGCAACAAATGGCAGGCGCAGCGTTACCAAATAAATAAATTACGATACACAATTTTTATTTGAAGCAATATTATACTCATTACACAATTCCGATCAATACAACTCATTCATATGTTGAGACACGTTCCATTGAGCCAATCAGATGGAAGGGGCGGAGCATACTAGGTGCAATTGATCGTGATGAAAAAATCCCTCACTTTTTCAGGTAAATATAAAACACAAAGGTAGTAAAACACTTGTGTGCTCATCAACTCACGGTCAGCAGTCTGGAACCCTGCTGCACTCACTCCTATTGTGTTCTGCGTGTTCTCTCTGTCTTAAGTCTGATCTTTATGAGTCTCCCTAAAACCTCTACTACTTTCAAAAGGTTCTAGTTGAAGTTACACGGGTTTTTAGGATATTTTTTTTCCGGTTCTAGTAACAGATTAACGAGATCTTTACGTTACTAACAGGAGAAACACTTGTGAGAATTCTGCTAATCATCTCTGTGACATTTGAAAATAGTCGTGGTGAGAGAGCAAAGCGTTTCTGAACACTGGCCTAAGTGTGACAGTTTACTTGACTTCTGACTCTGACTGTACTAAGTGTTCGTTCCTCTTCCTCTTCCTCCTGGTGCCTGATAGACCCTTAGCAATTAGAGGATCTGAGATTAAGAAAAAAAATGCTGTTCTATGAAAGTAAGTGTGATATTTTATTCGAATTCTGATCGTGAGTGTAATAAGTGTTCATTCCTCTTTCTCTTCCTTCTCCTTGTTCTTCTCGACCGGATTTCACTACTAGCAGAGCACACTTCATCAAACACACCTGCTAAAGCACCAAGAAATGTCCTGATATGCATCATTCCCAGCACTGAAGAAAATGTTTGGCTGTTGGTATGTAATTCAAGTACTTTTATTCCCCTTTTTCTGCAAGGGTGTGGCAGCGAGACAGGGAGAGGATGCGAGGCGGAGGGAGGGAGTACACTGCAACGAGAAAGTGAGAAAGAGAGGATGTGAAAGGGAGACACACAGTAAGGGGAGGAGAAGGGAGTGGATGTGAGGGGACAGATCAGTGGTGGAGGGAGGGGATGTGTGAGATGAGGGGAGGCGGGCAGGAGTGGGTGTGCTGCTCCCCTCGAGAAGCACCTCACGTCTGCCTCGCTTCCCCACACCAACCATTAACTGGCTTCCCCTCCTCTTACCTCCTGCCCCCTCCTGTCCCCCTTTCCGACGCGCCCCCACTGCACGCCCACCATTCGTCACTCCCCCTGCTCGCGAATACCTTTGTACCTTCCTCACAATAGTGCATTCGTCATCTCCCCACGTATAGTAGATAGAAATAAAGGATTAGAGAAACTGTGCTTGGAAAGGGAAGAATGCTAAGTAGTGATGAAAGAAAATGGGAGTGTTATACGGGAGACTAATGAGAGAGAGAGAGAGAGAGAGAGAGAGAGAGAGAGAGAGAGAGAGAGAGAGAGAGAGAGAGAGAGAGAGAGAGAGAGAGAGAGAGAGAGAGAGAGAGAGAGAGAGAGAGAGAGAGAGAGAGAGCTCCACATATACTCTATTAACATACACTAGTTTTTGAAAGAGTGAAGAAAAAAAAAGATAGATTTGAGGGGACAACAAAATTGAACACACACACACACACACACACACACACACACACACACACACACACACACACTGAAACAAGGGAGGAAGCGAAGACTAAACAAATTCATGAGGAAAGAAAGAAAGAAACAGACGGAAAAAAATGGAAAGCAAGAAAAAAGAGTACGATGAGGAAAGAGAAAAGAGGCAGGAGGGAAAGAGGGCGAGAGAGGGAGGGAGAGGGAGAGAGACGGAGGGAGAATGTTGTTGTGGAGGTGAAGAATGGGTGGCGAGGAGTGAGAGGAACAGATGGGAATGGAGGAGAGGGTATGGGAGAGAACTATTGGAATGGGGCCGCAGCAGCAGAACCACTTACAACTTATGGAGAGAGAGAGAGAGAGAGAGAGAGAGAGAGAGAGAGAGAGAGAGAGAGAGAGAGAGAGAGAGAGAGAGAGAGAGAGAGAGAGAGAGAGAGAGAGAGAGAGAGAGAGAGAGAGAGAGAGAGAGAGAGAGAATGATACTCGTAATAAACACACAAACAAAACAGATAAATAGATGACATGACAAAAAAAAAAGAATAAAAGAAAAAAATAGAAAAAAACTATCAAGTGAATGAAATGGAGAAAGAAAATTTAAAGGGCAAGAAAAAAAATAGGTAAAGAGGAAATGGGGAAAGAAAAAGGGAAGATATGAGAAATCCCTGGAGTATTGCAGAGCAAGAGAGAGAGAGAGAGAGAGAGAGAGAGAGAGAGAGAGAGAGAGAGAGAGAGAGAGAGAGAGAGAGAGAGAGAGAGATGCTAAACTCTAAAATCGATACCTTTACTATTCCTCTTTTTTTTTCTTTCTTACTCCATTTTTTGTCCTTTCATCTCCACGCCATCAGGCAAGAGCCATCACTCGGTGGGGGACGCGGGACAGGAGCAGGAGGAGGCGCGAAGAAGGAGGACCTAAAACTACAGCGCAAAAAAATAAAGTTACTCTCGAAGCAGGTGGGTGGAGAGAAAAAAATATATGAACACTGAGAGAGAGAGAGAGAGAGAGAGAGAGAGAGAGAGAGAGAGAGAGAGAGAGAGAGAGAGAGAGAGAGAGAGAGAGAGAGAGAGAGAGAGAGAGAGAGAGAGAGAGAGAGAGAGAGAGAGAGAGAGAGAGAGAGAGAGAGAGAGAGAGAGAGAATATGAGTAATAAAAAATCGTAAAAGTAAGTAATGAGAAATTGAAGAAAAGTTAAAATGTACTTTCAGAACTCAAAAAGAATTATGTACCCAGGACTTTTAATGTCTAATCATAAAAAAAAACTGTCCTGGAGAGAGAGAGAGAGAGAGAGAGAGAGAGAGAGAGAGAGAGAGAGAGAGAGAGAGAGAGAGAGAGAGAGAGAGAGAGAGAGAGAGAGAGAGAGAGGATAACAGGGGATAAAGGAGATAAAATAAAAATAATATTGATACGTAGAAACATAACTAAGAAAAAAATAAGCATGTTTCATCTCAGAGAGAGAGAGAGAGAGAGAGAGAGAGAGAGAGAGAGAGAGAGAGAGAGAGAGAGAGAGAGAGAGAGAGAGAGAGAGGGGAAGGATAAAGGGGGATGGGGTGAAAATTATGTCCTAAAAAGGAAGAAAAAACTCCATGGAGACCCTTTTCTTCGGGAGAGTCAAAAAGTTTCACGGCTTCACATCCAAGACTCGGAATCACAACCCGTCGATAAAGACGATCCACTAAAACCCTAAGAGGCGCCTCCTTTGGACCTTCTATATATATATATATTTTTTTGTTTTTTTTTCTTTATTCTTCGGATAGATAGTATTACTGTAGCTATTATTTCTAGTATTTTCATTTTTTTTGTAATATGTATGTTTTTTCTTTATTTTTGTTTTTCGTTTTGCTATGAGTTGTATGTAGGGGTGGACTCTCTCTCTCTCTCTCTCTCTCTCTCTCTCTCTCTCTCTCTCTCTCTCTCTCTCTCTCTCTCTCTCTCTCTCCGTTTATATCGTTAATCATTATTACATCTCTATATGAGCACACACACACACACACACACACACACACACACACACACACACACACACAGTTGTGATGTAAAGAAAATTACATTAATTCAGAAAGAGGGTTACGAATATGGTAATACAAGCTGACCTAATCACCATACTGTTACTGCCACTACTACCCTAACTACCACTATCTATAACACCACTACAATAATCACCATCATCATCACAGCTAATACCTTCCTGTTCCCCACCATCACAGACACCACCACCACCACCACGACCACCACTGCCAAGTATGCTCCGGTAAACATTATCATAAGCACTGTTATTGTGAGATTAAGACAAGATAATTCTATACTACTGTTGAAAATAAATATGTTCAAGCAAGCTACTTTCCTGCTCCTCCTCCTCCAACTACTACTACCCATTATCACCATCATCATCAGTACTATTAACCCTTCAACCACCGGTGTTAACTACGATGCACAGAGGGTGTCAGTCACTCTAGGTATCTACATCATCATCTTTCCTACATCATCAGACGCCTTAATACGTGTACTTGGCAATAGTACATTAACCACTCAGGGAGGTTTAATAGGAGTGACAACATAACGATTTTGCCGGAGTGAGGAAAGTCGCCACAATATATGTCCACGGTTGTACGGTTAATGCAAGTGCCATTGGTTGTGAAAATTGATATAACGAGGAAGGTATTCATTGATATTTTTTTTTCTATGACAGTCAGCAATCAGGCCGTCTGTCTCTCTGTGCGTTTGTCAGTTAGTCACTCAGTCGTGGGTGTGTGGACTTGGGGCATTCTAAGTGCTTTTGTACCTGTATGTTTTAGTAACTCTCTCTCTCTCTCTCTCTCTCTCTCTCTCTCTCTCTCTCTCTCTCTCTCTCTCTCTCTCTCTCCGTCCCTCCCTCCCTCCCTCTTCCATCACGCCGCCTGACCCTTCTACTTTGCTAGCCTTTCAACGTTCGTCGTAACTCTTACCATCTCTCTCTCTCTCTCTCTCTCTCTCTCTCTCTCTCTCTCTCTCTCTCTCTCTCTCTCTCTCTCTCTCTTATGTGAAAGTACTGCATTTTTTATTATTCTTTCTTTAAGCATTGCATTATATATTAAATGCTTCTCTTTCCTCTATTTTATCTTACAATTTTTTTATTTTCTACCTCAGTTACTTTATTGTTAACTAAATTTCCTTACCTCACTGCTTTTGTACTTCTTTTATTCTTCTTCTCCTTCTCCTCCTTTTCTATCCTCGTTCTCCTCCTTTTCCATCCTCGTTCTCCTTCTGTAGGGTTCTCCTCCACCCCTTTCTCTTCCATTTCCCTTATTTATTCGTTTTATTCTGCTGCATGGTACGTACTTTCCCCCTTCCCATTCTCCTTCCTTTTCCTGTTTCCTCTTTTGTTCGTTCTTGATCTTGTTGTCGTTCTTTCTCCATTTCCTTCTCTTTATCTATTAGATCCTGTTCAAATTATACTTTTCCACTTTTTTCTTTTCCTCTACTTCCTTCTCCTTCTTTTCCTCCTCTCTCATCTTTCTGTCGTTCTTGTTTTTGTCTTATTTTTTTCTCCTTGCTTATTACCATATTCTTTTTGTTGCATTAATGTTTTTCTGTTCCTTCTTTCTCCTCCTTCTCCTTCTTTTAACCTTTTTCCGTCGTCTTTCCCTTTTTCCTCCTACATATACATCTTTTATCTTCCTTTCCCTCGTACTTCTCTTTCTAGTCTATTGTCTTCCTTCCATCCTTTTTCTCATTCCTTTTTTTTTTTTTTTCATCCTCGTTCTCGCTCTCGTCCGCCTCCTCCTTTTCCTTCCTCTGGTCTCCCGCAGCCATCCATTCTTACACCTCTCAGTAAAAAGAGTAAAGCAATACATTTCAATCCGATTGCCAAGTGGACACGTGGATTCTGAAGGTTATCGGAGGGGAAAGGAGCGGAGACGAAGGACGTGGGCGAGGAGGAGGAGGAGGAGGAGGAGGAGGAGGAGGAGGAGGAGGAGGAGGAGGAGGAAAATGGAAAGAGAGAGATGGACAACAGACCACTCAAAACGTGGGAAAAAAAATGAGTACTAAGAGAGAGAGAGGAGAGAGTGAAGGGAACAGAACGGAACGGAAGGGAAGGGAAGGGAAGGGAAGGGAAGGAGAGTGATTGAGTGAGTGAGTGAGTGAGTGAGTGAGAGGGAAGACGACGACTCCCTGCTGTTCTCCTATCACATAAACTGAGAGACAGTCCACACACACACACACACACACACACACACACACACACACACACACACACACACACTTGCTCTCTCTCTCTCTCTCTCTCTCTCTCTCTCTCTCTCTCTCTCTCTCTCTCTCTCTCTCTCTCTCTCCCTTTCGTCGACAAACCACGTCCTGAATCACCAATGGGACAACACACCTTCGTCGTAGCAAAGGTGAGAGAGAGAGGGAGAGAGAGAGAGAGAGAGATAGCGAGAAAAAAAAACGCGTATTGTGTGCGTGCGCCTGTGTATATCTGTAAAAATAACGATGCCTTGTAATTCGCGTGGGCAAAGGAAACACCTGAGAGGGAATCGAGATCGTTTCCGCGTTCTGCCTCTTAATGATTTAGGCGGGGCAGCGGGGAGGGGAGGGGAGGAGAGGGGAATTGAGGTGAGGGGAGGGGAGGGGAGAGTGGCCGCTGAAATAAAAGTATTGGAGGTGACGCCGGCCGACTGGACCACGCCCCGCCGTCGTCCCCTCCCCTCCGCTCTCACATCGACGTGGCCCCAAGTCCCCTCCCCTCACCTCTCTCCGCCTTCCCTCCTCCTCCCCCTCCAGCCACTCCCTCCCCACTGTCACTAAAAACTCGTCCGATTTTTGTGAGCACCTGCGGAAGGTTCGTGCATACATAAGCCACAGATTTGGAGAGGAGGTGAAATCTGGTGAAATCTGATGGAAAAGTTGAGGTCGGAGTCCGAGGAAAAGTTAAAGCCTGGCAGGGTCACCGTCTTTCATCGTTTAAGTTTCCTCTAAGTTTGCCCAAGTTTCCTTGTAATTTCCATATTTAACTTTTCTTTGGCCACTTACATATAGGGGTCCCATCCAGGCGGGAGAATGGCAGGCGGCTCTGGTCGCCGTGACGGGGGCCGGTAGCGTCACAATGGCGAGCACCACCGCCGCGGGATACGCCACTTGGATTCTGAGTTGAATTAGATGGGCGGTTGGAATGGCCTCGTGTGACCAAAATCCCGATGACTCCCGCCCTGTCCCCATCTGTGGATTTTGGACTTCGATTTCAAAACTGGACAGTAACAATTACATTAATCCTTCCGAGCGGGCACTTAGGATAAATCCCGCGGTAAAGGATCGCGCCGTTATCTTAGGACGGGGCGGGAATAACCCCAATATATATCCAATACTTTCAGAAGTTACCCTCAGGACATAACAAAACTCCTATACTTATGCAAGGCTCCGCAGCGCCCCCAGACCCTGCCATTTTTCACATTCGGGACAATCGGTGTTCGGGCGGGGAGGGGCTGCCCAGGGGCCATCTCCCTCTTCCCCCTCTTCCTCAGAGGTGGGCCAGACGCTCTCCTCCCTCCCTACTTTCTCCCCCTCTCTTCTCTCCTTCCACCTGAGTCAGTGCATCTATTCGAAAATTATCCAGTTAACACCATGTACGAGTGTGTTTGAGGAGTGTCTGTTATGAGAGAATGGAAAGATGGAGTAAGGCGATACGAGAGGTGAAAGCAGCCTGGGGTGGGCAGGCAGGAGGGACGAGACCACAAGGGAACTACTGAGAGGGTGGAGGAAGGAAGAGGAGCGGCAGCAGTGAGATGAAAAGGAAGGAATAAAAGAACAAATAGACACAAAGCGAGCTAAAAGCAACACCGCACATCTACACACACACACACACACACACACACACACACACACACAGACACACTTAATCCTGCAGCCTCATTAATTTAACATCGCAAAACAAAATGCATAATCTTCAACTCGTCCGTCCTCAAAATTATATCACAATCGCCGTCGCCATCCGCTTACTGTCATCGCAGCGGCGCCAACACTACACTACCCCCATCACCACCCGCCCCTCTCACGCTCCCCTCACTTCCTCTCTTCCCTCTAGTTCCCGCCGGTGGTCAGTGGGGCCCCATGTAAATGAAAACCACTCGTCTTTAGCGTGAGGGTGTCGGGGTGTCAATTTAAAGAAAAAGGCAGCCGGTGAAATGATACCTCGAGCTGGCGGTCTGAGCGGCTCTCTTGCCCCACACAACCATCCGCCGCTGCAGGGCTACCGCTGTGCCGCCATAAAAGTGTTCTCAGTGGAGTTTCTGCCTTAGGGTGACTTTCCCGGTAGCCTGGCTGTGTGTATCTGAGCGTGTGGACGAGAAGGGGAGTGCCGACCGCGTCTTCAGATGATGCACGGGTGAAAATTCTTCTGGGCGAGAGGCTGGAGCGTCCGCCGGGAACTGAACAGCAATACTAGTCTGGTACTCAGAGTGGCGCTGATTGGATAACTGACGAACCTGACACAAAAAGATCATCAGGGATCGAGGAATGCAAAACAGTGGTGTGGCGGGCAGGCGAGGAGGAGCAAGAGGCTGGAGCGTTGGAAGAGGCGGTGAGGGAAGGCCAAGAAACTCCTTGATAAAGTTATTTCCTACCTGTTACCGGACTCCCGCCTGTCTACCGCTGCGCTAATCTACCTCACACTTTCCTTGCTCTTTTTGTTAGTTGACATTATCATTATTATTTTTTTTGGGGGGGCGGGAGGTGTGGTGTGTGCGTCTGACATGTACATGTGTGTGTGTGTGTGTGTGTGTGTGTGTGTGTGTGTGTGTGTGTGTGTGTGTGTGTGTGTGTGTGTGTGTGTGTGTGTGTGTGTGTGTGTGTGTGTGTGTGTGTATTGCTGCCCACCGCCCCCCTATCACCAATACAAGCATTTCCTGTTTCCCACCGTCATTTCCAACACAGCCAATCATGCAATATTTATCCACTAAATTCCTTCCGTCATGCCAGCAACTTTGTGGAAAATTATGGGGTGATAGTGCGGTTTGTGTGGCCTCCAATAGTAAGCAATTCATTATTCACTCCACTTAGTATTCTGCAACAACAAACACCACCAACCCCACCTATGACGTGTTTACTGATTACCTGCACTAGGGAGCCGTGCAGGGGTTGTTTGTGCCGACTGCCAGCCGCACCCCACACCTGCATTCCACAACTCACCTGGATTTCTGGACACCATACCTGCCACACCCAACAGCACACCTGCATTTCATACTCTACCTAGATACCTGAGTTTCTGACACCACACATGCTAGACCAGCCACATCCCACGCCTAAAATGCTACAGCAGCTTCACCAACGACTATATTTTTGGGGGCGCGACACCTGAACGCCACACCTGAACGCCAAACTCCAACCACACCACTCACTGGAATTCTGGCAGCCACATATTTGCCACGCCCCACATCTGGAATACCTAACTTGAATTTCTGTACACCAGCCTCATCCCGCAACATCAGCCAAGCATGCTACAACCCACCCCTGGCATCCTGGAAGCCACACCAACCACGCCCCACACCTGAGATTCAACACTTTAGCTGGATTTTCATCACCGTAGGTATCATATTACAAGTTCTCTGACACCCGGTTTTTAAATATCTGACAAACTTCTTTTCTTTTCCTTTTAATAACCCCACCAGGCAATCCTTCAGTTATAAATGCCTCTTATCCTACAATTCACGAGTTTACTTTTGATCGTCGACCGCCTAATCAACCATCATCATCATGTCTCGCATCAGAATCAATACTAATACTGTTTTTTTGGTGGCACTTGAGAACCAGACTTGACCACCGCCCCAAAGTTACGATGCCAGCCTGTTCTAATATCACATGGCCTGTCCGAACGGTTCTGAGTCAGTACATACAGGAAGGATTTTGTGGATCCCAACGGTTCAAAATATTAATACGTTCACCATAACTGACGGCTGACTACATCTCCGCATTCTTCACAGACACACGAACGTAACCCGCGGCGTGGGGATTAAAAAGACTTGAATCAATGCAGCACCTCTATATCACAGCGACACGGAGATCACCCACGTCATTATAAGGTGCTTACTGACAAGGCATGAGGAAGGAAGAACATCATTTTACCCACTTAAGATGGATCTCTTCGTGTTTGCTGTCCCCCGTTCCCCTTGCGTCCACTCTGTCCACAAGCCATCCAGGAAGAACAGCTGAGCGTTTCTCTTTCCCTTCCATAACCTCTTCCCAGGAAAAGTCCCAAACAAAAGAAATATGGCATCTTGTGGAGCTCCATGGTAACTAAAACATTTAGTATATTTTCTCCTATAAGTTTTCTTTTTCTTGCTTTAAACTCTTGTCATTGATCTTCTTAGTCTTGTGTGAAAATATCACCTTTTTAACTTTTTCTTCCTTTGTTTAACGACTAATCAGACAGAGAGAGAGAGAGAGAGAGAGAGAGAGAGAGAGAGAGAGAGAGAGAGAGAGAGAGAGAGAGAGAGAGAGAGAGAGAGATTGAAGTAAAACAATACCTCTCTTCCAGTCATGCTTACATATTTATATTTCATACTTTTCTTCCTTCTCCATTTTCTTTTACCTAACCAAACTCCCCAGATCCTCTCCCCAGCCTATGAGGAAGAACATCATTTTACTCACTTAAGATGGATCTCTTCGTGTCTGCTGTCCCCCGTTGCCCTTGTGTCCACTCTGCCCACAAGCCAGCCAGGATGAATAGCTGAGCGTTTCTCTTTCCCTTCCATCACCTCTTCTCAGGAAAAGCCCCAGACAAAAGAAATATGGCATCTTGTGGAGCTCCATGGTAACTAAAACATTTAGTATATTTTCTCCTATAAGTTTTCTTTTTTTGCTTTAAACTCTTGTCATTGATCTTCTTAGTCTTGTGTGAAAATATCAAATTTTTAACTCTTTCCTCCTTTGTTTAACAACTAATCAGAAAGAGAGAGAGAGAGAGAGAGAGAGAGAGAGAGAGAGAGAGAGAGAGAGAGAGAGAGAGAGAGAGAGAGAGAGAGAGAGAGTTTCAATGGTAGATCCCTTTATCCCTCTTAAGACAAGTTGAAAAGCTATTAGTGTATTCTCTCGGAAGAGGCTGTCACAGTACGCCTATAATAGTCTCTCTCTCTCTCTCTCTCTCTCTCTCTCTCTCTCTCTCTCTCTCTCTCTCTCTCTCTCTCTCTCTCTCTCTCTCAATCTTTCTTCGCATAAAGCTTGTCTGTTTTTAACCCTTAATGTCGTCTGTATTTCTCTCAGCCAGTCTGTAAGTCACCCTCTCTCTCTCTCTCTCTCTCTCTCTCTCTCTCTCTCTCTCTCTCTCTCTCTCTCTCTCTCTCTCTCTCGGTATCTGATCACCCCTAAATCCGCCACTCTTCCGGGCTTGCTATACCTGCCGACCTCGTTTCTTATCTTCGAGAGTTCGTAAACTGAGGGGCGTGTGTCGTATTTCCCAAACTCTCCCATCCAGACCTTCCCTCTCCCTCCCCCCTCCCTCTCTCTCTCTCTCTCTCTCTCTCTCTCTCTCTCTCTCTCTCTCTCTCTCTCTCTCTCTCTCTCTCTCTCTTAGCTTCAATCTTTCCTGCTTCTTTCCTCCTCTTCCTTCTCCTCCTCCTCGTCGTCGTCGTTGTCGTCCTCTTTCTCCTCCTTCTCGTCGCTAACTTTCCTCCCTCCATCCACTGATCTTGCATAAATGTCCTCCACTCTTGTATTTTCAATGGATGTGCGTTCTCTCTCTCTCTCTCTCTCTCTCTCTCTCTCTCTCTCTCTCTCTCTCTCTCTCTCTCTCTCTCTCTCTCTCTCTCTCGTGCATTTAAATTTCACAGTTCCCGTGTCTGTAGTATTTCTTCCCTAATGTTGCCTTGAAAATGTACGTACGTATACACAAATGTTTAATTTTTTATTATTTTTTCATGATATCTTGTTCATTTCAACGTTCAAATTATTAAGTTTTTGGTGCGATAGTTCCAAAAGAATATGAAATGCAAAGTTTTCTTTTTATATATATATTTTTTTCTTTTTATGTTCCTCTTCGTGATCCTCCTTCTCTTCTTCCTCCTCTTCTTCTTTTTCCTCCTCGTCCTCCTCCCCCGTTCTGTATGTATATTATCCCAGCATCCTCTAACGTCGGCTACTTCTCTTCTTTATCTGTATATCTCCCCCCTCCTCTCCTCTTCTTCCTTCTTCTCTTTTTCCTCCTCCTCCTCCTCCTCCTCCTCCTTTCCCTATCGAACCTCTCTTTTCTTCTTCTCTCCCTCCTCGAACTCTATCCTCTTCTTTCTCCTCTTTTCTGTCAACGTCCCTCCTCCTCCTCCTCCTCCTCCTCCTCCTCCTCCTCCTCCTCCTCCTCCTCCTCCCGTTATTCTCCCTCTCCTTTTTCCCATCTACGGGTATTGTTACTGTGTTTTATCTCCTCCTTTTCCTTCTCTTTCATATTCCCATTAATCATTTTCATGCATCTCTTTTTTTCCTTCTTATTGTTCCTTAATCGTCCTCTCTCTCTCTCTCTCTCTCTCTCTCTCTCTCTCTCTCTCTCTCTCTCTCTCTCTCTCTCTCTCTCTCTCTCTCTCTCTCTCTCTTCCATGTCATTTGTGTCTTATTTTCTTTTTTTTTTTTCTGCCACATCAGACGGAAGGGTTGGGCCACGCTGGGAAATTTACTACTACCACCACCACCACCACCCCAGCCACCACCATCACCACCGCCAGCCACCACCACGCCCCCTCTGTATAGTTATTGTAAATACTCTCTTCCCTCCCTCCCCCCTCTCTCTCTCTCTCTCTCTCTCTCTCTCTCTCTCTCTCTCTCTCTCTCTCTCTCTCTCTCTAAGGCGCTCGGTTTGTATATAATTTTCTTTTATAATGAGATAATTCAGTTTTTATTTTATTTATTTTTTTTTATTTTTTGTGTTCTTTTCTTCTTCTCAATTTCTTATTCTACTTTCCATGAGGTTTTGGTAAATTGTCTGTCTGTCTGTCTGTCTGTCTGTCTGCCTGTCTGTCTGTCTATCTATTTAATTATTTACCCGATTTCTGTTCATTTATTTACCTATATATTCATGCATTAATCCATCTATCTGTCTACAAATCTATCTTCTTTATCTTCATATTTGTCTTTATAACTCTCTCTCTCTCTCTCTCTCTCTCTCTCTCTCTCTCTCTCTCTCTCTCTCTCTCTCTCTCTCTCTCTCTCTCTCCATCAGCCAAGCCACTCCCCTCCCCCCAGCATCGCCCCTCCAGCCTTGTCTATACTTCTTCAGCAGATTTCTTCCGGTCTCACCCTATCAAGCCGACCATTTTACTTTTCACTCTATCACTCCGTCTCTCCCAACTCCATGGGCGCTCCCTTCCCCTTCCGTCTCTCTCTCTCTCTCTCTCTCTCTCTCTCTCTCTCTCTTGTATGTTCATCTTTTTTTGCTTTTGTTTATTTTAATTGCTGAAGTAAATGGTAATGTGTGTCGAATTGCTGCTTTTCTGTCTGTATGTCTGTATGCTACACTATATAACGCAGGTACCTATTACTTATCTATCTGTTTATTTATCTATCTGTTTTATGTACCTGCTTCATCTAAATATATTCATATCTGACAATATTATTTTTCATAGCCGTCTGTCTATCTATTTGTTGTGTTTGTCTTTTTGTCTGCCTGTCTATATGTATATCTGTCTGTCTGTTTGTTAACCTGTCTGTAAATCTGTCTGTCTGTCTATCTATCTATCTGTAAGTGTTTGTCTGTCTATTTTTGTACGTCTATTTCTATATTTCTTTAAGTCTCTCTCTCTCTCTCTCTCTCTCTCTCTCTCTCTCTCTCTCTCTCTCTCTCTCTCTCTCTCTCTCTCTCTCTCTCTCTCTAACCTTCCCTCAGTCCCTCCCTCTCTCCCTCGCTCGCTTCCTCCCTCCCTCACTCCCTCGTTCCCTCCCTTCCTTACTCCCTTGCTCCCTTTCTCCCTCTCTCCTCGCCCCCTCGACCCTCCCCAAACATTATCCAAGACGTACAACACCGGCGTGGTCGAGGAATTTCAAGAACCTGGGAGTCGACATTTGGAAGGTAGCCAGAGGTTCAATTTGGTGGTGGTGATGCATCCAAACTCCGGCGGGGTCGAGAGCACGGGACAGGGAGGGTCAGAGAGAGAGAGAGAGAGAGAGAGAGAGAGAGAGAGAGAGAGAGAGAGAGAGAGAGAGAGAGAGAGAGAGAGAGAGAGAGAGAGAATGACCATATGTAAGTCTTTAATTTGGAAAGGAAAATGATAAGGTTTAAAGAACTAATAGTCTTTCATATATTATTAAAGAACAGACGGATGGTATTGGTGACTGTTGACAGACCGACCGACCAATAGACAGACAAGGAAACTAAGAGCAAGATGGTATGAGGAGATGGGAAGTAAAGGGTGGTGGTGGTGGTGGTGGTGGAAGTGGTGGTGGACGAGGAAGGTGGATGCAAGAAAATGTAAGAAGGGAAAGAAAATAAATGAATGTAAAAAAATAAAAAAAATGAATGAAGTGTGCATATAAGGAATAGAAATTTGGTACCGAGGTAAAAATTGGAGAGAGAAGAAGAAAGGGAGGGAGAATGATGAAGAGGAGGCAAAGAAAAGAAAGTGACAGAAGAAGAGAGAGAGAGAGAGAGAGAGAGAGAGAGAGAGAGAGAGAGAGAGAGAGAGAGAGAGAGAGAGAGAGAGAGAGAGAGAGAGAGAGAGAATAAAAACAATAATCTCTCTCTCTCTCTCTCTCTCTCTCTCTCTCTCTCTCTCTCTCTCTCTCTCTCTCTTGATGGTCCAAAGTTGACAAGAATAAAAAAAACCTGAGATCTAATAGCCCCCAAAAAAGAAGAGGTTTCCATTGGTGTCCTGCTCTCTAATTTAGCCAATGTCCTTTTTCTGCCTCTGCTTGCTGGGGAGGGCTAGGTGTGGTGAGGGCTGGACACAGAGGAATCAGGAATAAGATGACTCGTGCAGGGTAGGATGTGCTGAGTAGGGTGCCGTGGTGGGTGGAAGAAGTATGGGTGGCTGGGGCGGTAAGGTAGGGAGGATGCAGCTTGTGTGTGTGTGTGTAGTGGGGTTTGGATGGTAGGCTTAACCCTTGCACTGCCATGATTACCGAGAGAGAGAGAGAGAGAGAGAGAGAGAGAGAGAGAGAGAGAGAGAGAGAGAGAGAGAGAGAGAGAGAGAGAGAGAGAGAGAGAGAGAGATGAAAGAAACTAAGTTAATTTTGTTTCTTCAAGGCTAGAGAAATATTTAAGAGACAAGTACAACATGCAGGGTCTATAGATTTACAGATAATCACAGAAAAAAAAAGTTAAGCAGTAAAAGGATTAAGATATGGAGGATTAAGGAACTGGCAAATAGAAAAAGAACAAAAAGAAGTGTTGGTATGGAAAGATTGACAGGTTAATGCGCGCACACACACACAGACACACACACTTTTCCACAGTTGTTACTCTCTACTTGGCCTTATTACGTAACTACCTGGCTTCCTTTACCTATTGTCCCGTCTCGCCTCCTGCTCCTCATTAAGGCGCTTCTCATAAAAAGGAAAGACGGAATGAAGGGGTCAGGAGAAAAGAAACGGAGCATTCACGTAACATCTCAAATCCGTCAAGAGCTATGAAGAAATAACTTTTGTCTTAATTAACATTACAGGAATTTTGAGAACAAAGTACATACACAAGTTCGGCGTAACCTCTCTTTTTTTTTTTATTCTCTCTCTCTCTCTCTCTCTCTCTCTCTCTCTCTCTCTCTCTCTCTCTCTCTCTCTCTTTATTTTTTGCTTTCCTTCACGTCTTTTATGTCCATAGTTCTTGTTCCTCTTAAGTTTATCTTTTTTTTGTCATTCACTTTCTTTATCTTCTGTTTACTATTTTTGCTGTTTGTGTTTTCTGGTATTAGCATGACTTCTTATAAATTTATTGTTTTCACCCCTCCACACACACACACACACACACACACACACACACACACACACACACACACACACACACACACACACTCTCTCTCTCTCTCTCTCTCTTATGACGGAGAATGGAGATGGTTCCTCTAGTCAGGCAATTTTTCCAACTCCATTCCCCGCCGGTCTCTTCCTCACACGCGCACGACAAGAGGGACGCGGGGAGCGGAGACTGACGGGAAGCCTTTACTCTGCGCACTCACAATGACGATACAACAAAGCCACGAGAAACACCCAAAAATAATGAGGGCGCTTGTATGTATGTATGTGTGTGTGTGTGTGTGTGTGTGTGTGTGTGTGTGTGTGTGTGTGTGTGTGTGTGTGTGTGTGTGTTATGATATGCGTACATGGTTGTTGGACTACATACACATGGACGTACATAGAGAGACAGGGTATCGGTTTCCAATAGGAGATTAATGTGCAGGGTCGCCAAGGAGAAGTTATGTATGCCCTTACACTCTCGGCCCTTCTTCCCTTCCACCCTTCCTTTTCGTTCGCCGCCTCTCTTGGGACTCTTCTGAAACGCTTTGCTCTCTCTCACTACGACTGTTTTCAAATACAGAGACGATTAGCCGGACTCGTCAGCGTGTTTCTCCTGCTGATGATGTAGAAATCTTGTTAATCTGTTACTAGAACCATAAAAATAGCCGTAACAACCCATGTAACTTCAACTACAGAGTCTTTTGATGTAGTGCAGGTGCGGCGCAGAATTATTTCAGAATACGGTTCTTAACTCTTAACCTAACCTAACCTAATCTAACCTAACCTAACCTTACTTAACCTAACCTAACCTAACCTAACCTTACTTAACCTAACCTAACCTAACCTAACCTTACTTAACCTAACCTAACTCTTCTTACCTTTAGCCGCTCAGCTCCATTCTTCTTCCCTTCTTTTCTTCCCTGAACTCTTCTTTGTCTCTACTTTTCACTGCTTTATTTTTGTCTGTCTGTCTGTGTGTATTGGTCCCTTTGTCTGTCTGTCTGTTTAGCTGGTTGGCTGGATGACTGGTTGCCTATTTTATTTTCTTCTTTGTTTCTTTGCCTGTCTGTTTTTGTCTCTGTCCCTGTCTGTCTGTCTGCCTGCCTGTCTGATGCTGTTGTTGATGAAGAAAATAAGTCTCTCTCTCTCTCTCTCTCTCTCTCTCTCTCTCTCTCTCTCTCTCTCTCTCTCTCTCTCTCTCTCTCTCTCTCTCTCTCTCTCTCCTGAACACATCTTCTAATACTAGGCAAAATAATTCCGTACCAGCTTTAGATCATTCACTGCCTTTCCCCTCCCCGCACACACACTTTCCTGAGTTTGGAGGAGAAAAAATATATAAAAGTCCAATATTTCCTCTCGCAACCAATGAACCGTAAGGAAGAAATGACCTAAGGAACTCCAGTGACGGATGCTCTGCGAGAAGAAGGGGGAACTTCAAACAATGACATGCGTAAAAGACCTGGAGTGTTCCTGCTAATGACCCGTCGCTGCGAGATACAATGCACCTCTCACACCAAGCAAGGACCATAGTCTTAAACACCTCCGCGTCGCACCTCCATTACATACAAAAGGTTCTAGCAGTAGCTCTATTAGTTGAGGCTACACGAATCTGTAAGGGTGCTTTTACAATTCTAGTGACAGATTAACATGTTTTCTACATTCTCAGCAGGAGAAACACTATTGAAAACCCGGCTAATCATCTGTATGGCCTTTGAAAATAGTCGTGGTGTATAAGCAAAGCGTTTCTAAATACAGGTCCAAGTCTCGCGAGTAACCCTCAGAAAAGCCTGCAGGTTTGATTCACTATTGTTTCTTGTCAGGAGAGGTTGTGTTCTCTCGTATCCTCAACCCCTTGACTGCTGATGAAGGTTACTGAGTGACGCTCGTGAGTTTTAATTAGGAAAAGTAACTGACCAACATACACTTAAGAAAAACTTGACTTAATATTCAACCATCTCTGCTGTGTGTGCTATGGGTGTTGTCTCTCAAAGCTGTGATCTGAATCTGCACAGGACCATTTCATTAAGGTAGGGAGGAATCGTACCAGTGAAAAGGTAAACTAAGACAGAACCTGCTTGCGTCGCTATACCTAAAGAGAACCTAAAATAAAAAAAAGAATAAATATAGAAAAAAACACAATAAAATTAGATACATAAATGAACTCCAAAGAATATAAAGACGCATTATTTCTTTCTTATTAGATAGCTCGGTGATAAGAACTGTTGTATGTAAATATGATACATTCCTCAGGTCTGTGTTGATGTAAAAATTATAACAATACAAAAATATTGATTAGAAAGAGCCGCTTAATTTCTGCTGCTTCTTAACTGGTAATGAAATGAATAAAAAAAAAAATAATAATGATGATGATGATGATGACGATGATGATGATGATGATGATGATAATAATAATAATAATAATAATAATAATAATAATATTGGTTGCTAGAAATAATTTACATGTCTTCCTTAAAGACATACACACACACACACACACACACACACACACACACACACACACACACACACACTTAAAGACATAACACACACACACACACACACACACACACACACACACACGTGAATATTTCTTCATAGTTTCCAAGTCTTAACTTTCTTTTTAATGTTATACTCTCTCTCTCTCTCTCTCTCTCTCTCTCTCTCTCTCTCTCTCTCTCTCTCTCTCTCTCTCTTAATTTTTAAACGAATTTTAAATTCTTCCAAAGCTTCTTTTTTCTCTTCTTCGTCCTCCACCTTTCCCTTCTCCTATGTCTTCCTCTTTACGTCTCCTCCTCCTCCTCCTCCTCCTCACCTTCATTAATATCTCATCTTCCCTGCCTCTTCTTATTCCTCCCTGCACATTTTTTTAGTCTACCAAGGAAATTACCCTGAAGAAATCTCTCTCTCTCTCTCTCTCTCTCTCTCTCTCTCTCTCTCTCTCTCTCTCTCTCTCTCTCTCTCTCTTCTGCGGTAAAGCGGATTTTCTACGAAGACCAGGCAGTGTGAAAGGTAGACAAGAGAAGCTAAGTGAAAAAGTTGGTAAGGAGAAGATAACGGATGAGAGAGAGAGAGAGAGAGAGAGAGAGAGAGAGAGAGAGAGAGAGAGAGAGAGAGAGAGAGAGAGAGAGAGAGAGAGAGAGAGAGAGAGAGAGAGAGAGAGAGAGCGATTGAGTTGTGTGTTAGAAAGGAGAGAAAAGACGAACAAGAAGACGGGGGAGAGGAAAAAAAATGAAAGGGAAATTAGGACGACGATGACGACGACGACGAGGAGGATGAGGAGGAGGAGGGGGAGGAGGAGGAGGAGGAGGAGGAGGAGGAGGAAGAAGAAGAGAAGGAACAGAAAGAAGAAAGAAAAAATAGAGAAAACAAAGAAGCAAAAGAAAAAAGTATGAAAAGTGAAAAAACAACAACCAGAGAGAGAGAGAGAGAGAGAGAGAGAGAGAGAGAGAGAGAGAGAGAGAGAGAGAGAGAGACTCAGGCAGGCAGAGGGGGTGGAGGGTAGCAGCAGCAGTGGTAGTAGTAGTGGGTAGGGTAGGGTTGGGGTGATATACGTGGCGTTAAGGGCTCCAGGACGACGAGGGGTAAGCAGCAAGAGGACGCATGTTAAGTAGGCAGTAAATTGTGAGCGTCAAAGAGGCCAGCGGTAAAGAAAATGGAAAGGGCTGATGGACGGGCGAATATATGGCAGGATAATACGAATAGAAATGAGTCGAAATTAACGAATATAGATGGATGAAAAGGACGACGAGACGCGGAGGAGGAGGAGGAGGAGGAGGAGGAGGAGGAGGAGGAGGAGGAGGAGGAGGAGGAGGAGGAGGAGGTTGCAGAGTGGGTTGCTTGATTTCCAGTGCTGTGAAAATGTGTGTATAGGAGGAGGAGGAGGAGGAGGAGGAGGAGGAGGAGGAGGAGGAGGAGGAGGAGGAGGAGGAGGAGGTAAAGAAGAGGTGAACAGCATAATATCTGGAAGTGAAGACGATGATGAGAAGATGGTTTCAGAGAGAGAGAGAGAGAGAGAGAGAGAGAGAGAGAGAGAGAGAGAGAGAGAGAGAGAGAGAGAGAGAGAGAGTAATAATCAGATTGGGTAAAGTGTGACAGTAAGAAATGCAGGAAGGAGAGAAATAAAGGAGAAAGAATATAAGAGGATAATAATATGATGCGAGAAAGAAAAGACAAAAAGGATAAAAAAAAGATGAAGAGATTCCACGACGAGGAGGAGGAGGAGGAGGAGGAGGAGGAGGAGGAGGAGGAGGAGGATGAAGAGAACAACATAAGGTCAAATTTTGTGTGAAGTCAAAAGAGTTTTAAGGAAGACAATACAGGAAGAAAGGAGGAGGAGGAGGAGGAGGAGGAGAAAAAAGAAGAGGTAGGGAAAAAGGTTAAGGGTGAGATGAAGAAGAAGGAGAAGGAAGAAAAGGAAGGCAAAGGGAGGAATAGATGAAGGACAAAGAGAAAGGAGAAAGAGGATGATAAAATATGAGGAAAGAATGAAGAGAAGAGAAAGAAGAGGAAATGGAGAAAAAAGAAGGAGAGGGAGAATCAAATGAGGGAGGAGGAGGAAGGGAAGGAGAGGAGGGTTAGGGAAGATATGAAGCAGAGAGGAGGACAAAGGTGAGATGGTATGAATGCAAAGAAATTAGAAACAAAAAAAAAAACACTAGAAAAAAAAATCTACAGAAGACTTTTTTCTTTTTTTTATTTATAAATCTAAGGACACAAGATCGAGGAGGAAAAAAAGAACAGGTGAATGAGAGTAAGAAAGGAAAAGCAAGATTAAATAAAGATACGTGGGATTATGAGAAAAAAGAACGTTATCCATCCATCCAGAGAGAGAGAGAGAGAGAGAGAGAGAGAGAGAGAGAGAGAGAGAGAGAGAGAGAGAGAGAGAGAGAGAGAGAGAGAAAGGAAAAAAATATTTCATAGTTTAGTTTTCGTTAAATTTTGTTTTAATTGATGTGTTTCTTCTGTAATATATATGTGTGTGTGTGTGTGTGTGTGTGTGTGTGTGTGTGTGTGTGTGTGTGTGTGTGTGTGTGTGTGTGTGTGTGTGTGTGTGTGTGTGTGTGTGTGTGTGTGTGCTGATGTGCTGACTGTCCTGTTTTTCCTCTCTTCTGCTCATCATATTCCATCTCTAAACATTCTCTCTCTCTCTCTCTCTCTCTCTCTCTCTCTCTCTCTCTCTCTCTCTCTCTCTCTCTCTCTCTCTCTCTCTCTCTCTCTCTCATACTTCCACTTCTTACTACTTGGCCTGTCATAATATAGCCTCTCTCTCTCTCTCTCTCTCTCTCTCTCTCTCTCTCTCTCTCTCTCTCTCTCTCTCTCTCTCTCTCTCTCTCATATACATCTCTCACTAACCTTTCCTCCCTATCTTCCTTTCTTAAACTCGCCCTCCCTCCATCCCCCCCTCTCTCTCTCTCTCTCTCTCTCTCTCTCTCTCTCTCTCTCTCTCTCTCTCTCTCTCTCTCATATACATCTCTCACTAACCTTTCCTCCCTATTTTCCTTTCTTAAACTCGCCCTCCCTCCATCCCCCTCTCTCTCTCTCTCTCTCTCTCTCTCTCTCTCTCTCTCTCTCTCTCGCGTCGGCGGCAAGACATCCATGTTTAGTAAATCATGGCAGAGTCTCAGTGCTCCATTTGGCGGTCTCCACTTTTAATACCATCCCTCTTATCGAATTAAGTGGCCGTTAGTGGCGGTGGATGTAAGATTTAGAGAGGCGGGAAGTGTGCGCCCTACCTCCCTCCCGCCCTCTTGCAGACACTTCTTCAGGAGGGAGAGAGAGAGAGAGAGAGAGAGAGAGAGAGAGAGAGAGAGAGAGAGAGAGAGAGAGAGAGAGAGAGAGAGAGAGAGAGAGAGAGAGAGAGAGAGTGAGAGTGAAAGCTGATGTATGGATATGGGATGAGCTGTTTTTATTTGAGTGTAAGGATAAGGGTGATGGGGGAGAGGAGGAGGAGGAAGAGGAGGAGGAGAAGGAGGAGGAGGAGGAGGAGGAGGAGGAGGAGGAGGAGGAGGAGGAGGAGGAGGAGGAAGGAGGAGGAGGAGGAGGTGGTTCAGGTGTGTCTATGTATGCAATAGTGATGATGTTAATAGTTGTAGAAGTACCAGTAGTAGTAGTAGTAGTAGTAGTAGTAGTAGTAGTAGTAGTAGTAGTAGTAGTGGTGGTGGTGGTGGTGGTGGTAGCAAAAAATAATAAAAAAATAAGTAAATAAAGAAAACAAGAAAAGAAGAAAACATTCAACATGAATTAAAAGGACACACGCACACACACACACACACACACACACACACACACACACACACACACACACACACACACACACACACACACCTTCATGGGAGAGAAAAAAAAGTTAAGTAGCTTCGCAAATACTGTTGAAGGGACGAAGGGTTAAAGGAGGGAGGGAGGGTGGGAGGGAGAGAGGGAGGGAAGGAGGGTAGGAGGGAGAGCAAGAGAGTAGGAGAGACAAAATGAGGAAGGAGAGAGAGAGAGAGAGAGAGAGAGAGAGAGAGAGAGAGAGAGAGAGAGAGAGAGAGAGAGAGAGAGAGAGAGAGAGAGAGAGAGAGAGACGGAAGGGGGAAAAAAGAGAAAAAGCTGAAAATCTGAATTAACCTCCCTTCACCCTTTTCTCTCTCCTCATCCCCTTTTCCCCTTTCTCTCCCTTTTTCTGCGCTCTCTCCATCCCTCCCCCTGTCTCCCGTCCCCCCTACTCTCTCTCTGTCCCTCTCCCCTCACGTAATCATTGGCACTTTATTAATAATCTGAATGGGTGTTTTTCTGCCCTGGAAATTTGCAGTCAAAGGCGTGATCTGTAGACTAGTAATTGTCTATCTGATGAGATTCTTCCTTGTTACCGAGGCTGCCGTGAAGGACGGGTAAGACAAGGCCTCTCTCTCTCTCTCTCTCTCTCTCTCTCTCTCTCTCTCTCTCTCTCTCTCTCTCTCTCTCTCTCTCTGTTCATAGGGTGTTAGTTTTCTTTCAGTCTCTTCGTTTTGTTAAATTTTCTTCTCTTTTTTTATTTTTCTCTTTTTCTAAGAGAGAGAGAGAGAGGGAGAGAGAGAGAGAGAGAGAGAGAGAGAGAGAGAGAGAGAGAGAGAGAGAGAGAGAGAGAGAGAGAGAGAGAGAATCAAACATAATAGAAAAAAATAAAAAAAAATAAATGCAAAGAAGAAGAAGAAGAAGAAGAAGAAGAAGAAGAAGAAGAAGAAGACGAACAACAACAAACAAAATAGAAAAAAAAAACATTAAGAAATAAAAAAATCACAGAGAGAGAGAGAGAGAGAGAGAGAGAGAGAGAGAGAGAGAGAGAGAGAGAGAGAGAGAGAGAGAGAGAACTCATCAGTAGCCGTGTGAAAAATGTGAGTTGGCTGCCCCGCTGATTAATCATAACCAGAGCTAAATTAATCAAATCATTAATCTAATCAGTAATCGGAGTCTCTGCTCGCGGTCGGATCATTCATTCACTCCCTCCCTCTCTCCCTCTCCCTCTCCCTCTCTCTCTCTCTCTCTCATTCTCACTCTCACTCTCATTCTCACTCTCTCTCCATCACACACCCTTCTTTTCCATCCCACCCTGCTTTCATCACACCCTTTCCTTCTCTTCTCTCCCTCTGTACATCTCTCTCTCTCTCTCTCTCTCTCTCTCTCTCTCTCTCTCTCTCTCTCTCTCTCTCTCTCTCTCTCTCTCTCTCTCTCTCCTTGTACACTCACTGAAAAAGAAAAATAGAGAGAAATTTAGACAGATAGAAAGATAGATAGATAGACAGACGGATAAATAGATAGATATATAGATAGATAGATAGATAGATAGATAGATAGATAGAGAGAGAGAGAGAGAGAGAGAGAGAGAGAGAGAGAGAGAGAGAGAGAGAGAGAGAGAGAGAGAGAGAGAGAGAGAGAGAGAGAGTTGCATAATGGACTTTAAGTTTCCTAAAGATTCCAAGAAATTAATAATGAGGAAAGGTAAATTATGAATGAAAACAAATTAATTAGTGTGTGTGTGTGTGTGTGTGTGTATGTGTGTGTGTGAAGAAGCCAGGAGAAACAGTTACTCTTATGACCTCTTTTAATCCCTCTTCCTCTTCCTCCTCCTTCTTCTACTCCTGCTTAACTTTCTTTTCTATATTTTTCTTTCTCCTCTATCTTCTCCCATTGATATTTCTCTCTCTCTCTCTCTCTCTCTCTCTCTCTCTCTCTCTCTCTCTCTCTCTCTCTCTCTCTCTCTCTCTCTCTCTCTCTTTTTCTCTGTCTCTATCCATGATCTGCCCTCTTCTAGTCTCCTATATATTTCTTTTCCTTCTCCTTTTCCATTCCATTTCTTCATCTATTCCAGTTTCCACTATTCATCATCCTCAATACCTCTCCTCCTTTCTCCTACTCCTCTTTTCCCATCTTTCTTTTTCTTTTTCTTTTCCTCTCATTTGCTCTTTTCATCTGCTTTTCACTTTTAACCATTTTTCAGTTATCGTTTTTCCCTCTTCTTTCTTCTTGATCATCTTTTAACCTGGTGTTCACTTCTATCTTCTTTCCTCCTCCTATTCGTCTTCCACTATTTCTTCTTCGTCTTCCTCCTCCCATCTACATACCACTTCTAACCATCTTCTCAGTCATCCTTTTCTTCTCCATCTTCTTAATCCTCCATCATTCCTAGCTATCTTCTTCGTCTTCCTCTTCTCCTCTCCTCTCCTCTTTCGTTGCGCGGCGCCTCATCATCACCACCTCCCCATCACCTCATTACCTTCTCATCTTCGGCCCATCAAGCAGTTTCGGGAAAATTACTCCAAACCTGATTTTTTTTCGTACGGAAACTTTGAGATCCTTCGTAGAGAGAGAGAGAGAGAGAGAGAGAGAGAGAGAGAGAGAGAGAGAGAGAGAGAGAGAGAGAGAGAGAGAGAGAGGGGGCGAGTGAGATAAACAGGCCTTCTCTCTCTCTCTCTCTAGGCTGAAAGGAAGAGATGGATGAAAGAGAAGAAAAGTGAGAGAGAGAGAGAGAGAGAGAGAGAGAGAGAGAGAGAGAGAGAGAGAGAGAGAGAGAGAGAGAGAGAGAGAGAGAGAGAGAGAGTGTACGTGTGTCTGTGCGTGCGTGCGTAGAGGAGGCGTGCAGGCTAAGTGGCGGCAATTCTCATGGTCTGATTAATCGTTGAACTTTGCACACAATTTGTCTCTGTGGGCAGCGGGCGTCATCAATGGTGGCAGGGTTGATGTGGGGATTAATATTACACCCAGTATTTATGTACCTTGGCCACGCGACGATAAACAGACCGTCAGGAACACAATAGTGACAGTGTGTGTGCGTGTGTGGGTGTGTGTGTGAATGGCGGACCAAGGGGACAAACACGCCCTTACCCCTTCCTTCTCTCTCTCTCTCTCTCTCTCTCTCTCTCTCTCTCTCTCTCTCTCTCTCTCTCTCTCTCTATGTATCTATCT
Organism: Scylla paramamosain; assembly: GCF_035594125.1. Classification (NCBI taxonomy): domain Eukaryota; kingdom Metazoa; phylum Arthropoda; class Malacostraca; order Decapoda; family Portunidae; genus Scylla; species Scylla paramamosain. The sequence continues at coordinate 11,104,626 of NC_087171.1, read as the reverse complement.
ATCTTTCTCTCTCTCTATCTCTCTACCTAAGGCCAAACACCTTTGCCTTCCCTTCTCTCTCTCTCTCTCTCTCTCTCTCTCTCTCTCTCTCTCTCTCTCTCTCTCTCTCTCTCTCTGTTTCTCTCTCTCTCTCTCTCTCTCTGTTTCTCTCTCTCTCTCTCTCTCTCTCTCTCTCTCTCTCTCTCTCTCTCTCTCTCTCTCTCTCTCTCTCTCTCTCTCTCTCCAGTATGGACATCGCCCCTCCCTTCTGATGCTCAATGAATCACGTGATGGATGTAAACACTGTAATAATTGAAGAGAGAGAGAGAGAGAGAGAGAGAGAGAGAGAGAGAGAGAGAGAGAGAGAGAGAGAGAGAGAGAGAGAGAGAGAGAGAGAGAGAGAGAGAGAGAGAGAGAGAGAGAGAGAGAGAGAGAGAGAGAGAGAGAGAGAGAGAGTTTTCTAAACGGTGACGTCGATGATGACGTTGATAATGACGATAATGATGATGATCACAGTGGTGACAAAAACATGTAGAAAAGAAGAAGAAGAAGAAGAAGAAGAAGAAGAAGAAGAAGAAGAAGAAGAAGAAGAAGAAGAAGAAGAAGAAGAAGAAGAAGAAGAAGAAGAAGAAGAAGAAGAAGAAGAAGAAGAAGAAGAAGAAGAAGAAGAAGAAGAAGAAGAAAACAACAACAACTATAAAAAAAAATAATAATAGCAATAATAACAAAAGCAATAGCAACACCTTGGGAACACTTTTCTTTCCCCTCTTACTAATCACTCAGTCAGTCAACCCATTAATCAACCAATCAGTTAAGAATTCGCTCGATCAATCTTATCTCCAGCCAAGTAACTCAATCAATCAATATTTTTCGCCTTTTCTAAAAACAATTGCTCGTACTGCATTTTCCCACTAACTATTTACTTACCAAGCAGCTTCTTAATACTGCATTCTCAACCTCACTTCTTATCTCCACAACTTACAAACCTAGTGGAGTTTTCAAAGATGTTTCCATAATTCCAGTGATATATTAACAATTATTCTGCATTACTGATGAGAGATAACACCCATGAGAACACGTCGAGTCCTCCCTTTTTGGTCTTGTGAGAGCGCACCGTTTTTGAGGAGAAAGCATAGAAAGGAGGAGAATTAAGGATATAAATTAGATCCCCTTTTGAAGTCAGACCCTCGTGAAAGAAAACGGTCATCTCTCAAGCTTGTCCAGACATGTGCTTCTTGATGAAAATGTGCTTCATCTCATATTTTCTCCCAATTCCTCCTTTTGTTTCCGTCTCTCTTATCTTCTCTCTTCTCTCTGTGTTCCTACTTTTTAATTTTTTCCCTTTTGTCTTCCTCTTCTTTTTTCTAAACAATCTTCTTTC
>NC_087171.1:11090766-11098266 GCF_035594125.1 Scylla paramamosain | reverse complement strand
CAGGAGAGGAAGGAGTGGCGAGGATTGGGGCAAGGAAAGGAATGTACTTTAAACAGACTCGCAGACGGAGAGATGAAAGAAAACGGAAGCAGGACGACACAGGAGAAACAGTCTAAGAGGGAAAGAAAAGGACAGGCTGGATAATGAGCTGTATACCTGTGGGTGGTGGTTGTGGTGGTTGTGGACGTAGCCGTTGAGGTGGGCAGTGGGGCCGTGAGGGGAGAGTTGCGACAGCTTGAGGCAGTCCTGAGGGTTTGGGATCCGACCATGTCCCACCCACGACTCATTGGGGCCTAACTTGAGTCCCTCGCCCATGGAATCCACCAGCTGGTCAGCGTAGCGGTCGTGCGGATGGGGGTGAGCGTGGGGATGCGGGTGGTGGGGCCAGTACTCCCCGCCCCAGCTACCCAGGCCTGGGGACATGGGCGGCACCTGCGGGGAGACCAGTGGAGAGGATGAAGGGGAGATGAAAGAGAGAAGGATAGACAGAAGAGATGGAGTGAATAAGAAAACTGTATGAAAGTCTAGAGTTAGGATGAGTAATAGTGAGTGTGTGTCAGGGCAGATAATTTCAAAGCAACATTATACAAGGTATCCACGAACCACACAGAGACGCACAGGAAGAGATGAGATCAGAATATTACATGACAGTGAAATATGTTAATGGGGACAAGAATTCCATACAATATATATAATTCCGCTACATGTTATCCACGAGTTATGAAACGGAAGAAAAGTAAAAAAAAAAAAAAAAAAAAAAAAAAAAGAGGAGGAGGAGGAGGAACAAACAGGATATACGGAAGTAGAACAAACAGAAGCTTGTCCTTATGGCGGATGATTATGGTAACACTAACACACAAAGAGAAGTAGGACAGTACAGACGAAGGCTTCTCGCCACACACCACTCCCGCCAGGGATAGTAAGAAAAGAAATGTCATGCAGTATGAAAAAAAAAAAAAAAAAATAAAAATAAATAAATAAAAATAAATAAAAGTAAATAAATAAATGAAAATAAATAAATAAATAAATAAAACCTTCATGGATTTTTTTTATAGAAAAGAAAAGAGAACTATCACTATTACTACTTCCATCGAGAGCCAGATAGTCAACAAACACTTAAGTAGACTTGGACAAATTCAACGGCAGTTTGATGTAGCAGCGGCTGGAGTCTGAGTTATTTATTTTTTTTATTTTTTATGTAGGAGGGACACTGGCCAAGGGCAACAAAAATCCAATGAAAAAAAAAAAAAAAACTGCCCACTGAAATGCCAGTCCCATAAAAGGGTCCAAAGCGGTAGTCAAAAATTGAAGGATAAGTGTCTTGAAACCTCCCTCTTGAAGGAATTCAAGTCATAGGAAGGTGGAAATACAGAAGCAGGCAGGGAGTTCCAGAGTTTACCAGAGAAAGGGATGAATGACTGAGAATACTGGTTAACTCTTGCGTTGGAGAGGTGGACAGAATAGGGGTGAGAGAAAGAAGAAAGTCTTGTGCAGCGAGGCCGCGGGAGGAGGGGAGGCATGCAGTTTGCAAGATCAGAAGAGTAGTTAGCATGAAAATAGCGGTAGAAGACAGCTAGAGATGCAACATTGCGGCAATGAGAGAGAGGCTGAAGACAGTCAGATGAGAGGAGTTGATGAGACGAAAAGCTTTTGATTCCACCCTGTCTAGAAGAACAATATGAGTGGAACCCCCCCCAGACATGTGAAGCATACTCCATACATGGACGGATAAGGCCCTTGTACAGAGTTAGCAGCTGGGGTGGGGAGGGTGAGAAAAACTGGCGAGACGTCTCAGAACACCTAACTTCATAGAAGCTGTTTTAGCTAGAGATGAGATGTGAAGTTTCCAGTTCAGATTATAAGTAAAGGACAGACCGAGGATGTTCAGTGTAGAAGAGGGGGACAGTTAAGTGTCATTGAAGAAGAGGGGATAGTTGTCTGGAAGGTTGTGTCGAGTCGATAGATGAAGGAATTCGAGTTTTTGAGGTATTGAACAATACCAAGTTTGCTCTGCCCCAATCAGAAATTTTATAAAGACAAGAAGTCAAGCGTTCTGTGGCTTCCCTGCGTGAAATTTTTACTTCCTGAAGGATTGGACGTCTATGAAAAGACGTGGAAAAGTGCAGGATGGTATCATCAGCGTAGGAATGGATAGGACAAGAAGTCTGGTTTAGAAGATCATTAATGAATAATAAGAGAGTGGGTGACAGGACAGAATACTGAGGAACACCACTGTTAATAGATTTAGGAGAAGAACAGTGACTGTCTACCACAGCAGCAATAGAACGGTCAGAAAGGAAACTTGAGATGAAATTACAGAGAGAAGGATAAAAGCCGTAGGAGGGTAGTTTGGAAATCAAAGCTTTGTGCCAGATTCTATCAAAAGCTTTTGATATGTCCAAGGCAACAACAAAAGTTACACCAAAATCTCTAAAAGAGGATGACCAAGACTCAGTAAGGAAAGCCAGAAGATCACCAGTAGTACGGCCTTGACGGAACCCATACTGGCGATCAGATAGAAGGCTGTGAAGTGATAGATGTTTAAGAATCTTCCTGTTGAGGATAGATTCAAAAACTTTAGATAGGCAGGAAATTAAAGCAATAGGACGGTAGTTTGAGGGATTAGAACGGTCACCCTTTTTAGGAACAGGTTGAATGTAGGCAAACTTCCAGCAAGAAGAAAAGGTAGATGTTGACAGAGAGAGCTGAAAGAGTTTGACTAGGCAAGGTGCAAGCATGGAGGCACAGTTTCGGAGAACAATAGGAGGGACCCCATAAGCCTTCCGAGGGTTTAGGCCAGCGAGGGCATGGGAAACATCATTGCGAAAAAATTTTAATAGGTAGCATGAAGTAGTCAGAGGGTGGAGGAGAGGGAGGAACAAGCCCAAAATCATCCAAGGTAGAGTTTTTAGCAAAGGTTTGAGCGAAGAGTTCAGCTTTAGAAATAGATGTGATAGCAGTGGTGCCATAAAGGAGGGAAAGAAGAAGACGTAAAGTTATTGGAGATATTTTTGGGCTAGATGCCAGAAGTCACAAGGGGAGTTAGATCTTGAAAGGTTTTGACACTTTCTGTTAATGAAGGAGTTTTTGGCTAGTTGGAGAACAGACTTGGCATGGTTCCGGGCAGAAATATAAAGTGCATGAGAGTCTGGTGATGGAAGGCTTATGTACCTTTTGTGGGCCACCTCTCTATCATGTATAGCACGAGAACAAGCTGTGTTAAACCAAGGTTTGGAAGTTTTAGGACGAGAAAAAGAGTGAGGAATGTACGCCTCCATGCCAGACACTATCACCTCTGTTATGCGCTCAGCACACAAAGACGGGTCTCTGACACGGAAGCAGTAGTCATTCCAAGGAAAATCAGCAAAATACCTCCTCAGGTCCCCTCAACTAGCAGAGGCAAAACGCCAGAGGCACCTTCGCCTAGGGAGATCCTGAGGACGGATTGGAGCGATAGGACAAGATACAGATGTGAGATTGTGATCGGAGGAGCCCAACGGAGAAGAAAGGGTGACAGCATAAGCAGAAGGATTAGGGGTCAGGAAAAGGTCAAGAATGTTGGGCGTATCTCCAAGACGATCAGAAATACAAGTAGGGTGTTGCACCAATTGCTCTAGGTCGTGGAGGATAGCAAAGTTGAAGGCTAGTTCACCAGGATGGTCAGTGAAGGGAGAGGAAAACCAAAGCTGGTGGTGAACATTGAAGTCTCCAAGAATGGAGATCTCTGCAAAAGGGAAGACGGTCAGAATGTGCTCCACTTTGGAAGTTAAGTAGTCAAAGAATTTCTTATAGTCAGAGGAGTTAGGTGAGAGGTATACAGCACAGATAAATTTAGTTTGAGAGTGACTCTGTAATCGTAGCTAGATGATGGAAAACTCGGAAGATTCGAGATCGTGGGCACGAGAGAAGGATAAGTCACTGCGCACATAAACGCAACATCCAGCTTTGGATCGAAAATGAGGATAGAGAAAGTAGGAGGGAAAAGAAAACGGGCTACTGTCAGTTACCTCAGACACCTGAGTTTCAGTGAGGAAAAGAAGATGAGGTTTAGAAGAGGAGAGGTGGTGTTCTACAGATTGAAAATTAGATCTTAGACCGCGAATGTTGCAGAAGTTAATGAAAAAAAAGTTGAGGGGAGTGTCAAGACACTTAGGGTCGTCGACAGAAAGGCAGTCCGACCAGGGAACATTTATGGTCCCCTCCCCATATGAGGACTTCGAGGCTGGTGTAGGAGTCGCTATTATAATTTTGAAATTTTTGAGTGAAGGGTGTGTGTGTTATTAGGTGCTTGTAGTTTTGTGTGGAGGAAGAGAGTTGTCTTCAGAGGGCAGGCTGTGACTGCCCCCTTGTGTTGTGAGACACAAAGTGAAACGTTCAGTGAGGTCACAGCTGGAGTGCAAATACTTGTCCTCACTTGGAAAGCCGTAACTGTTGTGCTGTGGACGACACTGGGAGGTAGAAAGTTCAAAGCATAACTAACCCGATTGAAGAAGTGTTTTGTTTCATATGACGTAAATCTTTTACTGGTTAACTTGAGGCTGTTACGACTTCCTGTGATATTTCATCCATCATTTGGGAATGAGTCATCCACAGTAATGCTATAGGATAATTTGAAAGCCTGAAACACTTCTATGTGATCCTTGCATCCTCCATTTTGAAAGAATGAACAAATTTTAGTTCCCTCGTGAGATCTTATAATTTCTCTTTACAGGGAATATTTATCAGTGTGAAAATAATTATATATATTCTAGGTTGCACTCTTCCCAACTTTACATTCTTTACAACTTTACATTCTTTCCAGCTTTTCAATGTTCCTTTATTATTTATTTATTTACTTATTTATTTATTTATTTTTTTGCAATACGAGGAATCGAACTATGTGCCAGAATTTCAATACATCCCTTCGACTTCAAATCACATCACATTAGAATGCCGGGATCCCTTTCCGCACTCGCCATGAAGCCGTTTACCTTTCAGTAAATATCAAACGAGACAACCACAATGCCAATGTACAGTACTTGACATTTATCAGACAATGAATCTGGCTTGGCATGCGTTAGTCTAGCGAGTTAGTTCATCTTAACCTGACAACAGGTGTATCTGTCCTGTGTCTTAGTTATTTTACTGGCAAGGGGGATGAGGAGGAGGAGGACAGCAGCATCACGTCACCTGGGTATCATGCATATCCGACTCTACGGACTCTATGGCTGGGATGGGAGACAGTCTACCGCCGCAGGAGGAGGCGTTGGAGGAGGCCCGGGGGCGGTAGTCCTGAGGGGAGAGGTGGCTGTAGGCGGGGTGGACCGCGTGCGTGTGAGGGGAGTCTGGGTAGATGTCCAGGTTCTCATTCAAGGACGAGGAGGGCGGCGGGGTGGTGTCCAGGCCGTTTCTCAGCACCTGTAGAAGGAAGGAAGGGAGGGAGGGAGGAAGGTAAGTGAGGCCTCCTCCTTCAGCTTCCTACAGGATACCCACGTGACCTTGACAGTAAAACAAAGACCTTGCCAGCTTAAAGATTCAGTCACGGGCCACAAGACTGTCTCCGCCTGCTGCCTTATTGCCGCGGCCACTACACGAGCTTATTGGAAAGAACAGATACCAGGGGACTAGTTATTTGATGGTATCTACTCAACTACTTACTACTGCCAATATACTACTTGAGGGAGAGCAGGACAGGAATAGAATAGGGCTCCTCCTTACCAACAGCAGAGAAAAGCCAGAAAAAGGAGGACATAGCTCAATCTTTTTAATCTTCCATGCAAGTTTACCTCTCTCCTCAAGAACCTCCTTACTATTACACCATTACTCTCTCTCTCTCTCTCTCTCTCTCTCTCTCTCTCTCTCTCTCTCTCTCTCTCTCTCTCTCTCTCCATGACTTCATTTCACGCCGAGAACTCACCTCCAGCTTCTTCACTCGTCCTCGTCTCTCTCTCTCTCTCTCTCTCTCTCTCTCTCTCTCTCTCTCTCTCTCTCTCTCTCTCTCTCTCTCTCTCCACAATGACTACCTTTCACGCCCAGAACTCACCTCCAGCTTCTTCTTCACCCGTCCTCGTTTCTTCTCGTAGCGGCCCCCTTCCATCGTGTTAGCTCTGCGTCGCGTGGACTTCCCAGGCTTGGCGTCAGGGTTCAGCACCCACCATGACGACTTGCCCGTGCCCTCGTTCTGCACCCTCATGAAGCGGTTGTGCAGCGATAGGTTGTGGCGGATCGAGTTCTGTGGAGGAGAGAGAGAGAGTGAGGTGTTAGTGTTATTGTGCGTATGTGTGTGTGTGTGTGTGTGTGTGTGTGTGTGTGTGTGTGTGTGTGTGTGTGTGTGTGCGAGGAGTGGAGAGGGCTGCAGGTGTGGAAGAAAGACACTGACTAGAAAGGGTTGGTTGGGTGTGCTATTACTGCTACTGTTACTGTTGCTTCTTCTGCTACTGCTGCTGCTGCTGCTACTACTACTACTACTACTACTACTACTACTACTACTACTACCACTACTACTACTACTACTACTGCTACTACTACTCTGCTGCTGCTACTGTTGAGGTAAGAATGTTTCCTAGAGTGTGCCTTAGTAACCTTTATAATGGCAGACATGGTCATCAAGATAGAGACCCTATATAGTCCGCATAAGAAAATATAAGCTGTTATCGTCGTTAAGTTCAAATACCTTTGTGCAATGTTCAGTAGCGGAGCAGCAAAGGAGGCGGCCATTAGTGACAAAATCTTTATATTTTTGTCAATCATCATTTCTATTAATGTTATCTCCCTTTGAAGCTTACTACTGAATCGAAACTCACAACCTGGTTATTGGGTCAGTTTCGCTTATCCATCACTTTCCGTATGTGCAAGCCGTTCCTGTTCCCTTTTCTTCTCTTTCTTTAATCACAGGTAGGTGAAGAAAACACATCTCTGACCTCTGAATATTCACCTCAGGGTTTTCCAACTTTTCACACAGATCAGCTGAGGCACACACACACACACACACACACACACACACACACACACACACACACACACACACACACACACACACACACACAGCAACCGGACGTGCAGGATGCCACTCATCTGAAAGCAACCAGTAAGAACCAGACTTTATTCAACACTCGCGTATTTCCTCCTAAGTCACTCCAGAAGAGGAGAAAGAGCAATATACATATTGCACACACTCTCGGAGGAAGCTTATGAGTTACTCATATTATCTGCCTGGAAGGAAGGTACGCGCCTTACACTCACCTGGCTGAGGTATGGCAGAGGGCGAGGGAAGGGGGGGGGGAGGGAGCATGGCCCTGCGACGCTACACGATGCTGGGACATAAAATGATTTTGTATAAACATTTCACCTTCGGAGGCAACGATTATAATCACTTCTGAACATCACATTGCCCCGATAAGAAAGGAGGAGAGAGACAAGGGGACAAGAGGCGGAGTAAAGGACAGAAAATAAGGCAATTTTTTGACAAGTCAGCTGAAGCCATTTAAACGAAAACATCTCATCGTTATTTTCTGAGTCATG
>NC_087171.1:11063266-11085766 GCF_035594125.1 Scylla paramamosain | reverse complement strand
CAGCCACGGTGAAGGGGACGTTCCTAATTTTTTTTTCCAGTTTCTGCGAGACATACGGGGGAAAAATTGCGTGATACTGGACTTTTGATTTCTCTCTCTCTCTCTCTCTCTCTCTCTCTCTCTCTCTCTCTCTCTCTCTCTCTCTCTCTCTCTATCACATCACACACACACACACACACACACACACACACACACACACACACACACACACACACACACACACAGGATCACCGATAGAGCATAAGACGCGTAGTAGCGGTGCAGGGATATCCACGCAGAATTAAGTCAGTCAGTCAATCAATCAGTCAATCAGTCAGCCAGTCATCGCGCTGCACTGCTATCAACAATTCACACAAGTCTTCTGTCTGTGGCTCAGAGAGAGAGAGAGAGAGAGAGAGAGAGAGAGAGAGAGAGAGAGAGAGAGAGAGAGAGAGAGAGAGAGAGAGAGAGAGAGAGAGACCTCTCACATCACTCACCCACCTACCAACCTACCTACCTAACTACCGTTCCCCTGTAGCTATCCTCTCCTCTCCTCGCCTCTTACAGTCCCCCCTCGCCTCGCCACTGCGTAACCCACGATGGTAATCTCTCCACACTAATACCACAACAACCCTGGATGATCATGGCCATTTCAATTTCGCCGCCCCCTCGCCCCACTCCCTTCCCTTCCAACTTCCCCAATAGCGTGCTCTCCTAATATTCCTCAATCCTGCTCGTCCTCAATATGATCCTCATCCCCCGGCCACTATTCTACCTCACCTCCCATCGCCCCCGTGAATTTGCACCTTTCAAGAGGACTGGATCTCACCCAGTATTATTTTGCGGATTTACATAAGGTGGGACTGACTGACTCGCACGGGGTGTAATGTTGAATGGTGTGACTTGCTTTATTTGTTAAGACGTGAGTCGTAGGATTACCAGAAGTTTTAGGTTGTAGATTATTTCTCGCGTATGGGAAGACTTGGGATTAAGGCTTGTTAATATTACTATCACATTGGGTTATCGCGAATTATTGGGAGTATTTTAAGTAACTAAGCAGACATGTAGTTTATTGAGCTTAAATGTAAATATCGCTAGAGTTCTCAATACAGAAAACATCGAAAAGCACTTTATGTACAGGTGTGTTTACCTTCGACACTAATCATGATGAGGGAGTTCTACCTGTATTCAAATCCCGTACTGGCGTAGTGACCATGAAATACATACCTATGTTTGCTCAGTGCGTGCAGTCTTAATAACATACATAACATGGTGGAAGGCTATACAGACAATAGGGAATCATCACCATCATCATATTGGGTACATTATAAGTATAAAAAGAACGTGGTGTCATCATTATCATCATCACTATCATTACGTCAATTTTGCTGCAAGTAGCGTCGTTCCTCGGGGCAGCACACCTCCTCGTCTGCCGCACACTTGAAACACGGAGAGGACGAGAAGACCCAGGGCCGAGGAAAGGGAGTGCGGAGAGAGCGAGAGGGCCAGAAAGGACAGGACGTTGAAAATTACCGACGGAGGGGAGGAGAGGAAGGAAGGAAGTAACGAGTGGTAGAGGCGACAGGGAAGAGGAGGAGGAGGAGGAGGAGGAGGAGGAGGAGGAGGAGGAGGAGGAGGAGGAGGAGGAGGAGGAGGAGGAGGAGGAGGAGGAACTGAGGAAGGAAGATGGGGGAGAGAATGCGCTTGTCTGTGAATGGTTGAGAAGTAACACACACACACACACACACACACACACACACACACACACACACACACACACACACACACACACACACACACACACACACACACACACACACACACACACACACATAACAGAAGCAGGTATCCTCTTTCTCTTGACGAAATTAAATGATCAATATTTTTAACCATTTCCTGTGTCCATCAACTCAAAACAAAACGGAATCTCACATATACGAGGCGAGAACAGAACAGATTCAAAGGCCTGGCGGTGCTGGGCTGCGGTGGCGGGCACAGGAAAAGCTGCTAATGACTACCACTGATCTGTAAACTACATCACATACACCACTAAATCCACACGTAACTCAAAAGTAACATCTCTCAATTTCGAACATCTCTCATTGTAACATCACAGCGGAATCAGGTTAAGCTCAGCAAACAAAAGCTTTCCCACGGCTACTTCACGGTTGGTGCTGGCATGCAGGGGTGTGTGATGGAGTGGTGACGAGTGCTTGGCGAGTTATGACGAGTGAAGACTACGGGACAAGGAAGCCGTGTTTCATTTCCTTCCTGTTTCACGAGTCACTTTACGACGAGTGGTAGTGACGTCGAGAGAGAGAGAGAGAGAGAGAGAGAGAGAGAGAGAGAGAGAGAGAGAGAGAGAGAGAGAGAGAGAGAGAGAGAGAGAGAGAGAGAGAGAGAGAGTACTACAAAAGATATGTCATGTGAAAGACAAAGAGAAAGAAGATGACAGAGCGTGTGTATGTGAGTGTGTGTGTGTGTACTTTTCTCACCACTCCTTCTACACAATCAAGTTAAGGTTCATCTAGACACCACACCGCAACCCTTAACCATCAAACACACCACCACAGACCACGTCACGTAGAAAATGGAAAGTAGTGGTGATGGTCGAGGCAAAAGGTACAAATACAGACACACGAAGGGGAACAAATCTCAAATCACCTGGTGTGTTGTCCCAGTAAATAAATCTTCTAAACTTAGCGGGGCGAGGAACATACAGTAACTCCAGCGTTCGTTAGAATGGGAAGAGCGGGAAAGGCCTTCGTTTTCTCGTCTCCTGGGCAGCAGCCTAACATGTTACACTTCGCCTCAAACAATGGTTACCGAGGCAACAGCTGCTTATGGTCAGGTTCAGCCTAAAACCGAGCTTCAATCTGTCGACCTAGCCTGCTCCTCTTCTTCCTCCTCGTTCCCCTTCCTCGTCGTCATTGTTGTCCTCCTCGTCCTCATCCTCCTTGTCCTACTGCTCACTTCGTTGTCGTTTATGTACTGGTAACTTCTCCTCCGCTTCCTCTTCTTCTTCTTTTTCTTTTCCTTCTTCTTTTTCCTTTTCCTCTTCCTCCTCCTCCTCCTCTACCCCTACGTCTTCTTTCTTCGTGTCACTCACCTTGTCTGATATTTCTTCTCTCTCTCTCTCTCTCTCTCTCTCTCTCTCTCTCTCTCTCTCTCTCTCTCTCTCTCTCTCTCTCTCTCGTCTCGCGCCGCACTACCGACAAATCACTTCACTGCCGCTCTTCGTCACCATGTCACTCGTTCCCTCAAACACCCAACATTTCCTGAAAGAAGCTGTTCCGCTTATTACTGCCTCTCTTTCTCCTTACGTTCCTCCCTTTTACATACCACTCCCTAGTCTATCGGTACTTCCTTCCCTCCTTTCATCTCTCCCTCCCTTCCTTCCCTTTCATTCCGCCTTCCTTTTTTTCATATCCCTCTTCACTGGATTCAAGGCCTGGCCGATGTTCTGGTGTGCGTAATTAAGGAATGGAAAGTCTTTAAGAACTGCATGCCACTAGACAGGCGATGCTTAAACAGTGAAGTCTTTATCCAGATCCTCCTCCTCCTTCTCTTCTTCCTCCTCTTCGTCCTTCCCACGGGGACTGGTCCATAAAGGAGTAGGAAACGCGCGCGCACACACACACACACACACACACACACACACACACACACACACACACACACACACACACACACACACACACACACACAAAGCAAACTAAATCAGTACGTGGAAAAGAAAAAAAAAAACACGAGCTGAGATTCCAGCGTAAGAAGCCAAAAATAGATTAGACACATGTAAAAAGAAAAAAATAAAATAAATATAAAGTAAATAAATAAAAATGAAAACAGAGACAAACCTACTCTGATGCAAAAAGTCGAAGCTAATTAGTAGCAGCCGCTGAGGCAGGTGGATGCCTACACCTGGGAAGACTCGCTCAACCGTGTGCAGGTAATCTGGCGCTGAGACGGGAGGAGGAGCGGGATGGTGAAGGACGGAGGAAGGAGCGGAGAGAGAGAGAGAGAGAGAGAGAGAGAGAGAGAGAGAGAGAGAGAGAGAGAGAGAGAGAGAGAGAGAGAGAGAGAGAGAGAGAGAGAGAGAGAGAGAGAGAGAGAGAGAGAGAGAGAGAGAGAGAGAGAGCAATATTAGAGTGCCGGAGGATCACACACACACACACACACACACACACACACACACACACACACACACACACAGAAAATTCGGAAGAAAGCAGGTTCATGTAATATCGAAGACACTTACTACACTTTATTTTCTACTCAATGTATGGGAAAATTAATTTTTTTACTGAATTATTATCATTATTATTTTTCTCTTTTTAATATGGAAAGTTGCAATTTAAGGTAATGAACGTTACGTACATAAATTTAGCAATCCAGGTAACTCAGGTGTTCTATAATACTCGGAGAAAACACTTGCTTTTATTACTTCGGGAATTCTACCTGAGGAGCGACAAGGTAGTTACGTCACAGCTACAGGTAAACGCATAGATAACATCATGAATAATTGAAGGTTTCCTATAATGCCTCACTCTTTCTCCTTACATTCTCCTTCACTCAGACTCATTACTCTACCACCACCACCACCACCACCACCACCACCACCCTCTCCTCCCCTCTTCTCGCCTCTCGTCTCCTGGTTCAGGTTGTAACTTATCTCCTCGAAATGTGACACGTTTTCATTCTCTTTTTTTTTTTTTTCTCTCTCTCCTTCGCAGGCCGGAGTGGAGGAATGCAGGTAATGGCAGGTATTGTCACATTCCAGCACGCCTCCACCACATGGATCCACCCACCGCCGCGCCACCACCCGCCTCCCACCACCGCCTCGTATTGATCGCCACCAACGTTTCCTTTATGGCGCTTCCTTTCTCTCTCCTCTCTCCTTTTTACTATTTTTTTTAGCGCAAGCCAAGATATTCGATGGTAATTAATATAAGATTCTTCAAAAGATTCCACGCATCCATTATTCCTTGGGTGGCAACATTAAAAAAGGGAAAGTTCATCTCTTTCCACCTGAGGACGCCAGCCGCGCGGTGATTGGTCGGCCTCGTGCCTTGCCGCCCCCTCATTGGCTGAGAACCGGCGCAAGTATTTCTGCACATGCACACTGGATCACGCTAGTATTCAAGACGGCGCTCGGGTACGTATTTTACCCTCATTGTTCCTCACATTGCAGACGGCTTCCCTTCTCACTACTTCGCCTCCGCTTCCACAAGACGTCCTCTCCGCTGCCCACGTCCCCCGTGACCACACCTGACCCACGCACCTCACCTGGCTCACACAGATTATGAAATGATTATCATACGACCCCGCGCTGCCATTTTCTGCTTCCGAAGGCATTATTTTCAAGCAGAGTAAAGCTCATAATGGCACGATGCTTCGGGCGTGGGGCGAGTGTCGGGTGTGGAGTGGTGGGTCTTCCAGGGGCGCCGAGCTTCCTAGGGGGTGTGATAATATAAGCTTCACTAGGGCATCGTGAAGTCTCTAACACCATCCACCTCCACCTATACCACCACCACCATCTCGGCACAATCCAGCTAGGTGGTGGTGGTGGTGGTGGTATTGGTGGATGATGATAGTGGTAATAGGGATGGAATTAGTTGAAGGAGTGGTGGACGAATGGCGATGATGGTAGTGAGAGAATTTGTTGTGGCATTAATGGTGGTGGAAGTGGTGGTGGTAGAGTAGGTGATCCTAACTAAAAGAATGCTTGTGTGGTAAGGAGCAGTCATCACTGGCAGCTTAGGGCAGGAGTCAGTGGTTGCAAGCATGATGCCACACACTCGCCAGCTGACAAATTTACTCATTACTCACACAGCTGCTTTCGCTTCGTGTCTGGCAAGAAGGTACACAGGAGAAGAGAGATGACCGCCTTGAAGGATAAAACACACACACACACACACACACAAGACAAGGGGAGATACGGATGTGGAGAAATACTGTTTTTTTTTTTTTTTTCTGAATAGATGAGTCATATTTCAATACTTCTTCAAAACCTAACTGCATCTCGACTTCATTGGAGCATCTTGTGTACTGTACCAGAGCCACTTGCTGCCTAGTAATCCATGAGCTGTGTGTGTGTGTGTGTGTGTGTGTGTGTGTGTGTGTGTGTGTGTGTGTGTGTGTGTGTGTGTGTGTGTGTGTGTGTGTGTGTGTGTGTGTCAAGTGGTTCCTCAGTTAAGTTTCCCCTAAGAATATTCCACACGTAACATTTCTTTCCCTAATACACGTAATTCCCCGATGATTGGTAGAGATAAGTTACGTTAAGTTACGTTGTTAGGTTATAGTATATTTGGTTATACTGGGATATGTTGTGTGATGTTACCTTAAGTTAGGTTTGGATAAGTTATATTAGGTCAGATTAGGTTAGGTCAATTTTTGATAAGGTAACTAATACTGGGTTAAGAAAATTCATGATAACAGAATGATTTCGGGTGACATTTTCAAGGAGGAATCTTCGTGAGTGGAAATTACTCACGTGGAATTTACTACATGCAAGAACCTCCATCACCTTCCCTCATTACCCGCAGCAGCAGCAGCATATCTCGTGCCAGCTTGAATAGAGACAAGTGTGAGGAACAAGATAAGCCTGTGCCTGTACCTAAGTGCTTCTATGACTTAACCTTAACATTTTGTATAGTCTCTTCATTCTCTAAAATTACGATACTTCTGAACACGCCTCCAGCCCACCAGTGTCTAAGGAACTGTCCTCATTCCCTCTCTCCCCTCCTCTTAGTATTTCTTTCTTACTTCCAGCAGCTGAGGTATTTATTAATTTTTCTGATTGCTCTTCGCGAGACATTTAGGATTTCAGCCTGTTCTTCTTGTCCACTTTCTGCACGGCTGCGCTAAAAACGATGTCAGGAGATATCTTCAGTATCGAGTCTTTTTTGTCTGTTTGTCACTCACTTTATCTCAGGAGTCTAATTAGATTATTAAACGATCCATTGCGTGAAAGAGCTCGAACAGCAGCACTTACTACATACATATTTTTTTCTGTAGATTTAGTTCTTCTTTGCAGGTTCAGAGTAAAAGGGGAAATGTCTTGTTCATAAACTAGTCTTTAGTATTTGACATGTAACGGTGCATCCCTGGCAAGAGTGAACAGGTGCCTTCAATCTCTCATCCCTTTCACTACTAAACTTTAAAACCTATTCACCTGATTCTGTTTCATCATCATTTTAAAGAGTAGCATTATAAGCAAACACTTTCTTTTCACTCTATGTTCTACTGTAAGTCGGATTGCTTAGCACGAACCCTTAACAAAGACGAAAAGCGAGAGAGAGAGAGAGAGAGAGAGAGAGAGAGAGAGAGAGAGAGAGAGAGAGAGAGAGAGAGAGAGAGAGAGAGAGAGAGAGAGAGAGAGAGAGAGAGAGAGAGAGAGAAACATATACACGATCATTCACCTGGTCCTCCATTACAAACAAAACAATACAACTTCCTTTCTCGCCACCAGGTCATGCTACGCTGTGCTTCGCTTCGTGTTTTTGTCATCCGCAGTCTCGTCTCTTCTTTCTCCATCGCCAATTTCTCTGGATATGAAAGTTTTAGTCATGTCTTCACTGCCACTGACGTACTCTCGTCCTCAAAGGTAGGAGTCAGTGGCACCTTGGTAGCGGAGGCTGATCTTTACTTTCTTTGGGTATAAATATGTATTTCTTAGTGTCTTTCCAGCCAGTGTCCAAGATAGAGGGTGAGGAGGAGGGAAGAGGGAGGAAGAGAAGGAGGAGGAGGAGGAGGAAGAGGAGGAGGAGGAGGAGGAGAAAGAAGGAACCTAATGATTGATGGATATTATTCAAGTAATGAGAGAGAGAGAGAGAGAGAGAGAGAGAGAGAGAGAGAGAGAGAGAGAGAGAGAGAGAGAGAGAGAGAGAATGAGTCTGGATACATAAATCCCTACTCTCTCTCTCTCTCTAAAGTTAGTCCCGCACCTCCCCGAGAGTGACATAGCAGGAGGGCAGCACCTATCGCCACCTGAAGCTGACGGCGGGACATTAGCGGCGGTGTCACGGCGCAGGGTTCACGCAGGGGCGGGAAGGAGGAAGGGGAAAAGCAGGAAGGAAGGACAAGGAGGCAGGTAAGGGGAGAGAGAAAAAGAGGGAAAGGGGCAGATTTCCACCGATGAGGGAGTCGGATCTTTAATTAGAACCTGATCTGAGCCCTGGGCGTAGCCGCTGTAATTACGGCGAGATGAAATGCTCTTAAGAAAGTCAGTAGATATTCCAAATTTTATTAATGATATGAAGCATTACTCCTGGGGCGACGCGGCGGGGAAAATGGGAGTGGTAGAAGGAGGAGGGAAGAGGAGGGAGGCAAGAAAAGAAGGAAAATTAATAAACTAGTTACAAAAAACTGAATAGCACTTGTATATCATAAAACTTTATATATATATATATATATATATATATATATATATATATATATATATATATATATATATATATATATATATATATATATATGAGACAGAGAGAGAGAGAGAGAGAGAGAGAGAGAGAGAGAGAGAGAGAGAGAGAGAGAGAGAGAGAGAGAGAGAGAGAGAGAGAGAGAGAGAGAGAGAGAGAGAGAGAGAGAGAGAGAGAGAGAGAGAGATTTATATACTCTAATTAATTTTTGCTTATTATAACGGTCAATCAGCTGAACCCTCCGTCTCATCTCAATATTCATTTACACCTGCACCGCCGTGGCTTCCTCAAGGTGCGTGTCTCATCCCTGCACTGAACGCCAGATTTCCTCACAGCAGGAGGGATTCTGGCGCTGCACAGGGCAGGTCGCGAGGCGGGGTGTGAACTCCGCTGCTTCACGGGCACACACTGTACACAGCTTAAGTGAACTGTGTGTGTCTCCTGGACGATGGGAACACCAGCACCGTGACAGGCGTGGCCTATGCTTGAATACCTTATGCCTCTTGATATTTTGAGGTGATGGGGACATCCTGGGACACAGACACACAGACACACGGGACTGTTGGGTGCCGCCGCCAGTCACCGTGAGGGTAGACCAGTTCAATTTCAGCTTAGTAATGCAAGAGTTAATGAGTATCTACACTCTCTCTTCACATTTACTAACAAAACTCTGCAACTCCATACCTGCTCCTGTTCTTCCTCCTTTCTACGACTTGAACTGTTGCAAAATACAATTATCAAGACACCTACAAAAACTGACTAGACAATTTTCACTAATATTTAGTAGTTATCTCTTTTAAGCAGGAACATGAGCGGATTTTTTACCCTTTTTTGTGTTCTTGGGCGGATTTCTAACCTAACCTAACCTAATCTAACATAACCTAACCTAACCTAACCTAACATAACCTAACCTACCCTAACCTAACCTAATCTAATCTAACCTAACCTAACATAACCTAACCTAACCTTAACACGCAAAAGCACACATAAAAAATGCATGTCGTCTCTCTATCACCCCCCCCTCTCTCTCTCTCTCTCTCTCTCTCTCTCTCTCTCTCTCTCTCTCTCTCTCTCTCTCTCTCTCTCCTCAGCAGCAGGTTCTTCATTCATATGTTCTTTCGGGAGAAGCTCGATTTTTCTTCCAGATAATTAATCGCGCGAGAAGGAAGAAGCGACTCCTATTGTTTCAAAGGCGACCCTCTCGTTTGTCGCCTCGCTCACGGTGTCTGCCAACCTGATCACCTCTTACACACGGGGAAGGACGGTTGGGGGACGAGGGAGGAGAGGGAAGGCAGGGAGGAAAAGGGAAAGGGAGGGATGGCTGGGAGGAGGAAAACAGAGAAGGGTAAAGAAGAGGGAAAAAGAGGGAGGCCAAGAAGATGGAGGAAAGATAGGAAGGAGGATAAGTACAAGGGAACAAAAAAAGGAGGAAAAGGAAAGACAGACATTAGTAACGAAAGAGAAAGAAGTCAAGAAGAGGAAAAGAGAGAATGGAGGGGAATAGACAGGAGGAAGGGAGAATGGAGAAGAGAGGGGGAGAGGAGAAGAAAGAGGAAAAGAGAAGGAAATATTGGATAGAGTGATGTGTATTGGGAGAGGAGAAACAAAAATAACGATAACCGTGGTGGTAGTGGTGAGAGGAGGAGATAAGATGATAGAGGGAGAAAATGAAGAATGAAAAGATGGTGAGGAAAGATGAAAAGCACAGAGGGAGAAAAAGAGAGATAGAAGCGAGAAAAGGAGGTGGAAAAGATGAAGGCGAGAGGGAAAGAGGAAAACTAAAGAAGGTGAAGAAAAAGTGACAAAAAGAAGAGGACGAAAGAAGGAATGAAAAGGAAAATATGATAAGGAAGATGAAAACCATGATGAGGGAGAAAAGTAAGAGGATTAGTATATAAAAGAGAAGGAAAAATGGAAAGATGAGGGGAAGGAAATAAAAATCATGATCAGAGAGAAAAAGAAAAGGATGATAAAAAGAGGAAAAAAAAAAGAAGCTTGAGATAATAAGAAAAAAATATATAAATTATTGAGAGAAAGAGCGTATAGATATAAAGAGAATAAAAAAAGAGGGTAAGAAGGAACATGAACAGAGAGAGAGAGAGAGAGAGAGAGAGAGAGAGAGAGAGAGAGAGAGAGAGAGAGAGAGAGAGAGAGAGAGAGAATACAAACGTGGCAGGAAGGAAGAAAGAAGTGGGTGAGGGAACGAGTGAGCCAAAACGACAAGGAAGAGTAAAAAGTAAGGATAAAAGAATAATTAAGTAAAAGTGATGGGATCAATGATAGTAATGTCTCTCTCTCTCTCTCTCTCTCTCTCTCTCTCTCTCTCTCTCTCTCTCTCTCTCTCTCTCTGCCCTTGTTGAACCTTATTTACCTATTCAATTATTGCCTCTTCCTAAATTTTCTCCACGTTTTCTTTATCATTCTTCGTTTTCACTTTCACTTCCTTTTCATTCATGTTTTCACCCCTCTTTCTTCTCCCTCCCGCTTCCTGTGTGGCCTCTCTCACTCGCTCAATGTCCTCTATAGAAAAGTGGGTGTAGTGTGGGCGTAGTAGGTTACCAGAGTATCAATGGCAATGTCCACTGCCATTTTTCTTGTCTCCCTCCATCCTTCCCTTCCTCCACTCACCTGCCAATTCACTTTGCTCCTTCCTTCCTACCTCCCTTTTTCTCCACCCCACCATCTCCTCGTCCGCACTTTCCCCTCGGAGCTCCAGTCTGTCCCACTCAGCCACGCTTTTCTTCTCCCTTCCCCTCTCTCTCTCTCTCTCTCTCTCTCTCTCTCTCTCTCTCTCTCTCTCTCTCTCTCTCTCTCTCTCTCTCTCTCTGTCGCAGGTCTCGCGCTCTGTACTCGGGTCACATTCGCAGGGTCCCTCCATTAGCAGGCAATGAATGGTCAGGGTGGGTGCGGATGGCGCGTTCCCACGGCCCGCGCACCGTCTCACCGTCACCGTCTGGGAACACCCCTCGTTGGACGCCTCCAGACGAAGTTCTTTCTCTTGCGGTGAGGCTCCACAGCGCTCTACCTCTACTGTTGTGTGAGTGTTGGCAGTGAATGTTGCAGGTCGTAATATGTGTAAAGTTGTACCAAGGGATGCGTTAGGTACTACAGTAATGGCCAAGAGACGAGTATTCTTCCATTTACTTCTCATGTTTTTTTTTGTTTTTTTGTCTTATATCAATCTCATTTCCTTAATTTACTAGTCGTCTAGTAACATGACTTGAAAACTGATTGATTCTTGGCAGCAATAACTACAGGACTGCACGAAAGGATGGGCTACGTACAATACTGAGTATCCCATTATATTTTGTATTTTTCTCTATCATAAGTCTCTTGATCTGCTGGTAATCTCATAACAAAACCCAGAACCTCTTTGATCCTCGTCGGACTTTACCACCAGAGGATGAGTTAGGCAGTCAAGTAAGCCTCCACTCACTTCGAATCTTTAGTGCTTTCCCTCAAACTCAAGTCCTCTGTTCTGTTGGCAATCTTGTAATAAAACCCGTCAGCTGATTCTCGGCAACTCAGAGACCTTAACATTGATAGGAATGGCTACACAGTGGGGGGTAAACGTGGTAAGTTACTCGGACACTGACCATGACTAATATTAATACAGCATTTATATACTTTAGAGGCGAATGGAGATGCTACTATGCGAGGTGTACCTGTAGATGATCTCAGTCGTATACACTCACCGTACCTGCATACACACACACCTGTCCTATGGCGCCCATCACTTCACACAGCGAGCAAAACATACCTGTAGAAAAGAAATACAGATGGTTAGCACATATGTGAAAGAAGACAACAGGTGTGTGTGTGTGTGTGTGTGTGTGTGTGTGTGTGTGTGTGTGTGTGTGTGTGTGTGTGTGTGTGTGTGTGTATCAAACGATCTTTGTCCTTTATTTCCACTTTCCCTTTCCTTGACCACGTTCCACCTCCATTAACGTCATAAGAGAATGCAGGAAGGTTATTGGTGGATTCTAGGATGGAAGAGGGAGGGGATTATCCATGTAAGTAACATGAACGGACAATACATCAATGACGTTCAAGTAGTAGTAGTAGTAGTAGTAGTAGTAGTAGTAGTAAGAGAGAGAGAGAGAGAGAGAGAGAGAGAGAGAGAGAGAGAGAGAGAGAGAGAGAGAGAGAGAGAGAGAGAGAGAGAGAGAGAGAGAGAGAGAGAGAGAGAGAGAGAGAGAGAGAGAGAGAGAGAGAGAGAGAGAGAGAGTCTTATTTTTCTACTACGCCATTTCTATTTAGCTTAATTTTTCTCATCCTGTTAATCAGATAATGGTTAAGTAACACTTTTTTCTCTCACCACCACCACCACCACCACCACCATCACTTCAACTACCGTCCTCCCTATATATATATATATATATATATATATATATATATATATATATATATATATATATATATATATATATATATATATATATATATATATATATAATGATGGTATAACTCTTTGGAACATCACAACCAGGTATCTCTTGTAGTTTTCTTTAAGGTTTAAGGTTAAGGGAAAAAGAAAAGAGAGAGAGAAAAAAAAAAAACTTGTTTCCTATGAGGCTGTTTTTGATGACTGTTAGAAGCAAAGCGGGAAAAAAGTACAGGTAACAGCTAACTAACAACCGAAGAGCCTCTAGTGAGGAAGGTGTGTGTGTGTGTGTGTGTGTGTGTGTGTGTGTGTGTGTGTGTGTGTGTGTGTGTGTGTGTGTGTGTGTGTGTGTGTGTGTGTGTGTGTGTGTGTGTGTGTGTGTGTGAAAATATAAGCACATAAAAGTACAAATATGGAAATGAAGTTATATAGGGGGAAGGCAAGCTAATGGAAAAGAAAAAAAGGCGTTTAAAAGTTTATGTATATATTATGGATGAATATAACAGAGAAGGCAGTGAAAGAGAGATGGCGCACGAGAAAAATGAACTTGTATTACTCGGCCAACATTAAGTACTACGTTAAAAATAGAGAGCACAACACATCACTTCCCTCACCATTACCATCACCGCCGTCATCACCATCATCATCATCACTACTCTACCGTCGCTGCAACATTACCTTCACTTTATCACTAGTCTATTTTTCTCTTAACACTTCTATACCACCCTAACCCCCCGTCTCTCTCTCTCTCTCTCTCTCTCTCTCTCTCTCTCTCTCTCTCTCTCTCTCTCTCTCTCTCTCTCTCTCTCCCCAGGCTGACGGTAGGGCGCAAATGGCACATATGCGTTTCTAATTTCCTCTAATTGTGTGCCTCTAATTCTAAACGGTGGCTCTAAATCGTTAATGTGTGTTGGTCAGGCAGCCTCCAGTGCGTGGACTCCCCCGGTGACGAGCAGGAGCAGGCCAGCGGGGACTCGGCGACCGCGACCTGCTGTTTCTGTTGCTACTGGTGGTGGTGGTGGTGGTGGAGGTGGTACTGTGAATCAAGGTTTTTCGCGTAATGAATTGACAGTACACAACTGCGGTCATTTGTACTTTGATTCTCTGCATTGTTAAACGCTAGATGAAAACACGAGGTCTGCTACACATACACATAAATATATAGTACTTATTACGTTCATACCAGCACGTACATACACACAAGTTATATATCATACTTTAGGCATTGAAGTCTAAATTCTTAAACTTTTCGATGAGATGTCCTGTCTCATGAGTTAAAGTTATTGGGCTTTCCAAGGAGTTTTTTTTTCTATTGTTCTAGTGATAGATTAACAGGGAATGTATACTGCCAGTGAGAAAAGATCATAAGGCCACAAATAATGATTTAAAATAGTCCTTGAGAGAACAAAGTGTTAAAAAGAACACAAAAGTGACACAAAAAGACATGTAATTTCTGGACCAAAAAAAAAAAAAGAAAGAAATGCTACTTTTACTTTAAGTCATGAGATAAAGATTGTGAAAGAAATAATGAAAGAAAAGAAATTTTGCTGTCTTTTTGTCTTGGCGTAAAGGTCGAGGGAGAATGAACGAAAGAATAACAAAGAAAGAAGGAAAACTGCTTTATTTCAAGACAACCTCATTGAGGAAAGAGAGAAAGGATGAAAAAAAATAAAAAGTTGTTTTCCTTCTGGAGTTTGAATTAGAAAGAATAAAATAATAAAAAAATACACTTAGATAAAGACTTAGTTAAACAGTTAAAGAATGAGAAAGAAAGAAGAAACAGAAGTCAAGGACATATTTCCATCGTAATCATATCGTCAAAACAGTCGAGGAAGGTGTTGAATAATAATAATAAAAAAAGTGAAGAATTTAATTGGATTCCGGATGTAGAGTCAAGTTATTTAAGGAACAAGTGAAAAAACAACAACTCAGGAATTCATCTCCATTCTAGTCATATCGTTAAAATAATGAATAAATGACTAAAAGAACGGCAATAATAATAATAATAAAAAAAAGTGGACACACTGCCTTCTTGTCTAGCGATGTACTCAGCATGGAATAAAATCCCATCAAAACACGCACAGATAAGCTTCTCCCCTCTATCTCTTCAGGTGGTGGAAGGCATGTGACCTGTGCTGCGTTACGTCATACCTGCCATTGTTTTCTGCCATTCCCATACCTGCTTACCTAACTGCAAAAAAGAAAAAAAAACGAACTTTTATCTCACTAGATCACTTACACAAGCCCGTCAGTATCTTGCTGTGTTCTGTACTGCACTTTTTGTCTCTATTTTTTATATATTTTTTATCTTAAGTCTGTCATCATTGCTCCTCTCGCCCTCCTTACTCCCCCTCTCCTCTCCTCAAAAACAGATCTGCTACCATGTTCCTCCTTCACGTTTCACCTCCGTCATCAGTTCACCTTTCCTCATCACTCCACCGTCCGCTGCTTCACTACGTTTCCTACCTTCCATTTTGTTGCTTTCCCATGTAGCTGGTTAGAAGTAGTTCCCAAGCAGTCACGCAAGGACTTAAAGCTCTGTTGCTGTTTGCTGTCCTTTGTAGTGCTCCTCCTCCTCCTCCTCCTCCTCCTCCTCCTCCTCCTCCTCCTCCTCCTCCTGCTCTTACTCGTGACGTACCATCTAGATGAACTTTCTCAAGAGCTTCGTGGTTCCTTACTTTAGTCCTTCCTGTTCAGCGCTATAAAGCAGTGCTATCCTTCACTCTATCCTCTCAATACATCCTTTTCCATCTGTCTTCAAGGAGAAAGGAGAGAAAGAGAAAGAAAAAACAATTTCTTCACCTCCACAACGTGTCTAACATACACAGAATACATACAACATACAACACATAGAAAAATACACATAAAAAAAAAAAGGAGATGGGCGACGAAAAACATACATACTCATTCATACGTATATATCTGTGTCTGTAGGAGGAGAAGGATGAAAAAAAGGGAGAGGGAGATGGAAGAGGGGGGTAACGTAGGTAATATGAGAGAGGTGAGAGGCGTAGCCCACAGATCGACATTTCTATTCATGGAAGGGGAAACTTCAGCACTGACAGGAAAAGAGTAGGAGAAAAATTCACAAACTTTTCCATGGAGAGGCGGAGGGGGACGCCTGCTTAGTAAGGGAGAGGAAGAGGGGAAAGAGAAGAGTAAGGGAGACGAGAAGAGGGACTAAAAAGGAGGAGACGCATTGAGGGGGAAAGGAGGCAATGAAGAAGATGATTGGGGGTCTGAGAAGAACGGAGGTGCTGGAGGAGGTGGTGATGGAGATGCAAAGGAAGAGAAGTGTGGAGAATACGGGGAAGAAAGAGGAACGGAGAAAAAAATAAACAGGAGGAGAAAAGAGGAGAGTAAAAGAAAAGAAATGTGATAATAATACGTACTGAGAGAGAGAGGGAAAAAAAAAGGTTAAGCTATAAAAAGAAGAGCAGGAGGAGGAGAAAAAACGGAAGAGGAGGAGGAGGAGGAGGAGGAGGAGGAGGAGGAGGAGGAGGAGGAGGGGAAGAAGCAAGCGCAGGGACACCATATGGATGACGACCAGAAGACGAGGTGGAAGTCCAGAGCGAAAACTGAGATATGATCCAAGTTTTCCTGAGTGGTGGTGGTGGTGGTGGTGGTGGTGGTGAGGCGGCGCGGTGCACTGCCTCTGTGACCTGAACACAGAGAGAGAGAGAGAGAGAGAGAGAGAGAGAGAGAGAGAGAGAGAGAGAGAGAGAGAGAGAGAGAGAGAGAGAGGAGCGTAGCGAAGTTTTTATTGCTTCTTTATCTCCTAACATTATTATTATTATTATCATTATTATTATCATTATTACTAGAAGAAGAAGAGCAATATTAAGAACAAGAAGAAAAGGAAAAAAAAAAAGGGCAAGAAAAAAAACTATTTATCGAGACGTTTATAAAAAGATATCTATAACACACACACACACACATACACACACACACATACACACACACACACACACACACACACAATGCAGTACCCACCCTACCCTGACCTCGACAAGAACACGCACGCAGTTATTAATCAAACAGAAGAAACCATTCACACCCATTATGTCAACCGCAGGTAATCCCGCGCACCATTTGCCCGTCGCGCTAGTAATGGCCTCGTGTAGATGATCCAACACAAGAGCACTTCCTCCACCACCACCACCACCACAACCACCAGGCGAACAGGAGGTGGAGTGAGTGACGAGCAAGTGAGTCGATTACCGAAGCACACCTGAGAGCCGCTTCCTGGAGTCCAAGTGGCGAAATTAATGAGGCGGTTTAAGCGGAGAGCCTGCGGGCGGAGAGGCGGGAGGGAGAAGGCAAGGTGAGGGGCCGGGGATGGTGTGGGGACGCGAAGAACGGCAGGTAATGAGACGTAATTGTGATTCACCAGGACGGGAACATGACGAAGACTAGTGGAGAGATGGAAGAGGAAGGGAGGGAGGGAAGGAGTTCTCGTAGGAGGAAAGGCTATGTGAAGAACGAGAAGTAGCAGCAGCAGCAGCAGGAGCAGGAGGAGGAGAAGGAGGAGGAGAAGGGAAGAAAGCAATGGAATGGAAAGAGGAAGCATAAGTTTAAGACGAGAAATAATAAAGATTTAGAAAGATACACAGTGAGGAAATACCTTACTTCCTCTTCTGTTCCTCCTAGAGAGAGAGAGAGAGAGAGAGAGAGAGAGAGAGAGAGAGAGAGAGAGAGAGAGAGAGAGAGAGAGAGAGAGAGAGCTGAGGAATGTGTAAATTACCCTTGGAAGAGTAATGTTGCGCCAAGTAGGTATGGGATTAGCAGTGCTACGTGGCCACAGGAACTATTACTCGAGGCAAGCACATGGAGGAGGAGGAGGAGGAGGAGGAGGAGGAGGAGGAATAAGAGGAGGAGGAGGCGAGGAAGACGTGGAGGCAAAGATAAGTGAGAGCGAAAGGAGGAAATGCTTAAGGTTGAGCGTGTAGCCGTGAGAGGAAAGGGAAAATTATTTGAGGAAAGAAGGGATGAGAGAAAGAACTTAGTGAGGAGGAGGAGTTGTAAAAATTGATGTGGAGGGAGGAGACACTGAAGACACTGAGGAGCGGGAGGGGGATGGGGAGAAGACAGGGTAGAATATGATGTTCTGGAAAGGTAAAAACAAAAAATGACGTGAGACAGAGTTGTGTGAAACCAGGAAGAAACTTCATAAGGAAATCAAATTTGCAAAATAAGGGGTGGTGGTGGTGGTGGTGGTAGCAGTAGTAATGAATATAACTTTCTCAACACAAGAACACACACACCCTTTCAAGACTTACCATCAGGGAATAGCATATTTAAAAAGGAAGAAGGGAAAGTATGAAAAAAATAATTCTCCTATTCAGGGAAGACGAGACTAAAATAGATAGATAGATAGATAGATAGATAGAGATAGCGATAGATAGATAGATAGATAGATAGATAGATAGAGAGAGAGAGAGAGAGAGAGAGAGAGAGAGAGAGAGAGAGAGAGAGAGAGAGAGAGAGAGAGAGAGAGAGAGAGAGAGAGAAATATGAGTTTACATAGTGAGGAGTGCAAAGGAACACAAAGGAAGAACAAACAGCAGCATACCAGCATACAAGTCACGATGCTACATCAAACACACAGACACACACGGTGGTAGTGGTGGTGGTGGTGGTGGTGGTGGTGGTGGTGGTGGTGGTGGTGGTGGAAGTGTTGGCATCGGGTGCAGTACGCGAAGATAGTGAAATGCTGCCTTGCGATTACTGGGGAGCTAAAAAAAAAATATAAAAAAAATATAAAAAAAGCTGCATCGACGGAAGAAAAAAAATATAATAACGCTACCATACAACTAAAAAAAAAAAAAAAAGAAAATCCTAAACAAAGAACAGGAAGAGAAATATAATAACAAGACGTAATGAAAAGGACATCCATATCGTTACCTTTTTTTCAATATAGAATAACATCATGAAGAGGAAAGAAAGATAAGAAGAAAAGGTTAAAAAGTTACACAGAATTCCGCCGAGGTGCGCCTCGCTCGGCTGCGGGAGGAGGCGATGTGGCTGTTGCTGCTGCGTCTCCCGGCGGCAGCGGCTTGGCTGGAAAATAATTATTCGATCGTCTACGGTATATCGTCGTTACGCTGTCGAGATGTGCGGTGCCGGGAACACACGCGCACACATACACATACACACACACACACACACACACACACACACACACACAGATAGATGGATAGTTAAGTAGACAAATAGATAGAATGGATAGATGTATAGATGGATAGAAGTTTGTTTGATAGACATTGACCACATACATATGAACAAACAAAGTAAAAAGTATGAGGCAAACATTATTTTTATCAAATTTGGCTACACGTGAAAAAGAAAAAAAAATTAAAACACGGATACCACACACACACACACACACACACACACACACACACATAGCAGCCATTGTGTCTACTCCACAGTGTTAGTATCACCACCACTTCCATCATGAACACTATCATCAGCCCACATGACTTCACTGCAGGATAGAAGCCTCTTCCAATATGCCTGGATTCTTAACGTCTAACACACAAACTCTCTCTCTCTCTCTCTCTCTCTCTCTCTCTCTCTCTCTCTCTCTCTCTCTCTCTCTCTCTCTCTCTCTCTCAAGGTCAAGATAAAAAGTAGTTTGTCATCGTATATCAAACAAAACACATCAGCACAAGTAGCCACTCATGAACACTCGCGCGCACACACACACACACACACACACACACACACACAGTAAAGTTCTACAGTCACTTTACGAGCACTTGGCTGCGAAATGTTTCCTTAGTCAAGCTTGACGGGCGTGCAAAGTGGCGTGCTCACTGACGAATGTCTTCCACTCACTCCTCGCATTTGCTCCTCCTTGAGTTCTCATAATCACCGTACTCAGGCGCCTCAATCACCTCAACGCAACGACGCTCTTCCCTCGCGGTGTGAATCACTGTGTCATTGCCTTCCCACACCACGCCACTCGGACCAGTTAAGACGCGGCTAATAACTAAACGAGACACTTGCTTTTCAATCTCTCCACGCCACGCTGTAGGTACATTACTAGTACAGTCAAAAGCATAATCTTCTGCCCCGGCTTCTACTGAGTCTCGCGTTTCCTTTCAGTCTCAAGTGCCCTGATCCGCGAATCTATCAACTGTCAGACTTCGTAAAATTTTCAGCATATCTTTTACAATGAGTCTTTGGTGGGTTTTCCCTAGATTATGTTGTCTTAATTTGAGTTTTCGTTTTTTTTACCTACCACTTAGTTAGGCATGTTTCCTATAAGGGCTAAAGAACTTTTGCAACTACTTTGATTTTTTTGTTCCTATACACCAATTCTTATTTTGTTCCTCCATCAATTGGGCATTTAGGAATTTCGAGACAATTAAACATATCAGGTACTGAGTTACCGGGGGGGTTTAAAAGAATATTAAGACAAATTTATGGATGAAAGTGATAGGTATTTAAGTATGTAGAAATAGAAGCCCCTAAGTAATATTAAAGTTATATTTGGAGCAGGTCAGACCTCATCTAGACTGAGCAATGCTGTGCAATTCTAGTCTCCAAATTACAGGAGAGATATAGGTTTATTAGAATCAGTACAAAGGAGAATGACTAAAAGGATACATGTGATGAGGAGTATTCCTTACGAAGCAAGATCGAAGCTGTTAATTATACATTGTTTAGAGAGACGTAGGTTGAGAGGGGACCTGATAGAAGTCTATAAGTGGTATAAGGGTTATAACAAGGAGGACGTAAGCAAAATTCTTAAGATCTGTAATCAGGATAGAACAAGAAATAACGGGTTAAAACTTGAAAAATTTAGTTTTAAGGAAGAGATATGAAGGAAATGGTTCTCAAATAGAGTGGCAGATGAATGGAACGGACTCAGTAATCAAGCTGTTAGTGCTAAGTCATTAGGGAGCTTTAAGAGAAGATTAGACAGATTTATGGATGGGGATGACAGGTGGAAATAGGTACGTATGATTCATACAGGGACTGCCACGTGTAGGCCTGATGGCTTCTTGCAGCATTCCTTATTTCTTATGTTCTTAAGACTCCTATGTGTAGGCAGGACGGCTTCTTGCAGCTTCCCTTAAGTTCTTTTGTTCTATTCTTACAAAGTAACATTTCACAGATACTTTACATTTAAAAATACTGTAGAATTCTTTGGCGTTTCAACATTTCTTATTGTATCATTACTTAATCTTACACCTGAGCAAACCCAAAACACCATAGAAGTGAATGAAGATGACTTAACTTCCTACCACAACTGTACAATTAGCTGAATAAACATCATTTTCTCACACACTATGTATTGCTCGTACGTGCGTGAATTTCAAGGTTTCATCCCATAATTTGTTCATATCAACGTAACACCTTCCCTTCATTTAGGTTCATCTGCGATTAATGTTTCTCTTTCATAGTTGCAGCCTTGGTGTTGCTTCGGCAGGTAACAAATGGAGGTGAGACGCAGGTGGTGATGAAGGGACAGATGGTGTTGATGGTGTTAGACATTCTCTCTCTCTCTCTCTCTCTCTCTCTCTCTCTCTCTCTCTCTCTCTCTCTCTCTCTCTCTCTCTCTCTCTCTCTCTCCAGGGGCAACGCTCGCCTAATTAAGGTAATATAATGAGAGTTATGGTGAGTGGTTAACATATTAACATATTATTATTACCATCTTCGTAATAATAATCGTCATCTTTGTTATTATTGTTATAGTTATTGAAATTTATGTTAGTTATTCTTAATGCTATTGTTGTTAATTGGTGGTGGTAGTGGTGGTGGTGGTGGTGGTGGTGGTGGTGGTCTTTATTCTCCTCTGATTGGTCGAATACATTGTTTTATATCACAGACGTTGACAGTTAATACATTTTGCATGTGTATATTACAAAATTAATTATGACTTTCCTGTCGCGCGCGCGCGCACACACACACACACACACACACACACACACACACACACACACACACACACACACACACACACACACACACACACACACTCACACACACACAACGACCTCTCCCCAGTCACCTCACCACAAAACAAGTACAGTACCAGGTGCGGGTATGGTAAAGAACAGGTAATAGATGCAGGTAAAGGTCATGTCAAACAAGCAAAGGTTCTGATAAGGTAAAAAGTCACATGTGGGTCACAAGCGGGTAGCTACGGCGGGTCATAGGCAGTGAAGGTCAAAGGTACACACACACACACACACACACACTAGTGGCCTCTTCTCCAGGTTACATCTCTCCTTTGCTACTTTTCGCACATTCATTGCGTTTAATTACAACTCTTAGATGACTTTCTGGAACGTAATTTCTGCGGGCTGTCACGACCACCAGGAGGAGGAGGAGGAGGAGGAGGAGGAGGAGGAGGAGGAGGAGGAGGAGAGGGAGGAGGAGGGAGGAGAAGGAGGAGAAAGAAGAAAGAAAATATTAGATACCGGGGGACAACTTAAGAAAAAAAGTGGTGATCATGAGATAATATAATGAGAGGAAGGAAAAGAAGCATGAGAGAGAGAGAGAGAGAGAGAGAGAGAGAGAGAGAGAGAGAGAGAGAGAGAGAGAGAGAGAGAGAGAGAGAGAGAGAGAGAGAGAGAGAGAGAGAGAGAGAGAGAAATATGATAAAGGATCAGGGAAGGGAAATAACCAGCATATGCATGGCGTGACTCAAGAAGTGTGTGTGTGTGTGTGTGTGTGTGTGTGTGTGTGTGTGTGTGTGTGTGT
>NC_087171.1:11035766-11058266 GCF_035594125.1 Scylla paramamosain | reverse complement strand
AATGTCTGAATTTTTCATCGGGCCCAAGTAGCCAGACGCGCGGCGCGGCCACACATGTTCGTTTCGTTCCCTGAAGTTTTCGGCCAGTGATTCTTTTGGCTTCGCGAGCCACTTCCTTGTGTTATTGTGCTCTTACTCACCGTGCATGCGTTAGGTGAGGAACAGTGCGAGGCCAGCAGGCACTTGTGGCAGGCTGAGTAAGGCACAGCAGGCACGTCAACGGCAGGCGGGTCCGTGCAGGGGAGGTAGCAGCAGGCGTGGCGGGCGGGGCGGGATCACCATGCTCGGCGTGGCCTCGTGTGTCACGCACCGCCCATTGATCCCCTGAGATGGCGCACCACGCGCCTTTACTCTTTATCAAAACCTTGAAGATTAAGTTTTCTGATTTTCGACCACCTTGTCTTCGTTAATCATGATTGAAACCTTAAGTCAGAATGACTTGCCAGTCAATTACTTTATTCCTCCGCATCAGAGGAAGGCGAGGCTTCACTACATATAACACAAGATATTCAATGTCATGTTCTCCTAAATAGAGATACACTAACATTGATTCTCTTTTTACACCCTGACCATTGTTTTCATGTCTCCGCGAAAAATAAAATTATTACCATAATAGTAATCAAACTGACAGACAGTCGATGGCCTAATGACCGCTGCCTCGTGAACCGTTAAAATGAGCCAGTCCACGCCGCTATCACAGCTAACAACTCTATGGGGGCAGTGAGGAGCGCTCGTAGAGATCCATACGACGTTGACAAGTACACGCTAAGCCACACCTGATCCATTACAGAGGAGCTAATCCAGTGAGGCGAGGCGAGTGGGCTGAGTGCCACCAAACTGCCTCGTCCCGTGGGAAGGAAAGTGGTCAGGAGTCACAAAAGGATCAACCCTATCGCTAAGTCCAGGATGTGACACTTTCAGGGCCGGCAGTGTATGGGAGACAAAAACAAGTTACTTCCCTTACGCATCATGCCTCGTGCTTGTGTGTGTTGGTGGTGCATAACTTGCGTCTAATGGTAACATCGAACTGCAGTTTCGCTCTAAAAGCTAAACGATGCAAGGAGAATTGTCAGGGATATAAAGCCGTGTTAGATGCTTTACCTAGTGGGCATAGAGCATAGAAAAAGGCTGTACATAAGAAGGAAAAGGAAAGGAAAGGGTGAAAAAATAGATAGATAGATAGATAGATAGATAGATAGATAGATAGAGAGAGAGAGAGAGAGAGAGAGAGAGAGAGAGAGAGAGAGAGAGAGAGAGAGAGAGAGAGAGAGAGAGAGAGAGAGAGAGAGAGAATAATAAACGAGGTAAATACACACAAAGGAGAGCAGAAAACACACACACACACACACACACACACACACACACACACACACACACACACACACACACACGGCCTTTTCTCTGCCTGCCAATGATTACTACCCCATCTACATCTCAGTGCGCCCATCAGTATTCCACTCGGGGAGGAAATCTGTCCACCGCAGCCTGGCCGAGGTGCTGGTGACGACCCCCTTCCGCCCACCCTGGCACGACACCAGGTGCAAGCGTCCTAACTACCCCAGAAGCCCAGGTGACTCTGGCGGGAGTATACACCACCGCCCTCCTCCACAATACTTCTGTTTGGGTGATGTCATGTTGCTCTCTCTCTCTCTCTCTCTCTCTCTCTCTCTCTCTCTCTCTCTCTCTCTCTCTCTCTCTCTCTCGTTTGATTTTTTACATGGAAGAGAAAAAAGGGAACGAGAAATAACAAGGAGAGGAAGGGAGGGACGAATGTAAGAGAGAGAGAGAGAGAGAGAGAGAGAGAGAGAGAGAGAGAGAGAGAGAGAGAGAGAGAGAGAGAGAGAGAGAGAGAGAGAGAGAGAGAATAAGAAGAGGGAGGAAGACGCGGAATAAATCATGTCCACTTGCTCATCTGTAGTCATGGTCGCATGACCCCATCTCACCCCCATGAATTATTGTACTTTCATGACCGCAACGCGTGTGTGGGGAGAGGAGGCGGCGGCGGCGGCGGCGAAGAAAAAGACGGGGAACGAGAGGGAAGGACGGGACAAGGGGATTATGAGGATAGATACAGGGTGAGAGGGGATGAGAGGGAGAGGGCAGTGAGGGTGGGAGGCTGGCTGGTGAGGGGAGGGAGAGGCGGGAGAAGAAACGAGGGGAGAAAAGAGGAGAGAAAAGGAACAGCCACGCACGCACACAGTACCAAGAAAAGTGTTCAGGAGACACGACCGTGGAGGGAAGACGGCGAGGAGGGAATAAAACAGGTAGAAAAGAGGGAGAAAGGAGGGATAGAGAGACAAGAAAAGAGTGAAAGGTTGCACTAACAATCAGTAACACGATACAAAACACACACAAGAGGAACCACGCTAATTGTACTACGTGTGATTCACCTGTACACCACCACCACCACCACCACCACCACCACAATCACCTACCACCTGGCGGCTTCAGATGTACCGCCACACCACCACCACTACCACCTCCAACATCACCACCAGCTCCAGCGGACACTACACCTGGGTTTAAAAGGAGGCTGAGGAGGACGCGGGGATGTCCTTGGAAGGGGAGAACAGTAATGGTTCCAATCAATAGAGAAAGGAGGAGGAGGAGGAGGAGGAGGAGGAGGAGGAGACACGAGAAATGAAGACGGAGGAGGAGAGTGGACACAGAGAGGGACTAGGTGAAAGAACAGGGGGAGGAGGACAGGAAGGGGGAGGAAAGAGGGACGGGATGGAGAGAAGCAGTGTAGGACAGGAGCGTAAAATGGTGAGAGTGAATTATTAAGATGACTAATTACTCGCCTCCATCAAGCATTCGGCCCTGAAAGAAGAGGGTCACACTTGTCACTATGGCGGCCGACCGTGCACGCCAACACACACTTGCCTTGATCGCGCACCAGTAACCACCGCCACCACGACCACTACCACCACCACTAACCAAACAAACTCCCAAAACTCTAAAAAAAAATATTAATAATCTGTAAAAATCCGAAAAAAGGGGTAAAAAATCCTCACGTATGCATTTCTTGGTACCAGTGGCAATACTTAACAACATCCAATAAGCGGGAAAACATTACAGCGACCCGACGCAAAGTGGCGGGTATTAGAGGGCAGGTGAATGCGTCTCCTGGCCAATTATATGTACCCGGGTTGGGGCAATGGAAAGTGGCGCTACAGAACGGCGGAAAACCACACACCGCTGGGTCACGAGAGAGAGAGAGAGAGAGAGAGAGAGAGAGAGAGAGAGAGAGAGAGAGAGAGAGAGAGAGAGAGAGAGAGAGAGAGAGAGAGAGAGAGAGAGAGAGAGAGAGAGAGAGAGAGAGAGAGAGAGACGCATTTACAGGCATATTGACAGACTGACAGAAGGACACAAGCTTCAAGTTGAGAAGAAGAAGAAGAAGAAGAAGAAGAAGAAGAAGAAAAAGAAGAAGAAGATGAAGAAAGAAAGAAAGAAAGAAAGAAAGAAAGAAAGAAAGAAAGAAAGAAAGAAAAATTGAAATTCAAGAGCCAGAAAATGAAGGATGAACATAGAGCAAAAAAAAAAAAAAACGAAAAAAATAGATAAATAACATGAACGGGAAGAAACGAACAAAAAAAAAAAAAACGAAAAAAAAAACTTAAGGTAAAAAGAAAGGAAGAAAATTTCAAGGCAGAAAGCAAACGGGTAATCGAATCGACAAGCACGGAAGAATCAACAATATTCATAATGATAATGAAGGGAAGAAAAGAACTTATGCAGGTCAAGTTGAGAGGCGTCTGCTGGGTGCACGAGACGTCCTAACCACACCGTCTAGACTGGAATACACGGGTGGCGCGGAGGGAGGAGCAGGAGGAGGAGGAGGAGGAGGAGGAGGAGGAGGAGGAGGAGGAGGAGGAGGAGGAGGAGGAGGATGAGGTGGTGGTGGTGGTGGTGGTGGTGCCGGGGAGAAAGAAAAGAAACGAGAGGATGCTCGGTAGAAAAGGTAAATATACTAATTAAAAAATAAATAGGAAAACTGTACCTAACACTTATTTTTCTTTAGTATTTTCAACACAGATCAGGTTTCTTCCCATGTTTCCAGGAGAAGGAGGAGGAGGAGGAGGAGGAGGAGGAGGAGGAGGAGGACGCATGCTGAAGAGCCAGGCTTACATCATGGTCTCCTCTTCCTCTTCCTTTCAATAAGTTTCTTTCCCGTAATAATCCCACAAGTACGCCGCATACTTGCGTTCAGACTCAAGCGAAAAAAAGAAGATAAAAAAATAATTCACGCGCGACGCTTTGAAGCACTTGTGGTCTGGTGAGGGAGGAAGTGGAGTGCGTCTCAACACAACCCACCTTCCCGCACCACCATTCCCTCTGATGCAGGAACAAGACAGCAGCAAACCCTGTGGAGATAAATGTGCTCGGGAGGTGGCGGCGGTCGGGGCGGCGGCGGTGGCGGCGGCGATGGCGGCACTGGGAGCTTCAGACGGCAACACCGCCAAGTGAGGCTCATTTTTCACGCTCAAACTGTGAATGGCCAGTGAAAGGTAGAGCTCCTACCACCTATTCTTTTAATTAATCGTATCATCAGCGTAAAGGCTTTCATTAATCTTAAGTTCAAAAAGCCCCCCACCAAGCAGTAGTCTTGAAAAGGACTTTATTGCGTGATCGGAAACGCCGCCTGATGAATAGATGGGTGTGAGGGGCGGATGGACTGAGGGGAGGAAGAGGAGAGCGGGGAATGAGCGGCATAAAAGGGGAGATTCCAGTACGAGGACAAAAAAAAATGCTTTCTTCTTTTTTACACACTGCAGCAAAATTCCAAGACCCATGAGGCCGTTACTTCATCAGCAGCATCGTGTGTGTGTGTGTGTGTGTGTGTGTGTGTGTGTGTGTGTGTGTGTGTGTGTGTGTGTGTGTGTGTGTGTGTGTGTGTGTGTGTGTGTGTGTGTGTGTGTGTGAGTTCGTACCAAGCTAGTAAGGAGGTCACACATGCAGACCAGGTAGCGTATAGCGGCGAGTACATTCCCGCTGCTGTGTCTTTGATGGGTCACAAGGCCGCCCGCCACATGGTGCGCCTCGCCAGTTACCGGCCTGCCGCGGGCCTGATGAATCCTGCCAAGTTGAAGCGGCTCTCCGGTCTCTTACGCTCCAGTCCTTCCCTCGCGGACTCGCTGACTCATCCTGGTCTTAGTGTTCTAATTGACTATTATCACCAGCTATTTATTTATTTATTCATTTTGGTTAGATGTGCTCACTTGGAAAATTTGGCGAGTACAGACTGGGATGCTGCGGTGTAGAGGGAATTAATCACTTCCTTTGCGTGTTGTATTTTGTGTGGATGTTACGTTTCAAGTTGGATATGGAACACTACCTTGACGGGCACAAAAGTGGAGTAAATTATCACACCTGTGTTATAAATAATATAGGCTTCAACTAGTCTTCTTGCAACAAACGAAACCAACGAAACACTTCTGGGAGACAACTCTGAGGTGAAAACCGTGTCAATAAACACCTCAGACCTTCGAATTCGCCACATGGCACAATTTTCTTTTATAAAATCACCATATTAACAAAAAACATATATACATGGTTTTACAGAAAATAGTAGCACTAATTCACAAACTTGTATGAATAATAACTGTTCCTTGCAAATTACGAGCGGCAGGGTACAAAAAATTTAATTGGTAATCTGACACCACGCTTTGTGATTTGTACATTGTTTTTCCATAAGGTAAGTGACTGCGCCTTTCACACAGCCCGCTGGGGAGAGTGTGCTGGGGACTTGACCTTCCTGTGAGGGCCGCCAGGTGACACAGGAATGATGGAGGAGGCTTCGTGAAATGCCGTGATATGACGATACGACGAGCGCTGAGAGACGTGGGGCGTGGCAAAGGTTACAGCAGGACGAGGGTGAAGGATACTGTCACTTGTCTCTTACTTGGCACATTCCTCACAATCCTGCAGATCCTACACCTGTATTTAGCAACGAAATTCGATTCTAATACTCGTTAACGTGTTATTAAGTTTATTCCAGGTGTATAAAAAATAGCTAAGAAAAATATAAGAAAAGGTTTAGTTACCGTTAAAAAAAAAGAAATAGAAAAGTGTTTGGTGTAAGTTCTACTAAAATAACACAAAAACACAAAACACTCTAAGAAACTTTACATATATTACTAAACCGTACTACTGCTACTACTACTACTACTACTACTACTACTACTACTACTACAGCTACACACACCACCATCCTTGCTCCTACTCCCCTTGCTCCCTTACCGGGATGCTGGCAGCCAGACACGGGATTTGTGGGGTACGAGGACAGACCAAGAGGCTGCAGAACTGAGTGAGAGAGTTCAGGCTTGCTGGGTGTAG
The DNA here is from genome assembly GCF_035594125.1 of Scylla paramamosain. NCBI lineage: Eukaryota > Metazoa > Arthropoda > Malacostraca > Decapoda > Portunidae > Scylla > Scylla paramamosain. Next base: position 11,051,930 of record NC_087171.1, on the reverse strand, counting down.
GGTGAGGGTGAAGGGTGATGGGTGACAGTGCAGGCCAAGGACGGGAGGAGACAGAATAAGGAGAAAGAGGAAGAGGAAGAGGAAGAGGAAGGGGAAGAGGAAGAGGAGGAGGAAGAGGAGGAGGAGGAGACACAAGTAACAAAGGGAACAGAGAAATATGCAGTAAGGAAGAGGAGGAGGAGGAGGAGGAGGAGGAGGAGGAAGAGAGTAGATGGATTATATAAGAATAACAGGGGGAGAAAGAAAAGGAGGAGGAGGAGAAGGAGAAGGAAACACATGGGGCGAAACCAACAGAAGCACGCATTGAGAAGAAAAGTAAGAGAGAAAGAAGAGAGAAAAAAGAAAAAAAAAACACATAATAAAGAGAGATAAACCAGGAAAGATGATAGGAAGAAAGTAAGCAAGGGAGAGAGAGAAGGAATAGAGAAGAAAATTGGGAGAAAAAAAAAAAGAAGAGATACGGGTACACACAAGGAGAGGAAAGCAAGCAGAGTAAGTAGGAGGAGGAGGAGGAGGAGGAGGAGGAGGAGGAGGAGGAGGCAGAAGGAGCAGCAGCAGGAGTAGGGCAACAGACCCCGTGTATCATTATCTGCATAAATCTTAGTACCACCAAAAATACATCAAAACGTTACGGAGAATATATGACCCGATTCAAGCAGTAATTTACCTGTCCGCCCACCACCACCATAACCACCACCACTAGCACAGCCACACTCCTTCCCCCAACAGCTGGGAACTATTTATACCTTACATCCATCTATTCCGCACCGCACGGCAGTTTAGTCAGAGCCACGTTACATAATGAAGAGCAAAGGCGGCGTGGGAAGGAAGGGAAGTGAGGGAGGGAGAGGGAAGGAAATACCGGATGTTGGCAGCAATTGTTCACCTCTCTGCATGGATCGCTTCATTATTAATTTGATCAGGTGTCTTGCAGCAGGAAACTCTCTTCCCCTCTACCCCTCCACCCACCCCCGCCTCTCTCTCTCTCTCTCTCTCTCTCTCTCTCTCTCTCTCTCTCTCTCTCTCTCTCTCTCTGAAATATGAGAAAGAAGTACAAAAAGAAAGAACAACGATGCAAAATGCTAAAAATTAAATAAAACACTGGAAAGTTAAGAGTAACTTCATGAGTTCGCATTGTTATTTTTAGCGGATTTTACAGGATGCTATAGAAGGGACTGATTATACAAGGAAGAGGAGGAGGAGGAGGAGGAGGAGGAAAAAGAATGAAAAATGAGGATGAGAATGAGAACGAGGAGGAGGACGGAAGAAAGAAAAATGAAGATAAGGATGAGAAGGAGGAAAAGGAAAGGAAAAAATATGCGGAGGAGGATGAAGAGGATAGGGAGGAGGATGAAGAGGAGAATAGCAAGAACGAAAATAATATTATAACAACCTCAAGATAATGTAAACGAGGGTTCCAGGTAATGACGTCACCAGTGAAAAATTTTGAAACAACAATGAAAACAAAGATCAGTCAAAGAGAACTAACAGATAAATACAAACAAACTAAATTTTAAACACACGACCAAAGTTAACATACACAGAGACGTAGGTATGAAAAAAAAGTATTGAAAAAAAAATAAGGAGAAGAAAGAAGAGAAAAAGTTAAATACCAAGAAGGCATTGAAGAACATAATAATTAATAAAGAGGCAGCCAATAACGCAAAACACACACACACACACACACACACACACACACACACACACACACACACACACACACACACACACACACACACACACACACACACACACACACCAAAACAAAAGCAACAACAGTATTGACAATAAGCGAGAGAGAGAGAGAGAGAGAGAGAGAGAGAGAGAGAGAGAGAGAGAGAGAGAGAGAGAGAGAGAGAGAGAGAGAGAGAGAGAGAGAGAGAGACGAGACGAGAAGAGAAAAGGAAGTTGAGACCAAAGGAGGGAATCGAGAACGGAGACCGAAAAAAAAAATAAATAAAAACGACGAAAAAGAAAAAAAAAAAAAAAGAAAAACGAGAGAGAGAGAGGCAAGAGGCAAGAGGCAGGAGGCTAGGCGAGGCGAGACAGCAGCAGCAGCAAAAGTAGGAGCAGCAGGAGTGGGAGCAGTGGCGGCGGCGGCGGCGGCGGAGTAGGAGCAGGAGTGGTGAGCGTATCACTTACACCTTTCACGGCACCGATGCTATATTTCACGGCGCCCCATTGTGAGTTCCGGAAACAAGTATATTAGGGTCCTATTTCAGAGGTGCGACCGTAGTTCTCTTTAATACCCGCTCCATGTCGAGCTGGAGGCGGAGGAGAGGAACTGCGGCCGACGAATGACCACCAGCCCCTCCACTTGCCTTGCCTCGCCTCGCCTTCCTTCCTTCCTTCCTTCCTCCTGCTTCTTTCTCTTCTCTTACTCCTTCACCACCCTCTCTCCTTCTTTTTATTGCACTTTTCGGCCCTCGCCACTATCAGTGCTACTGATACTAGGGACAGGACGGTGAAATATCTGCTTTTCTTTATTGCTACTGCCATTACTTCTACTAGCACTGCTGCTGATGCTACTGCTACTACTACTACTGCTACAACAACTACTACTACTACTGCTGCTACTACTACTACTACTACTACTACTACTACTACTGCTACTACTACAACACATTCTTCTATTCATTTTGTTGTTCTCCTTCTCTTTCTTTTTCATCTTGTATTACTACTGCTGCAGCTGTTGACACTACTACTACTACTAGTACTACTACTACTACTATCAAGTTAATTCTACTTTCGATTAGATCATTATAAAGCAGGATGAATTGTTGCACTTTCTAAAACCCTCATCGTAACACAGAATGTCTATTTTTTTCTCGTAACTGTAGCGCGCGCACACACACACACACACACACACACACACACACACACACATACACACACGGTAATTTCTCTCTCTCTCCACAATATATAATCAAAAACATTATTCCTCTATTTAAACATTATTCACCACCACCACCACCACTCCCCCATCACCACCACCACCACCACCACCACCACCACCACCACAACTATTAGAATCGCTCAAGACCTTAACTACTATCTCCTGTCTTTTTTTTTCATCTACATCTTCACATCACCCCCTCACTCTTCTCGCCACCCCAAATCTCCCGCACTAAACCCCAGGGCGTCCTAACCCCCAACCTTCCCGTCCTAAGACCCCTCCCCTCCTTCCCTCCCTCACCCCCCGAGTCTTCCTCCCTTTGGGCGCATTCCGTTTGCAATTTGGTCAGGCGCCAAAACCTCTAAGCACTTCCTTCAGGAGAGCGATCCCCCCCCTCCTCCTCCTCCTCTTGTTCGTAGTCCTCTTCTAGCTCCTTTTCATTCTCCTTCTCCTCCTCTCCACGTTCCCTCTCCTTCTCATCCAAGTACTCTTTCTCTTCTTTCTCCTTTTCGTTCTTCATTTCCTCCTCTTCCTTTTCATCCAAGTACTTTTCCTCTTCTTCCTCCTTTTCGTTCTCTACTTCCTCTTCTTCCTTCTCCTTCTTCTCCTCCTCTTCCTTCTCCTCATGCTGCTCCTACTTATAAACCTGCTTCTAGTCATCTTTTTCCTCTCTCTCTCTCTCTCTCTCTCTCTCTCTCTCTCTCTCTCTCTCTCTCTCTCTCTCTCTCTCTCTCTCTCTCTCTGTCCTCTGCTACTTTGCTTACTTGAGAAATGAGTGAAGGTATTTTCAGGAGTACTCGAAGAAGTGAAGATTGTAGGGATGAATGGAAGTAATGGAGAAGCGATGGTGGTGGAAGAGATGGTAATAGTTGTAGGAGTAGTAACAGTAGTAAGATTGTTCCATTGCAGAAGTATCGCCATCTCATTAAGTTAATTAAATTTTCAGCTTATCCTTTTTATTCTTAGATTTTTTTTATTCTAAAGGCAACCAAACCACCATCACCACCACCACCACCACCACCACCACCACCACCACCACCACCACCAACAACAACAACAACAACAACAACAACAACAACAGCCAGACATCACGGAAACACTTGATAAAAAGACAGGGTCATCACCACCAGTTCCTCACAACACCTGCTGACATCTGCACACACCTGTGGCACACCTGCATCACCACACATGCGCCAGCTTACCTGCAAAGAAGGAAAGCATGGGGATAGTAAACATGTAGAGGAAACAGACGTGTGTGTGTGTGTGTGTGTGTGTGTGTGTGTGTGTGTGTGTGTGTGTGTGTGTGTGTGTGTGTGTGTGTGTGTGTGTGTGTGTGTGTGTGTGTGTGTGGCTATTGAGTGCATCCCTAAAGTACATATTAATAAAATATATAAAAAAACTTCTTCTTCTTCTTCTTCTTCTTCTTCTTCTTCTTCTTCTTCTTCTTCTTCTTCTTCTTCTTCTTCTTCTTCTTCTTCTTCTTCTTCTTCTTCTTCTTCTTCTTCTTCTTCTTCGAGAGAGAGAGAGAGAGAGAGAGAGAGAGAGAGAGAAAGTCGACTTAGTAAAAACATGTTAGGTTAGGTTAGGTTAGATTAGGTTACGTTAGGTTGGGTAAGGGTAAGTTACGTCAGGGTGGGTGAACTGAAGTTAATGGGCGTGGCGCGAGGAACGAAGGACGAGGGGAGAACAAATCATTAGGGCGTCGGCATAGAAAAGAAAAAAAAAAAAAAGAAAAAAAAAAGCTACAGGTGAAAGTGTCCTAATTACCTGTGAGTGAAAAGGTATGTTTTTTTTTTTTTAATTTCTTGTTAAGCTTCTTTTCACGATTTCCCTTCCTTAGTTTATTCCCATCCTCATTATTCGTCTTTAAATCCTATCCCCTCCCACCCCTCTCTCTCTCTCTCTTTCTCTCTCTCTCTCTCTCTCCCCCTCTGCCCTTGTTCCATATTTAATCCACCACTTTTTAAAAACCATTTCACATTAACTTAATTTACAAAGGATAATTAGTATTTTTCCTTTCCCCCGGCTTTCCGTCGTCTCTCTCTCTCTCTCTCTCTCTCTCTCTCTCTCTCTCTCTCTCTCTCTCTCTCTCTCTCTCTCTCTGCCAGTCGTATCCCTTCCCTTCCTAAAATTAAACTCTCTAACCATTCCTTCTTTCCTTCCTTCTTTCTTCCTCCCTCTATTCCCCGTCCCTTCTTTCCCTTTTCCTCCCTTTATAACCTTCATCACCCTCAATCCTTATCCCCCCGACGCTCCCCTTTTTACTTATTTTTCCCCTCTACTACTCCTCCTCCTCCTCCATTTGTCCCTCCCTCTCTCTCTCTCTCTCTCTCTCTCTCTCTCTCTCTCTCTCTCTCTCTCTCTCTCTCTCTCTCTCTCTCTCTCTCTCTCCCTTCTCTTCCCTTTCCAGCGTCACCCTCCCCGTTTCGTCCCCACCCTTGATTCTGTAAGAAATATTAAATTAACTGTAATAAGGTCGAACACGGCGGGGCAAAATGTTGCTTGATGCGGTTCCTGTGTTTCCTAGGACGGGTTGACCAGTTCCACGTTTTACTGTTTGCTTTCTTTCCTTCCTTAGTTTTTCCGGTGTTAGTTCAGGCAGAGGAAGGGAGGCAAAGGGAGAGGAGTGAGGGGAAAGAGGAGACACCGTGGATGGACGGAGGTGGGGGAAGGAAGAGGGAAGAGAGACAGACGGACGGACAGACAGACAGAGTTTGGTACCAAGGGAGGGAAGGAGGGAGGGAGAGAGAGAGTGAGGGGATTCTGAGGGGGAAAGGGAGAGTAGAGAGTGAGCGTGATTTAATGAGGAAAGCGAAGCAGATAGAGGCAGGGGAGAGTAGGGAGAGGATAAAGAGAGAGAGAGAGAGAGAGAGAGAGAGAGAGAGAGAGAGAGAGAGAGAGAGAGAGAGAGAGAGAGAGAGAGAGAGAGAGAGAGAGAGAGAGAGAGAGAGAGAGAGAGAGAGAGAGAGAGAGAGAGAGAGAGACTAAAAACATGCAAGATTACTTAAGATTATGTAGCCTTACGTAGCAAGAACAAATACTAGGAGATTTGTTGAAACATTACGATTGTATCAGCTACACTAGAAACACTCGGTGACAGTCAGCAGACAGGTATTTCATCTGCCACACTCACCTCCCCTGTCTTTATCATTTCTTCCCTCGGTCTTAACTCCGACTGCTAAGGTAACCCGCTAACATCCAGGAGGGTGATAAAAATGTTTGCAAAGACAGAGAGAAAGAAATGAAAGAATACTAATTTGTGTTTCTTCAAGGCTAGAAAACTGATGAAGAGACAAGTATAAAAATAAGAGGCTATGAATTTACAGGTAATAATGGGAGAAAAATTGTTAATAATCCTAAAAGTGAAAGGGTTACCTCCAGCTGACTGTCTCCTAGTTAAGCTCGATATGTGATGTACTTCTAACACATAAGAGGACGTAAAATTGAGAGAAAAAAAAACCCTAAACAAAGTGGAATAAAGTGAAAGCGTGTGGCAGGTTACCGTGACTGTATTGGTACTTACGAACAACGCGCGGAGGAACAGGATACAAAAGAATAAGGCTCCTCCCCACACACACACACCACCGAGTTACAGTAGGAAGGGAACACCATGTCCCACAAATGGTACATAAAGGCTTGAATTCTTAAACACTTTGTTCTCTCATTAGGTCTTTTCAAAGGCCAAGGAGACAAACAGCCGCGTTGTCTTGAGTGCCTCTCGTAATGATAGTGTGGAATTCTTGTGAAGCTACCAATGGAATTTTGAAAACACCCTTGAAAACTAAAAATAACTTCCCATACGGCTTATCAGATGTTTAAAATGGGATGAAGTGAGTGGTTAAAAATACGGTCTGGAGTTTATCTATGCTGTTTGTAAATAATGACTTCAAATTAAACATCTATTTGGATTTTCTTATCTTGCTTTCGCACTCTGGTCGCTCGCATTTTGATAAGTATCGTAGACTATTTAGGTTTTCTTATTCAATATTACCCTTTTTTTTCTTTTTTTTTTTATCTTCATCTGAGATCTGGAATTAAGATTTATTTTACCACCATAAATATTTAAAAGGAATAAAAAAAAATAAAGTAAAATATAATAAACTGAAAAGACGGCAAAAGGAAGATAACAATATAAAAAGAGAGGAAACATGATAATAGTAGTGGCGTAATGAAAAATTTGAAGAAAGAGAGAGAAAAAGGATGAGAATATGGATACGAAGTAGGAAGAGTAGGAAGACAGAGAAAGAGGAGAAAGAGAAGGAGAAGGAGAAGAAGGATGTGTAGGAGATAATGGTTAATCTGTAATGAGGGTAAGAAAAAGGAGAGAAAAAAAGAGGAATATAAATAATCATAAAGCACTTTCCATATACAAAAATACAAATAGGCAAACACACACACACACACACACACACACACACACACACACACACACACACACACACACTCCAAACCAAGGAAATAAAAAAAAACATACACGTGTTTTGATAAGTATAGAAATGTTTCATAAAGGCTTGAAATATTCCAGCATTTTGCCCCGCTTCCCTTCCCTCCCTCCTTCCCTCTCTCCCTCCCTCTACCCATTTATATATACAATTTTTTAACAGTGCTGTATCAAATAAACAACAGATCATCCCCCATAAACACAGAGATACAGGAATGAATTGGCTAATAACAAATTTTACATAACCGACTGAACATTGACTTGAATATGGATCACACACACCTGCGTTCATTTACATTTGCAGGTGTTTGCATTTTTTTGATAATCCACATGAATATTTGGGTGTCATTTACCACTAACACTTTTGCACGCTCTCTCTCTCTCTCTCTCTCTCTCTCTCTCTCTCTCTCTCTCTCTCTCTCTCTCTCTCTCTCTCTCTCTCTCTCTCTCTCTCTTGTGTTGTTTCCATGTATCATTTTTTGTCACTAATGGTCGAAATGAAAGTCAGTGCTTATACATAATACATAAATGTGAAAATATTGTAAATATTTGTGAGTATATTCATTGTTACCTTTATTTGCAGGAAGTTAGAGGAAGGAAAGGAAAAAGAAAATAAGACTTGGGATGCCTGCTTCTATATTTAGCTACGTGTAGTTTATTGGACTACAGCTACACGCATGTGGTCCTCTGTGTGTGTGTGTGTGTGTGTGTGTGTGTGTGTGTGTGTGTGTGTGTGTGTGTGTCCCTGCAGCAGCTCCCTCCACGTTCCCGCCTCGCCTCAAACAGCCCAGCCTGGTCCAGCCGGCCAGCCAACTCAGGGGTATTTGTTACCCAAATCCGCGGCGCACATCACAAAAATAGATTAGCATGTACTGAAAAAAAAAAGAAAAAAAAAAACTACGCCACGTGTCCGAAAAACAGTGAGGGTGGCGGAGCGCTGCGTCAATTTTGTCGTGTTATCGAGGGGCAGATGGCGGCCATAGGTTTGAACAGCCGCCACAACGACACACAGGAGCAACAACAATAAAAATCTCATCATCACAAGCACCGCAGCTCACTGGACCGCGGCCAAGAGCACCACACCGTACACCGTCCCTCCACAACCCACGACCTGCCACGACCCCAGTATCCCACCGCACAGCCAGAGCCACCTGTCCGCGAGCCACTCCCCCTTCACGGCTCACCTCCCCATCTTGAAGATGCCGCCGAGACCCTCCCTGCTGTCTGCGGGTAAAAATTCTTTGGTAAAACGGAAGTATGGAGTCATTAAGATCCGGCACATTATGGTCTGCGTTCATGAAGCCAAAATTCTTTCCATCCTCCGCTGAAACGGCTGTGATCATCCCCTCTGTTTACCTGGCCCAGAATGTCTCTCGCTGCATATTGAAGCATTCCAATTTTTCCAGGACAGTTCACTATTTTGACGTAATCACAGTCTTTCGTTGCCAGAGTTCCAGAATGGGTGCCTCGTTTCTTTTTTTTTTCTTTTTTTTCTATTATGATTACGTTTACATTTGCCAGTAACTGTTTCCGTGATTCCTGCTTTCTTTTTTTTTCGTTTTCTCTTTCTACAAGTCTCTCCCAGCCTGGGCCAGACCTCATCTGCTTGCTGTGCTGGTGTGCCAAAGTATGTCTGCGTTTGAGTTATCAGGAGAGACACTATTCCATTATCGTGCATCATACATATAACATGAAGGGAAAGGAAACCGTTCGTTCGTTGATTCACTACACAGCTTGTTTTAATATGTATAATTCACATACCTCACCGCGCCACCTCCCGTCTGGCCTCTGTGTAACTCTCATAAAAAAGCAACACACGAAAAATTAAATTACCTTACTTCATAATCAAAAGTTGTTTAAACCCTCACTCATATCACAAATACTCTGAATAAATATTAAGAGTACGAAACAAAAAGGGAATCAATTAGGCGAGAGGTACAGCACCACCGCGGCGGCCACTGGGACAGCAGGGCCGCCTCGGGGAGTGGCGGAGTGCTGATGCATGTTTATGTCTTGACAACAGACGCTCGGTCGGCGTTTCCTTGGCCTTCGCCAATTCACAGTGACGCCCTGACCCACCACACGGAACAGAGGGGGTCCCCTTGGTGCAGGCCACTATCCTGTGACCAAGGTCATGCACTGCGTTGCCAACACACCGTGACTCAGGCTCTTTGCGACTCTGCTAGCGCATCCTTCCTGGGCTGCTGAAGCTGTAAGACGTGGTACCATAGCACTGCTCCTCTGAACTGCCGGTTTCGAGGCGGACACAGGCCAAGGCTTCCTGCTTCCTCCCTACACATTCAATTTGTGTAGAAAATACGTAAATTAATACTAAGAGTTTATTTTCCTAGAAATAAATCAACAGACTGAAAAGTAACTAATGTATACCCGCGACCCCTTGGTAGGGTGAAGATAGGGGCGGCGGAGGAGGGAGGCAGGCTGGGCGGCGCCGCAGCGTTCACACTGGTTATCTCTCGTGTAATACAAATTGGCAGGTAATCACCTTGTAATATATCTTATTTAAGAAATTCATATTTCCATCGCTTTCCCAGCACTAGGTGTCGCGGCGCGGCGCACCTGCGGCAACACTTCCTCTGCCATGCATGGAAGTGTTCATTATGGAGCCAAACAAACACGTGCCCTTCATCTCAGTATATGTCAAGACTCCAATGTGTACGTGCTGAGAAAACACACACACTCTCTCTCTCTCTCTCTCTCTCTCTCTCTCTCTCTCTCTCTCTCTCTCTCTCTCTCTCTCTCTCTCTCTCTCGTCTGTGTAGTTCACATCCTCGCCCACTATTACAAAACAATAACAAGTTGGTAAATACTTCCATCTGGAGCAACACGAGGGCGTTGTACTTGTGCCTGAGCAGTTGGAGCAGCTCAGGTAGCCTCGTCTGGTGGGAGAGCCTGTACCTGAGCACGGCAGCCTCTGTCTTGGCCGGGAAAAAAGGCACAGGGGCGCTCAATACACGGCCGAGTTTGTCAGGAAAGTACACAAAACATTTTACACTTAAAGCGGACAGACTTTACGAGCGGCAGATGAGTCATTAATATTGTGTTTCCACACGCGCTCCTCATATCAACATCAGTAATTAATGATGCATGAGATTACATAAAGGTCAGGCCCATAGGTCAGGATTGAACGAGGTGTCAGCGGGGCTGTGGCCGATCACTCACTTGCACCTGCCGCTGACCACCTCATCACGGCACGCAGGTGACGTGCAGCCCCACCACAGAGCGACGCCGCCCCTGTAGTGCTCACCGGGAACGCCAGACCCACGACCCTCACTTGTACTTTCGTGTTGAGGTGTGTTCTTTATATTGTTCTCCTATCTTCCTCTCGAACAGTGTCTCTCTTCTGCTCCTCGATTTCCTCTCTGCCAGGTAACACCCCTCCCCTCTGCCCTCTCAGCCAGGTAACACCCTTTCCTCGCCTCTCTCTGTCATGTAACACTCTTGTCCTCCTCCTCTCATCCAGTTGTCACCCTCTCCTCCCTCTCAGACAAGCCTCGTTTCACCTTCTCTCTCTCTCTCTCTCTCTCTCTCTCTCTCTCTCTCTCTCTCTCTCTCTCTCTCTCTCTCTCTCTCTCTCTCTCTCTAGGTAAGCTGGCGTCATCCTCCACCCTTCAGTCAGGTGTCGCCTCCTCTCCTCCCACACGGAAGACGTCACACCTTCCTCTCTCTCAGGCAGGTGTCCGTCCCCCTCCCAGAGTCATGCATCGAGACACGTGCTTGCAAGCTTCAGGACACATTGACGAAGTTTAAGGTCACGTCTGCACGGCGTTGTGGACTTGATATTTCTTATACTGAATTTGTGATAAGTTTAGGAGGAAATATACCACGTCAGAATCTTCCTCTTTATCTTAAGGTCTCTTAATTCAATAAATGCTCCTAAATTTTACTTGCCACACCTAATAGGCCTTGGGTGGCAAGGGAGGGCAGGACCACCTGGTGTGCGGTGCGATGTGCGGGGAGGCGCGAGGCACGCAGCCACTGACACGCCAGGACGGGTGCACAGGTCTGATGGCCTGGCCACTGATCAATCCATCACCCGAAATCAAATTTTAGAATCCTCCTTTTTTCAGTAGCGACAATAAAGCTGCGATCACACGAGGTTAATTGCCGCCGCTCACGCCCCGCGCCGCCAATAAATGAAAGAACATATTCATCGGAGCGCGACTGCGGTGAATGTCTCGCCATCTACCGGTGACCGAGGCGGAATTTTAAGCGGAGGATTCCCGCAGTCACGTAAACTCTTTAACTACGTGTAATTCATTGAAACAGAGGCTGCATTCCACAGCCTTGGCAGCACTAACAGCAACACCAATAGCAGCAGCTGCTCCTGCTGGTACGGCAAAGCCAGCAGCGCAGGCCAGTGACCCAGCGGCCAGGTGCTGCAGAGCCCAGAACTGCCGGTGATCTGGCACACACACATTAAATCATCTCCGCCGCCCCGTTACTGCGACCGAGGCCTCGCAGCTGGAGGCCTCGCCGCGTATTCCCCGCCCGGAGCGTGGCCCCGGACAGCTCATCCCGGGGCATGGCCAGTCCGTCTCAACAAACACTGACGTCTAAGGGGACCGCCAGTACAAGCTTGGGGCGCTACCTGCGATTACGAGTGAGGCTGGTTGGTGGTCGGGTGGGCGGAGCGGCTCTCCCTTCCCTCCCTCCCTCCCTTCTCTGGCCACCGCTCATTACTGGCCATCGTGTTATTAGCCGTCGTCATAATAACACCCCAGCCACATTTTATCCTTTAATTATGCACTATATTTCACGGCGGGTTGCACGGTTGCACTTGCTTCATGTTCACGATGCAGGGACACAGCACGGGAGAGGCGCTACTGTGACCGGTGTGGAACGGCGCTTATGGGGTTACTGTTGGCCTAGTGGTGGAGGGCGGGGACGGGGACGGGAGAGCTGGTGGTGGCCGAATGTGGCTGTCTGTCCGTTTGACTCATGGACCTCCTGCATGGCAAGGCGAGGCAGCTGGAAAAAAAGAAGAAAGCCTGGGATTGGCGCAGAGGTTTAAGGTGCGTGTGGCGGGTTTAGGACAAACACGGGGCTGGCGGTACTGTCCTGCCCTAGAACTGCTACTATGCAAGGGGCTGGGGGCTGATGAGACTGAGGAGGGGCTGGGAGCTAAGGGCAAGTGATGGTAAAGGGTAGGTAAGTCTGGATAAGGTCAAGATGTAGGCTTAAGACTGAGTAGGACACGGAGGACTGAGGAAGTGTAGTCTGTTGTGGTCTGTTGAGAGAGAGAGAGAGAGAGAGAGAGAGAGAGAGAGAGAGAGAGAGAGAGAGAGAGAGAGAGAGAGAGAGAGAGAGATCCTCAAAACCAATGAATTTTGTCTCGACCTTTCCACCTCCGCCACACCTCTACCACCACCACTACTACCACCACTGCCGCCGCCGCCGCCGCCAGCAAACAAACAAGGGCAGCCTCCCCACATAAACCATCGCCCAATGCTATCTTCTTATCCTCCGAAACCATTTGAGTAAAACTAAGCACTTCCATAAAACTCTTATTGGATTTACAAAATATTCGCTCTTAAATTGCCAACGGGAAAATTAATACGACGTTCCTATTTCGTTCAGATTGAATTTCTTTTCTGCCAGATAATTCCACACTGAAAGGTTTTCTTTTATAAAATATACATACATACATACATGCATACATACATACATACATACATAGATAAGTGCAATGAATTCATGTTTTCACCTTATATTTTTTTTTCTTTCTTTCTTTTGTTCATGAATCGTGCTGTGAAATCAATTCATGTATGTGTGAGAGAGAGAGAGAGAGAGAGAGAGAGAGAGAGAGAGAGAGAGAGAGAGAGAGAGAGAGAGAGAGAGAGAGAGAGAGAGAGAGAGAAAGGTGGAGGCAGGTCTCACTGAAGGAGTAACAAAAGACACTTGGTTTATGTGACTCTACATCGCTTTTGTTCTCTGTTGTGTGTGTGTGTGTGTGTGTGTGTGTGTGTGTGTGTGTGTGTGTGTGTGTGTGTGTGTGTGTGTGTGTGTGTGTGTGTGTGTGTGTGTGTGTGTGTGTGTGTGTGTGTGTGTGTGTGGACATTATTTTAGAAAACACCTTTAGGATAACATCATAAAAAAAAGATCGTGATGATGGTGGTGGTAGTGGTGATGGTGGTAGTTGTGGTAGTAGTAGTAGTAGTAGTGGTAGTGGTAGTAGTAGTAGTAGTAGTAGTAGTAGTAGTAGTAGTAGTAGTAGTAGTAGTAGTAGTAATAATAATAATAATAATAATAATAATAATAATAATAATAATAATAATTATTATTATTATTACTATTATTATTATAATAGTGACAAATGAGAGAGAGAGAGAGAGAGAGAGAGAGAGAGAGAGAGAGAGAGAGAGAGAGAGAGAGAGAGAGAGAGAGAGAGAGAGAGAGAGAGAGAGAGAGAGAGACAGAGGAATAGACAGACAGACAGGCAAAGATTTCCACCACAAATACACACTCACACACAAAAAAAAGACCGTGGATTTTTATTCTATGGAACACACACACACACACACACACACACACACACACACACACACACACACACACACACACACAGGAAACAAAGAATAACCATCCAGAAAAGATCAAGCTCCTCTCCCTTTTCCTTCCCCTCTCTTCCCTTCCCTTAGTTTCCTTTCCCCCTTTGCACCAAAACAGGGGGCGGCGGCGGCGGGGCCTGCGAGGTCATAGGGAGCGGGTGGGGGGGTGGGGGAGTCTGAAAACGGTGGTGTGGAGCGTGGGGAAGGCAGTAAGAAAGAGGAGGGGGAGAGAGTGGTGGGGGTAGGAAGGTAGTGGTGGTAGTGTTGGTTGTGGTCTGAATATAATCATAATACTAAGAGCAGAGCAGACCAGAGGCAGTCCACACAAGACCCGCCTCTGATGGTCTTCACAAAATGTTCAAGAGTTTCAGACCGAAAATCTCCGGCAGGTTAAGGTGACTTCTGAAATCGCTGGTCGAGTCACGCCATTCCAGGTCTTAGCGCGGTGCTTAAATAAAGGTGAGAGTGCCTTGCGCGCCTCGGGGATCCGTCCAAACGACCTTGTGATGTAGATGCAATATTTCGGCCTTTATGTCAGCGAGACCGAAGGATCAGAATCAATTGCCTTGCCTTGGAGGTGGTGGTGGTGGTGGTGGTGGTGGTAGTGTTCGGCTGCCTACAAATGGCGGCGGGAAAAAAGATGATTGTGTATTTGGGTACAGGAGCCATAATTGTTTGCTCCAGCGACCTCGAATCTCAAGCATCGGAACCGGAAGTTATGTTAGCACGCCTCATTGAGAACGCTATTTATGGCTTGCAATTTTACCTCTCACTCTCAAAAGTTCTTAATACACACGCAACGGTCTCGCAGTCTGCTCGCTGGAGAAATAGGTACGCCATATCTCACCGCTGCCTACCTACCAACCTACCAACAGCCAGCCAACCAGCCACCCAGCAGCTCCGTCGCCAGGGAGCACATGCGGGGACAGCACCTAGGATACAGGCACGGCATTTATTAAATCCTCGCACCACCAGGAGACGCACACGGGTACTCGGAACTCCTAGGACATTTACAACACCCACAGGTAAGTCCCAAGTCATCGGCCAGAACTTAAAACCCCACACTGAGGCGAAAGGAAGGCCAGCCCGATGATTTCTGTCTTGGAGGAAGCGACGATGGGGAGAGGAGGAGAAGGAGGAGGAGGAGGAGGGGGAGGAGGGGGGTATCCTTTACGGTGAGGCTTTACGGAAAGGCATCAAAAGGAGAAAGGGGATGGGAGGAGAAGGGAGAGGGAGAAAGGAGAATGAGAGAAGAAAGAGGGTAAGAGTGGCAGCTGAGTTGACACCAAGAACAGACCACAGAGTTAAGTGGGGAGAGAGTGAGAGGGGAGGGAAGTGAGAGTGTGGAGGGGAAGGGAGAGGCCGCCTTTGACTCTTTATGCCGCTATTCAGATTGGGGAAGAAGGGGAAGAAAAAAGAAAAGAAAAGAAAAAAAAAGAAAAGAACAGCCGTAATTTTAACATGTAAACTCCTTCCCTCCCTTGTCATATGTTGGTTTTATTATTGAGGGATAAAGAGGAGTGGTTCGCGAGGAGGAGGAGGAAGAGGAGAAAGAGGAGGAGGAGGAGAAAGAGGAGGAGGAGGAGGAGGAGGAGGAGGAGGAGGAGGAGGAGGAGGAGTGTTATATTACGGCAAGGATTTCTCTCTCTCTCTCTCTCTCTGGTAAGTACTCACCAAGTCATGTTTAGACGTTTACATATATGAGTTTTGATGCATTTATTTATTTATTTATTTATTTTTGAACGCTGAATCGTCCCTGGTTGAGATGTTGCGAATGTTTGTTGTTGTTGTTGTTGTTGTTGTTGTTGTTGTTGAAACGGTTATCATTTATATATAGAGAAAATAAACGCTGTACGAATATAGAGCTGTTTAATATACAGTAGTATCCTGCAGCTGTATTGCACACACTTGCATAATGAACGTAAACGGATAGTGGTGATGACAGAGTGTAGTGTTGTGCAGCATTGACGTTACAACCTTATCTACCTCCCCGTCACCACGCCCCATCATCACTATCATCAGCACTGTCACCATTCCCTAACGTCACACCATCATCATCGCCATCACCGTCACTGCTCTCCACCATCACCACCACCGTCACTGTTTACACTGGAACAGAGACGCAGGTGGTGGTGGCAGTGGCAGTGAAACAATTGGTGTTTTGGTGCAGCGGAGAAGAATGAATACGTGAGTTAGGGAAGGAAGCAAAGAAGGAAGGAAGGAAGGAAGGAAGGAAGGAAGTAGAGGAAGGAGGGTGA
>NC_087171.1:11020766-11030766 GCF_035594125.1 Scylla paramamosain | reverse complement strand
TTTACTTCGTTGGTGAGACATTTATGGAGCGGTTGTGCAGCCTGTGTAGAGAGCCATTGAGCACCGAGGCTTCACGGCACAGGCGCCACGACGAGCGCTTCCTCCTGTTTACTCGCGAGGATAAAACTACTGCCGGGGGAAGACCGAGAACTGAGAAGACGCTGCCACCTACACTCTTGCACCTCTTTTCCTTCCTTCCCTCCCCTACATCCCCCCGTGTTAGCGCTCCTCAGTGGTGGAATTCTTGTGTTACCTTAAGCCTTCATAATCCAAGTGTGGTGTAGTTGTATTCTCTGATAGCGAGTGTTTGTATATATTCTTAGGTAGTGTATTTGTCCTTCTGCTCATTCCCTTACACATATTCCTCGTTTCAGTGTTTTTGGTACGGTGTGTTTTCATGAAAGCTGTGGCGATATACCCCAAGCTGTTGATGACTTTCTGTTCATCCACCTACACACGGTTCTCGTTCTCAGTGCTCGCGGTGGATGGAAGTTTCTACACTCTAACCCCTTTATTTGAAAATCTTTCGTTGTAATATCGGGAAATCTCATAATAGACAGGGTGTGATACCAATCTCTGTAGGGGCCAGACAACATTTCCGTCGTTCTCTGACCATCACTTCTTATCTCATCAGCGAAGGCACAGTACGTACTCGCAAGGTTCCATCTAGATAGTAGTGTTTTATTTAGCATTGGCCTACGTAGTCACGCCCCCGCATGGACAAAAAAATAACAGTTTTACATTTTTTCCAAACTTTTAAAGCTTTCAGGTTCTTTGTGAATGATTTTTGAATTTTTTCGAAATCCTGGGCATCCTCTTGATCTTGAGCTTCCAGACCTGTTCCGAGCAATTCGAGCTCCTAGAAACGGTAATAATTTGAACATCCTTTCTTTCTCATTTGTGAGATTCAGTACTTAGCTTTATTCAAGATGTTTTATTCCAGCTACCACAAAGTTATGGAATGAAATACCAAGCCAGGGTGTTGAATTTTTAGAGCTTCAGAAGTTCAAAGTTGGTGTTCATTCAGTTTTATATTCATAAATACTACTTTGTTAACTTATCTCAGTTTTATTTTTGTTTTCATCTTATTTGGTTTCCATCAAATTTTTAATATTTTATTTTATTTTACTTTTTTTCCGTTTCTCTTTTCCTTTTCAATGATTTCCTGCTGGGCTGCCTTCCCTTCTGGTGCCCTCGGATTGGTAGTACTATGCTGTACGAGTCGGGGGTTTGTAGCCTAGCTTATAATAATAATAATAATAATAATAATAATAATAACAGGAGTCTGAATTCGGTGGGAGAGAGTGAGGGCAACGCAACACCCGTCACTACTCCCACGTTTCAAACCGCCGGAACCAAAGATCAACTACTGTCTTTAACAAGGTACTTACAAGACCGAGGTGAGCGCAGGTGTTTATGGGTAGCCACAAGTGAGCCATTGCATGACCTGCCGCCGCCCAGGGTGTCTTAACTCTCACAAGGCAGCCTGGGGGAAGTGGCTGTCCCGGGGGAGGCATCGATTGGATATCCTTAAAACATCCGTGTGTGTGTGTGTGTGTGTGTGTGTGTGTGTGTGTGATTTATCCTCGTACAAGTAACCCAATGCAGTCTACAATACATGCAACTGAAATTAGAACGCAACAGTTTGGCAGGTGTTCAGTATTGATGACGACCCTTCACACACCTCCGAGTCAGTGCGTGGGCGTGTGTGGCGGGGCAGGGGTGTGGGCAGCAAGGCAAGGGTGAAGGAGGTGTCAGTATAGTATATTCCCTGGCATGGTGGCGTGGCGGGTGGGGCGGGGGAAGGTGTTCCTCGTCTCACGCAGTATTCACCACACGCCGCCCGTCTCGCCTTACCCGCCCCGCTATCAACAAGGGTACACGCACGCGCGAGCCAGCAAACACACACACACACACACACACACACACACACACACACATACAGTATAGTCTCTCTCTCTCTCTCTCTCTCTCTCTCTCTCTCTCTCTCTCTCTCTCTCTCACCTGCACGCATCTACTTTTCCACCTGCCCATTCACCTACACACACACACACACACACACACACACACACACACACACACACACACCATGTACTGTGTGTAAATGCAGTCTCCCAGTCTGAGAGGATCAAGTTTCTCCACGCAATGCTCAGCGGGCTTCGGGATGCGCCGCGCTGCCCGTCTTGGAGGGGCCGCCGCCAAGGCCACGCTGATCATGTGATTGGCGGCTGTTGTGGATCTTCCACCATGCAGGCCCGACTCTCTCTCTCTCTCTCTCTCTTTATCTCTCTACTAAGTTCACTCAAAAGTTTCGTATTTTCCCTTGAACGCATTAATCCCTTCCATAAACGCATATTATCTTTTTTAATGTTCCGGTAAAAATCTCTCTCTCTCTCTCTCTCTCTCTCTCTCTCTCTCTCTCTCTCTCTCTCTCTCTCTCTCTTGCTGCTAAGTCATCTCCATAATTTCCTGTTTTCCTACATTGATATTGCCTAAACATATTAATCCCTTTTCTAAACGCAAAATCATTGGTTTTAATGTTCCGCCAAAAATCTAATTTATTCTTACTTTTCTTAATCTTTTTGAATTTATGGGTTCACCGTCCCTGACTTATTGATTTCCTTGCACAAAAGGCTGGCAATGAAGAAGCCCATTCCGGCAGGTGTCCCTCGCAGCAGTACGTGTGACGGGAAGCCCATCATTGTTATGCAAAACACTGCAGATGTTCCGACAGTCCACGTCCGGACCACAAGAAACGTACACTACTCCACTATGGCTCCTTCATCTCCCCCCATCACTCTTCTCTCTCTCTCTCTCTCCACTTTGCCTTCAACGCAGCGCGAGACAACTAACTCCTCGTCCCCGCCACACTCCTGTCCTCGCCTCAGTAATCTCGCGTCTGCCACCAAGGATGAATGGTGCACATATTAAGAGCGTTTACCTTTATTTTTTATTATTTATTTATTTATTTATTTATATTTTGCTATTCAATCAACAGAACCAGATTTTGTTTTCCACTGCAGCTGCATTTCAAGTGTCCTCACCGACCCGTCCTGCAGCACCCCGTCATCCTGCACAACACTCAGTTTTACAGCACATCTTCCCTTTCGCAAAACCTACATCATCGTCACGCCTGTCACTCTCATTCCTGTCAGTACACCCACCCCCCTTTGCGTCACCAAGAAGTCGTCCGAGGTGAAAACACGTTGTTGTGGCAGGCACACAAAGGACCACCTCCGATTGCCTCTCACTTATTTACTCTCTAAATACCTGCTCCACCTCATTGGCAAATTCAAATACACGAGGGGACTTCATTTCAGCCGCAGACGGTCGACACACCGGTATTGGGGGGTCTAGCGGCAAGGGCCACGCCTGCCACCTTCATCCAGGCAATCTCGCCTTAACGTTCGGGCTCAGCGGAGCACAGTCTGGCCCCGTCTCTTGTGACCCTCTGTCATTTAACCATTGAACTACCAGCCACTAGCAGGGTCACTAAGAACGCCGATGATTACTTCTCGAGTTCCCTTCAGACGCCAAGCCGCACCTTTTGCTGCAGCATGAGGAGGCGACAGGTAACTCCCGGGCTGCAGGTATTAGGTTCAGGTTTGGCGCACAGAAAATTTCCTTCCTCTTATCCGCCACACATTGTCGTCCCCCAACCGGCTTTTCCAGGTAATACATGCTGTTTTGATGGAGATACACGCGAGAGGGGCGGTGCAGAGGTGAGCGGCGCCGTGCCAGTTTGGTGCGACACAGAAAGGAACTTCATAAAGGATATTACACAGATTATCTACTTACCGAAACTGCAGGAAGCCTTATGTCATCTACAGCACTCAGTGGAAGGAACTATTTGCATATCAAGAGGAAATTTAGCGTTCTGTAAACACACACACACACACACACACACACACACACACTTAGTATTTCCTTAAACTTTTAGGAACCAATATCTCTTACATTTTTATAATCTAAGTCCTTTATAAACATCTCAACATAATAACGTCCACATATCTGTGCAAACATTTCCTCTGATTAATTACATGTAAGTAAATAAGGAAAAAAATCCGATATGTTGACTTTCAAGGTTTTCGTACAAGACATCGTTACCAGAGGGTCGATAAAATTCAAACCAAGCTCTGTGCATTCAAGTATAACACAGAGCGAGGCGGCGGGAATACAAGGACGGGAGCTGAGAAAGGAACCCGATATTTTACTTCGCTATGCTCGTCTTTTGCTCATGTGTTCAGCGAGAGAATATTTGTTAATGCGCTGCTGTGTCTGAAGAACGGGGAAAGCTTGTCTGGCATACTGGCATAACAAAACATATACACACACAAAAAAAAAAAAAAATTGCTTCTGGGGACTATACTAACATGCAGGGAGAGAAATATGATTGCTAGGAGAAAGGAAAAGCAGAGGAGGAGGAGGAGGAGGAGGAGGAGGAGGAGGAGGAGGAGGAGGAGGAGGAGAAATGCAGTAATACCACGGAAGAATACCAACATTAACAGCAATGACTGGTGACGGTGGTGATGACGCAGAGGACTGACACTGTCGCTGTTGCCCGCCACCGTGTTGACAAGTATTGGCGGGCAGGCAGCAGTTTACACGCGGCCCCATCACGCCATTAGCGCCACTAAACGATACCTATTTCATTGGCGCTCTATTGCATTTCCAGCGTAACACCCGCTCGTTTTTACAGATTTATTGGATTCATCATTACAATACAGATATTTTCACGGATGAAAAATATGAGCATTGGGTAAAAAAAGTCAAACGTTATCGAGGTTAGGACTATTTTTTTCACGCGTTAACTCGTGCTGAATAACACGCCAATGAAAAGTAAAAATGTCGACCATTTTGTATTACGAGGAGGAGGAGGAGGAGGAGGAGGAGGAGGAGAATCAGACTCATTGATTTGTATGAAGAGAGATTGAGATATAGATAGATAGATAGATAGATAGATAGATAGATAGATAGATAGAGAGAGAGAGAGAGAGAGAGAGAGAGAGAGAGAGAGAGAGAGAGAGAGAGAGAGAGAGAGAGAGAGAGAGAGAGAGATATTCCTGTACTACTCCGTAAGCCTGAGAGAGAAAAAAAAATCATCACTACAAAGTTGGCCATAATAGAAGTAAGACTAATCTAAAACATTGAACAAAAGCGCGCACGCAGTCCAGTGGTAGAAGCAACAAGTGTGTGTGTGTGTGTGTGTGTGTGTGTGTGTGTGTTGTTTTCCTCACCACACTACTCCTTCAGTCCTGCATCATCACCTTCGTGCTTGGGAGTGGCCGGGAAAGGCAGCTAACAGCACTACGCAGGTCACTCACACCGCGGCGCGACACAATAGGAAGCAGCGCAGCACCTCCGCCTCGCCTTGTAGAATCCCACGGCGACAACAAGTGTTTCCCTCTCGGCAAAATTCACGTGTTCTTACAGCCCAGACTCGATTCTACTTGTTAGGAGGATTTAAGTGAATAAATAAATAAATATACAAATAAACAGATATATAAAAATCCGAGTAGAATGTGTGGTGTAACGGTTTTATTTCTTATTGTTTTTAACAGAAGGGATTGGTTGGTTTCATGCGCCACAGCAAAGGGATCACGCAGCACTGCACCTCTCAAAATACTTAACTATAAAATTTTAATCCTTTTGGTCCAACACAATATTTATTTTTTGTAATCATCCACAACTTTTCAAACACATGCTACTGTAATCATTAACATTTTTCGATAACCGAGAAGAGAGAAAATTAACTCTCTCTCTCTCTCTCTCTCTCTCTCTCTCTCTCTCTCTCTCTCTCTCTCTCTCTCTCTCTCTCTCTCTCTCTCTGTGTGTGTGTGTGTGTGTGTGTGTGTGTGTGTGTGTGTGTGTGTGTGTGTGTGTGTGTGTGTGTGTGTGTGTGTGTGTGTGTGTGTGTGTGTGTGTGTGTGTGTGTGTGTGTGTGTCCACGAAGACAACTTATTTCCACAGTACTCTGATTGCTCACTAAGACTCACCATAGCAGCTAAATGACTAAAGATAAGATTAAAACCAAAATGTCATAAATTAACTTAACCCTCAGTCATATTAACAGAGTACACAAGACAAGATTATCTCCTCAGGTGATGGAAGAAGACGCGACCTGGTAATTTAGCCATCGTATCGTCTGCAGTTCTAATTTAAATCACTATGTGAAGTGAGTGAGTTTATAAATAGATCATAAGTAATGGTGTAATCTTCCACTGTCATCTCAAGTCTATGGCATCCCTTAATTCGTTTTTCTTGAAGAGGGAAAGATAAGGGTATTTCAAGGGTCTTCTTTTCCCACGTTTTTCTATCTTTTTATGTAGTTCGAGAGAGAGAGAGAGAGAGAGAGAGAGAGAGAGAGAGAGAGAGAGAGAGAGAGAGAGAGAGAGAGAGAAACTTGCTGAGGCCATCACCGTCACCACCACTTCCCCTCCAGCCCGGCGAGTTAGGGTCATCACTGCAGCTCTCAGACACACTGCATATTGAATCAGGTCATTGCTCTCATCTCCTGATCCTGAGAGAGAGAGAGAGAGAGAGAGAGAGAGAGAGAGAGAGAGAGAGAGAGAGAGAGAGAGAGAGAGAGAGAGAGAGAGAGAGAGAGAGAGAGAGAGAGAGTTGAAGTTGGCGTGTTTATCTGAGGCAGTAAACTTAGGAGGCATTGAAGTAAGTACATAGTTTCATATCGTCAGTTTCTTGCAATATTATACAGTAAACGGGAAACTTAAGACCCCCTCTCTCTCTCTCTCTCTCTCTCTCTCTCTCTCTCTCTCTCTCTCTCTCTCTCTCTCTCTCTCTTAGTACCTTTCTTTTACTAACTATTCCTATCAGCGCAATATTTTTTACAATTTTCCTTTTTTCTCTATCCTTTTCTTTACTGTTGACTTTCTTCTACACAAAGCAATTTATATTTCTCTTTATTTTTTCTGACCATCTTTTCCTTCTACAAATTTCGCGGCGCTATATTCCAGAATGTGCTGCGAGCTTCGATTTAAGTCTCTACGAAGTGATGCTGTACTAATTTCTTGCCTCATTCCGCGTTCGGTCAGTCCGACGACACTTGGGCTGCCTGTGTGTATTGTGTTGCCAAGCACGACATATTGCAGGTGCTTTGAACAACCTTACAGCTTGGGTTTCATGGATGCCCGAGCACACCTCCCACCACACGCAAGACGGGGACAAGTGGCTGTGTCTCAGCACTGACACCACGCTAAACGTATACAGATCAGGTGACACAGGCACATGTATATACACTGCCCTTTGAAAAGCAAGTTGCGTCAAGATCTAAACACCACCCTTAGACTTAAAGTAACCGGTTTAGTGTGAAAAAAAATTAGGTTAAAAGAGAAATATTAAAGAAACTGGCTCCCAAGTAGCTTCGTAAGTGACTGGAATGCACTCAGTGATGAGACTTAGTGCCAAGTCAATTTATCAATTTATGGATAAGGATGACGGGCGGAAAAAAAGTAGCAATGCTTTAAAAAGGGAATCCCACGTGTAGGCCTGCTGGCTTCTCGCAGCTTTAATTATATCCTCATGGCCTTTACTGGTACAATTTTAAATCAATAAGCGGAACTAATATGCTATCGGGATAACATGAAAAAAAAATGAATAAATAACACACACGGACCACAAAAAAAAAAAAAAAAATAATAATCCGTGTCCTTGGTTTGTGTTCGTTTTCTTGCCCACTTCATTCTGTGGTCGCTTTGCTGAACCACGCAATGGTGCTGTTCCTTAGGTCGGCATCCTGATCCCTTAAATTTGCCCTTGACTGTGAGTGCAATGTGGATTCTACTCTCTCTCTCTCTCTCTCTCTCTCTCTCTCTCTCTCTCTCTCTCTCAACACACAGTATTTACAACCGAGCACTTTGCAAACTTACGACAATTATAAACACATAACTTTCCCGCATTTTTTTGTATTTATGTCTCCTGTGCCTCGAGTGTCACAGGTTTAGGATCACTTTGCGTATTTCATCAACAAAGGAAGAGGTGAGGTGTCAATACTTCTTGCAATTATGCATTAAAATATCCTTCACAGGTTGCATAGAAAACGAGACCAGGATTGTTTTCTTTATAGTACGAAAAATCTGAAAGCTTTGAGGTATTAAGAAACAAACTACAAGCAAGAGAGAGAGAGAGAGAGAGAGAGAGAGAGAGAGAGAGAGAGAGAGAGAGAGAGAGAGAGAGAGAGAGAGAGAGACGATACCTAATAATAATAACAATAATAATAATAATAATAATAATGAGTATCAGCCTTCACTGGAAGACGTCACAGTGAAAGACACCGCCGAAGTGGATCAGCATAAAAGTGTCCCGTTGCTCGATGCCAAAACAAAGAAGAAGAAGAAGAAGAAGAAGAAGAAGAAGAAGAAGAAGAAGAAGAAGAAGAAGAAGAAGAAGAAGAAGAAGAAGAAGAAGAAGAAGAAGAAGAAGAAGAAGAAGAAGAAGAAGAAGAAGAAGAAGAAGAAGAAGAAGAAGAAGAAGAAGAAGAAGAAGAAGAAGAAGAAGAAGAAGAAGAAGAAGAAGAAGAAGAAGAAGAAGAAGATATGATGATGATGAAGAAAAAAGAAAAAGAAGAGGAAAAAAGAAAAAGAAGAAGAAGATAGAAACAAGTCCCACTTCTTTCAGTGCAGCGCGGCAATAGAAAGTGGATGCAGAGGAAGTTAACGAAACCCTAAGTGGCTTAAGTCCACGCATGTATATAGTAAAGACGAAGAAAATATCGTTTCTCTTACTTCCTTCACTGATTGTCTTTTGTCGTATTTAAGCACAAACAAAAGCTTTTCCTAGAGTCTGATATAATGCTGTGCTGAGAGAATTGAGTACGGTTTCAAAAGATACAGTTGACTAAAGGAATGGAATAAATAATGACGAGGTTCAAACATTTACTGTACCCTGTTGTTTTATTCTGGCTCAGTGAAGTCGACTAGGATTGCTCTCATGCAGCACTAAAGCGTCACTGGCAGTCGGAGGGGTAAGAAAAGACTCACATAGATAGATTTTTTCACGTAGATAAATAACAATCTGTAATACCAACGACACCTTACAGTATCTTCAAAAGCGTCTATGTGAAAGAAAAATAGTAAAGAAAAGAAAAAAAAAGATATTTCCGATGTCAAGGTAGTATAAATGTCTAGAGGTGGCTGATAAACAAAAAGAAACATGATGATGATGATGATGACAGTAATAGTAATAGTAATAATAATAATGATAATGATAATAATAATAATAATAATAATAATAATAACAATAATAATAATAATAATAGTAGTAATAACAACAACAATAATAGTAAAAAAAGAAGAAGACAGAAGAAGAAGAAGAAGAAGAAGAAGAAGAAGAAGAAGAAGAAGAAGACGAAGAAGAAGATCAAGAGTTTATGTCCAATAAATATTTAACTCAAAAACATACACATCAAAATAATGAAATTTCAACTACAAACATGAAAAAAAAGAACACAATGAATGTAATAAAGAAGCTAATCAGTTAAGAAAAAAAATCTTGTGACGATTAAACAATCTATTAAACACTGCAATATTAAGATTAAAAAGCAAATGTTAAAACTCTGAAATTCCTTCTGTGAATATGAGAAGCGGGAGACCTTTGAAGATAAGAGAGTAGACCAATAAGTAACGAAGTGCTTATTTGTGACGTCCAGTGGGAGGCGCTCAGGACCAAACCGGGAGAGGCGGGAGGGACGGTGCGCTGGAACTTATCTGTGAGTTGGCGGTGGTGGTGGTAGTCGTGAAGGACAAAGGTCAGAATTTGGTTTGAGAAATGAGCACCTTTCGATCACACTGTCAGAGTCACAGAAGGATTACCGAAGTTGTTTCCTCTAACAGTCACAGCAGCCTCCTCACGTGTCCTGTTCCGGCCCTCCCACACTTGCGGCTTGGATGTGTTGGCCCTCGCGGTGGTTGGTGATGGTGTGGGCAGGTTCAGCTCGAGTACGGGGACTGCAAGTTCATGTAGACGAGGGAGTGCTGTGGATTCA
>NC_087171.1:10995766-11015766 GCF_035594125.1 Scylla paramamosain | reverse complement strand
TAACTTCATCTCAAGTTTCCTTTCTGAACGTTCTAATGCTGCTGTGGTAGACAGCAGCGTTATTAACAGTGGCGTTTCTCAGGGATCTGTCCTGTCACTCACTCTCTTCCTATTATTCATCAATGATCTTCTAAACCAAACTTCTTGTCCTATCCACTCCTACGCTGATGATACCACCCTGCACTTTTCACGTCTTTTCATAGACGTCCAATCCTTCAGGAAGTAAACAGTTCACGCAAGGAAGCCACAGGACGCCTGACTTCTGATCTCTTTAAAATTCTTGATAAGGGCAGAGCAAACTCGGTGTTGTTCAATGCCTCAAAAACTCAATTCCTCCATCCATCAACTCAACACAACATTCCAGACAACTATCCCCTCTTCTTCATTGACACTCAGCTGTTCCCCACTTCTACACTGAGCATCCTCGGTCTGTCCTTTTCTTATAATCTAAACTGGAAACTTCAGATATCATCTTTAGTTAAAACAGCTTCTATGAAGTTAGGCGTTCTGAGACGTCTCCGTCAGTTTTTTCTCATCCCTTCAGCTGCTAACTCTGTACAAGGACCTTACCCATCCATGTATGGAGTATGCTTTACATATCTGAGGGGGTTCCATTCATACCGTTCTTTTAGACAGGGTGGAATCAAAAGCTTTTCTTCTCATCAACTCCTCTCCTCTAACTGACTGTCTTTAGCCTCTTTCTCATCATCGCAATGGTGCATCTCTAGCAATCTTCTACCGCTATTTTCATGCCAATTGCTCTTCTGATCTTTCTAACTGCATGCCTCCCCTCCTCCCGCTATCTCGCTGCACAAGAGTTTCTTCTTTTTCTCAGCCCTATTCTGTCCACCTCTCTAATGCAAGAGTTACCCAGTATGATCAGTCATTCATCCCTTTCTCTGGTAAACTCTGGAACTCCCTGCCTGCTTCTGTATTTCCACTTTCCTATGACTTGAATTCTTTCAAGAGGGAGGTTTCAAGACAATTATCCTTCAATTTTTTACTACCACTTCGGACCCTATTCGGGGACTGGCATCTCATTGGGCTTTTTTTTTTTTTTATTGAATTTTTGTTGCCCTTGGCCGGTGTTCCTTCTACATAAAAAAAAAAAAAAAAGAAAAGATACAAAACTATAATGTATTAAACCCTCCAGTTCATAAAATCACAGAGAAACACCAGTATTCAGCGAAGCGCAAGAGTTAAAAAATATTTAGCTCAACTTTACGCCTTGTCTTATCAAGGATTTAACTAAGACTGTCCAACTAATAAAGTAGAAAGAAGCGGTAGTGTGGTTTCGATCGAGCCCGTGTGTTCGAAAGTCTTTGGATTCAGAAACTGTCGGATTCCAATGTGCTTCCCCTGCTGTAATGTTATTTTGGTTAGGTTCAGAAACTGGTCATGTGGCAGGATACTTGAATAGCAACTCACGGTGGTGGTGCCGGTGGTGGTGTGAAGGTTGCTGGTGGTCGTGGTGGTGGTACAGTGTGTGTTACTACTTGTGGCAATTAGTATTTCACCACAACAGACAAGGATGAACAGAACGATCTTCGACACCACAGATTTACTCTCACGCCAGACACTAATGTATTGTTAAAATTTTGGGCCAAAATATACGAAAACTGTGAACTTGGTCATCATCAGCCGCACGTCATCCCCAAACATCCCTGCCTACTACAAGATAACTTTTCCCGTAAGCGAGCATTCATACATCTCAACACTTAAAAGGGCATTACTTAATTTCATCAGTCAGAATGAAGCACAGAGCCAAATAGTATTTTACAAGACTTAATCATGATGCAGTTAAACATATAGCTTGTGACTTGTGACTTTTGACTTCAAAAGCCATGTCATCTGAACATAACAGAATTATACCTGTGTGTGTGTGTGTGTGTGTGTGTGTGTGTGTGTGTGTGTGTGTGTGTGTGTGTGTGTGTGTGTGTGTGTGTGTGTTATATGGCAAGATGAATCCCTCCTTGATCTTGCCAGTAGAATGTAAGAACTACCATATAAGCGTCAGCAGTCCTTCAGCCGTCACTCAGACGTGTGACGCCCCGCCCCAACCCTTGACGTCCTCCAGCACCTGCTAAGGGTTGCCTTCACTGGCTGAGTCATGAGGGTCGCCTGAAATGTGGGGTCGCAAAAAAAGGCACCACATGAGAAGGCCGCCTCGTGAAGGGTGAGGCTCGCCTGGTCCTGTACACTACTCGCTGTATTGAGCCGCTGCACGAGATGCCTCAGCCCTTCATGGCAAGTGCTGGTTCCTTAACGATATTCATGTACAACTAAATAGAACAATCGTCAATGACTGCTCTTCACGCGATAGCTTATCGAAACTTTTACAAATTACTTGACCGCGATAAGACTCACCCTCGTGGCCTATTCTGCTCACATGCATGAACAACACTCCTCCTGACCAGTATATTTTAATGGTTCCAGCATAAAGTAAAATATTATACTAACAAATATAACATTTCATAGGAAGGAATACACTTCTATCAGGCGACCCTATTAACTCTTTCACTAAGATATATAACACTAAATGGAATCTTATCAACAATGCACAAAAAAAAAAAAATCAAAAGTGTAGATTTTTCATCTCTTTCACCAGTATAACATCTACGCTGAGGTGGCCGTGTAACAAAAAAATATATCATGTGTCAGAGCTTTATTACAAATTTGAACTCTCTTGACTAAAACCTTCGCCTCCCTCAGGGGCACCTCGTGCTGCATGGGAACACCTTTACATTACGCACTTGAATGGAACACCCTTATGCTGCCTATGTGCATGGAAACACCCTTCCGAACAAGCACCATTACAGTACGTGCGTGCATGGCGACACCCTTACAGTACGTACTTGCATGGGAACAAACATCCTTACAGTACGTACTTGCATGGGAACACTCTTACTTTACGTATGTGCATGGCGACACCCTGGCGACACCCTCAACACTACGCACGTGCATGACAAGTAGCGGGAATGAGATGCGATCAAACTATTCCGTTCAGTAATCACACTACGGCCACGAGGTGCATCGAACCACGGCGGGATATAAGTTGCCTCCATCACAGCTACTTAGAGTCTAAAAAGGCAGCGGTGCAATCTGGCGAAAGTAAACAAATTGGCATCGTCAATTACGCAGTTATACGACAAAGTAGTGGAGGGAATCCTCTTGAACTCGACACTTTTACGTGGCTCGCTCTTTGAACTGTCACTCGAATATCCGCCAAAGTTACAATAAGCTCCGTCATTTTTAATTGATTCTTTAGGAGAAAAACGTTTTTTTTTTTTTTTCTTTCTAATATCACTAATTTTGCTGCCATTTATGAAGAACCTAATATTTGAACGATTTCGACTAAATGTTTTCGTTCCGGTTATGGAAATGATGATGATGATGATGATGATGATGATGATGATGATGATGATGATGTTATTCATAATAATGGTAATAATAATAATGGCAAAACTAATTTCAGAGGCAAATAAAACCTAGCATTTAAAAAGAAAACGTTACGAATATCTAAAAGAAAAAAAAAAAAATTATAGCACTAAACTCACCCACAAATTTTCTTCTCCATCTTCAATCGTGTCCCGTACAACAATGTTTTTTTATAGTAGTTCAGTACGTAATACGTGCGAACGTGAAGGTAAAAACACACGATCATTTAGTTAAAGAACGAATGTTACTGTGATGTATTCGGTTCTGTCTTCATATTCATCCGGACCTGAGGCGTATTTCCGGATTCATACGTTCTGATCAACAGGGTCAAAATTGGCTCAGTTCCGTGAGGACATCCGGTTCGGGTTAAGCTGGAACATCTCAGTCTCTTTCCTTGATCTTACTTAAGCCTAGTTCATTCCGGCGTCATATTACAGGAAGGACATAGCTCTATTAGACTCACTACAAAGGAGAATGACTAAAAGGATACAGGGGATGAGGAGTATTTCTGACGGAACGAGAGCGAAGCTTTTGAATTTACATTCCTTAGAGAGGCGTAGGTTAAGAGGGGACTCGATAGAAGTCTTCAAGCGGTATAGGAGATATAACAACCGTGTCGTAAGCAAAATTCTCAAGGTCAGTAATCAGGATAGAAAAAGAAAGAACGGGATCAAGCTTGAAAAATTTAGGTTCAAGACAGAGATAAGAATGAATTGGTTCTCGAATAGAGTGGCTGATAAATGGAATGAACTCAGTAATCATGTTGTCAGTGGTGAATCGTTAGGGAACTTTAAGGGAAGATTATACAAGTTTATAGATGGGGATAATACATGGAAATGAATAGATATATTTCATATAGGGACTGCCACGTGTAGGCCAGATGTCTTCTTGCAGCTTTCCTTATTTTCTTATGTTCTGCCTGCTGCTAATATTCTCTCCTCGCCAGGGATAAGTATTCTGATGGACGGGAGATTTGAAATTAAAACTATTTATCACTACCTACTCGTACATTATCTATCTAACTACCTATCTTTCTACTTTATCTGTTTGTCATTGTATCCATCAACCTTTCTGTACGTATCTTTGTATTCATCGGATTGCGTATCTAACTTCCTTTATAATGATCTACCTACATAGCAATGTATTTATCTATCAATATATCAGGCTATTTATCTATCTATTTATCTATTTTCTATCTACCTATCTATCTATTTATCTGTCAACATTCCTATATGTATCTATTTTTTCTGACTGTCTTTCTACCTTCCCATCAGAAGCGCGACTCTAAATACCTACCGGCAGCGTGTAGCGTAGGAGGTGTAGGCGTCACACAGTACGGAAATCTGGTCTCTTAAGTTGTCTCGCCCTGGATAGTCGAGCGAGGCCAAAGTGGATTAAAACTTGGCGGGAGGGAAGGACGGATGGATGTGTGTGTGTGTGTGTGTGTGTGTGTGTGTGTGTGTGTGTGTGTGTGTGTAAGAAAAACTGCTGCTTAAGTGATGGTTATGGTGGTGGTGGTGGTGGTAGTAGTAGTAGTAGTAGTAGTATCTTTATTACGTGATAGTAATAGTAAACAGAAGTAATGATAGCCGTAGTAGTATTGCTTTAATGATATTAATAGTGAAGATGGTGATTCTGAGAGAGAGAGAGAGAGAGAGAGAGGGAGAGAGAGAGAGAGAGAGAGAGAGAGAGAGAGAGAGAGAGAGAGAGAGAGAGAGAGAGAGAGAGAGAGAGAATGATGAAGTTACTAGAAATGTTGAGAATCTCTCTCTCTCTCTCTCTCTCTCTCTCTCTCTCTCTCTCTCTCTGTCTCTCTCTCTCTCTCTCTCTCTCTCTCTCTCTCTCTCTCTGTCTTTCTCTCCCTCTAGCATACCTGACATCGATGGCGGCATTGGTTTACAAGTAATTTATTGCATATGATAATTCTCCCTTCCTCCTCCTCCCCTTTCCTTCCTCTCTCTCACCGCCTCTCACTCACCTCTCCTCACCTCCCCCCCTCCAATCCCCTACACCACTGAGTCCCGTTAAAGGTGCTGGTTAGCCTCCCACAACCCCCCACTTCCCCTCCTCCTCCTCCTCCTCCTAGTCATCTTTCTTCCCCGTTGGTGAACTGGTTCTGTTATCATCACCTCATTTGTCATCATTATCATCCCAGCAAGCGTGAGCACCGCCACACTCCCCTTTCCATCATTATCATACTGAGAACAAGTGTGTGTGTGTGTGTGTGTGTGTGTGTGTGTGTGTGTGTGTGTGTGTGTGTGTGTGTGTGTGTGTGTGTGTGTAAGAGTACGTATAGACGTCTTCGGCGTTACAACTACTATTACCTACTACTAAAATATTGCAAACATTACTACTACTACTACTACTACTACTACTACTACTACTACTACTACTACTACTACTCTCTCACGGTTGACACAAAAGTGATAACCACGAGGGGTCTTGGCTGGGCTGGTAGCGGGGAAGGGGAGAGGGAGAAGCGGCAGGACACACCCACTGATGTTCCCAGCCTCTTCCTGTCTCCGACGACTATCATGCCATTGTTTTTTTTTTTTTTTTTATGTAGACACCTGCGTTCGTTTATGCACCTGCTGCTAGTATTACTCTACCGTGAAACCCCAACCTCCCTCTCTCTCTCTCTCTCTCTCTCTCTCTCTCTCTCTCATATGGCGGAGGTAGGGTTCTCAAGTTCAGTTTCCTGTTTCATTGGTTGGTTATTTCAAAGATCCCCCACGGACTCTCTAGTTGATTTGTAGGTTGGAAGAATGGTCTTTGCAACGGCTCTGCCCGACGTGTTTCCTGCTGTCTGGGTCTTTTCTTGTATTTATACACATATTGGTTTCTGTTATTGTTTTCCATTTCTCCTCCGATCTCTTTCCTCCATTCTTTATATAGTATTACATTTTTCATTCATATCTTCTCTCCAAGAGTGTGTGTGTGTTCATTTCTTTCATTTTGTCTGTTAAGCTTTCCTTTGTTTAATTTCTTATGCTTCCTCTTAATACTTTTAAGACTCCTAAGTTTCTCAACTCCTTTGCCACCCCTTTCATCCACCTCCCCTGCCTATCCTCCACCATCTCCTCTGTTATCCTTCTCACCAAATCATTTCCCTACACCAGTGGGTATTCATACAAAATAGAGGGCAATGCCATACTCTTTCAGTATGTCTTCCCAATGGGGATTTTGGATTATTATTCCTTCCCTACAGTGCACGAGTTGGTAATGACACGACTGAGGAATACACCTCCTTCCCCACTCCACGACGTAGCGAGGCGGCGATGGCTTCCCCATGCCTCCTTTCTTCTCGCGGTCTTGCAATTACTGGCAACGAATAGAGGGTTGTGCTGTGGAGAGGGAAAAACTACCTGCAGTGCTTCAATCTGTGATGTGATTTGGGGCCATACACTCGGGGGAGGAGAGGAGAGAGAGAGAGAGAGAGAGAGAGAGAGAGAGAGAGAGAGAGAGAGAGAGAGAGAGAGAGAGAGAGAGAGAGAGAGAGGAACCCAATTTGTCTTTAGCTTTACTTCACAGGAAAATAAAAAGAAATGGTAATTTTAGACGTGTCTTTACCAGTTTAAATTAGGGTATAGTACTCGTATAAGTAGGATAATAAGCGAGGCCATGTATAGCTACTATGTATGTTCTTATGTCCCGTCATTGCACGCCTGCATACGTGTTGCATGCGTGGTGTAGACAGCGAAGTGCCGTACAAGCCTTAGCATTATTTGGCACGTGGCTGTTGTGTGATATTACCATCCTCTTTAATGAAATGATGGTGGTGGTGGTGCTATTATTATTATTATTATTATTATTATTATTATTATTATTATTATTATTACTATTATTATTATTATTATTATTATTATTATTATTATTATTATTATTAATACTATTATTCTTAGCAGTAGTAGTAGTAGTAGTAGTAGTAGTAGTAGTAGTAGTAGTAGTAGTAGTAGTAGTAGTAGTAGTAGTGGTGGTAGTTGTAGTAGTAATAGTAGTAGTAGCAGTAGTAGCAGTAGCAGTAATAGCAGTAGTAGAAGTAGTAGTAGTTCTTCTAATTAAAAAGTAGTGAAGTAGCTGTAATAATATTAGTAATAATCATAGTCTTAACAATGACAATAATCGTACTAGTTAAACTGATAGAGGTAGTAGTAGTAGTAGTAGTAGTAGTAGAAGTAGTAGTAATAGTAATAGTAGTAGTAGCAGCAGCAGCAGCAGCAGCAGCAGCTGCAGCAGCGGTAGTAGTAGTAGAAGTAGAAGTAGTAGTAGTAGTAGTAGTAGTAGAATAAGCAGCAGGAGTACCAGCAATTGCAACATAAACAATGAGCACCTCTTCTTCCTCCTCCTCCTCCTCCTCCTCCTCCTCCTCCTCCTCCTCCTCCTCCTCCTCCTCCTCCTCTCCTCCTCCTCCTCCCCCTCCTCCTCCTCATGCGTACCACAAATACATACAAACACAAAATAATGATGATAAACTAGAGCACGACAGATTACGTAGAAAAACTAAAAAGCTGATCAAATGCAGCAAAAAATCTGTCGAAGCTCAGATCGCGAACTCATGTAAAACGAACCCAAAAGAATTTTACAGTTATGTAAAAGCAAAAAGGGTCGTAACATCAACGATTGGTCCATTAATAACAGAAAATGGTAAACAAATAACAAGCGAAACAGACATGGCGAATACCCTGAACGAGTACTTTTCAACCGTCTTCACGACTGAGGATGTTCAGGGCAGTCTGCCGACCCCCACGCCTCAGTCACGAGGCACCACGCTGCCAGACTTCACCATCACAGAAAGTGAAATCCTCTCAGTCACAAAGAGCATGAACGTTAACAAAACACCCGGGCCAGACAAGATATCACCCAGGCTTCTTAAAGAAGCAAGAAATGAGCTCGTGAAACCGCTTACAATTTTATTCAATAAAACTTTGCTAGCGGGTAAAGTTCCCCACGAATGGAAACTAGCAAATGTCACGCCAATCTTTAAAAAAGGAAATAAATCTCTCCCAGCCAATTACAGGCCGATCAGTCTCACTTCAGTAGTGTGTAAGCTGATGGAAACAATAATTAGAGATAAAATTGTTAAATATTTAGAAGAAAATAAAATCATAAAGGATTCGCAACACGGTTTCAGAACCAAGCGCTCCTGCTTAACAAACTTACTAGACTTCTTTTATGAAGTATTTAACTCGTATGACGAGACAAAAGCTGTTGATATTATCTACCTTGATTTCCAGAAAGCTTTCGACACTGTTCCCCATAAGAGACTCATCAGTAAAGTAAAAGCTCACGGCATTGCCGGAAACACCCTGAAATGGCTGAGAGACTGGCTCTCTGACAGAAAACAGCGTGTTGTAATAAATGGAAAAGAGTCAGAGTGGCATAAGGTAAATAGCGGCGTTCCTCAAGGCTCTGTGTTAGGAACAGTACTCTTCATAATGTATATAAATGATATTGATGAAGGGATAAACTGCAAAATAAGTAAATTTGCAGACGACACCAAAATAACAAGTAGAGTTACGTCTGTGTCACAATGGCAGGAACTGCAGTGTGACCTCAATAAACTAACAAGCTGGGCAGAAAAATGGCAGATGAGATTCAATATAGAAAAGTGCAAAATTCTACATATCGGAAGCAACAATGTTCAGGCGAGATATGTAATGAATAACATGCCACTGTCAAGTGCTGATAAAGAAAAAGATCTTGGTGTCGTTGTGTCAAACGACCTAAAGCCGAGTCAACACTGCACAGAAACAGTAAAGACGGCAAATAAATTAGTAGGGTTCATTGGAAGAACCTTTGAATTTAAATCAGAAAAGGTTATACTTGCCTTATATAACTCACTGGTGCGCCCTCATCTAGAATACTGTGTACAGTTCTGGTCACCATACTACAAAAAAGACATTGAAAAACTAGAAAAGATACAGCGCAGAGTCACAAAGATGATTCCAAGATTGCGCAATAAGCCGTATGAGGAACGGCTGGAAGAACTAAACCTATTTAGTTTAACAAAGCGCAGGATAAGAGGAGACCTAATTGAAGTGTTCAAAATTTTCAAAGGATATAGTAACATTGATGCACATAAATATTTTACCATTGATCATTCTAACCTAACAAGAAATAATGGATTCAAGATTATACCCAAACGTTTTAAATCCCACGAGGCCAAACATTTCTTCTTTAATCGTATAGTAAATATATGGAATAAACTTCCTGCAGAAATTGTAAACAGCAATACTATTGAATCATTCAAAAATAAAATAGACAAATATTTAAAAGCAAATCCCCAACAAGCTCTCTTCTTGTCCGAATAATTACTAAATTCACTATTAAACTCTTATTCAACAGACACCATTTTTAATATAACTTGTATTAACTTTCAGATAGGCGTATAGAGTTCACCGTAGGGTGAATAGTAGAACTTCCTTTCATCCTTTCCTATGAAAATTTCCATGTCAGTTTTTCCATACTGCATAGTACTTTTCCCAACTATTTCCATGCCAGCGCAAGCTGGAGGGAGTGGTGGGTGGGGAGGAGCCTTCTGCTATGCTGTCCTGTCTCTCTTCGCTGTAGCTAGTTAGAAGTAGTTACCAAACAGCCTTGCAAGGACCAAAAGGTCTGTTGCTGTTTGGCTTTCCTTTGTATTCCTTTGTATTCCTCCTCCACCACCACCACCACCACCACCACCACCACCAGGCCCGCAGCATTTCTCCATCATGGTCCAGAAAACAAGAATGGTGTGAGTCACGGCGGCGGTGTCACTTGCCTGCTGAGGAATGACCGAGAGTTGCCGGGAGGCGAGGAGGTGGGAGTGTGGCATGAGAGGAGGAGGAGGAGGAGGAGGAGGAGGAGGAGGAGGAGGAGGAGGAGGAGGAGGAGGAGGAGGAGGAGGAGGAGGAGGAGGGAGGAAGAGTGTGGGAGAGAAGGGGGGTGAGAGGAGAGCAGGTATAGTTTGCAAGAATGGTGATGTAATGTGGAGATAATAAGGGAGACACACACACACACACACACACACACACACACACACACACACACACACACACACACACACACACACACACACACACACACACACACGCATACTTGGCGTTCGTCATCACAAAATACACAAACAGCATCAGGCAGCCAGCAACCCGTCATCAGTACCTCGCCAATTCAATACAAATCGAAGAAATCATTACGTTTTTTTTCTCTTCGCACTGCAATGAAGATGGATGGCCCTCTCATAAACAGCTGGCAATATGAGACATTATATTTTCACGATATCTCCCTCCCCCTAAAAAAATCTCTCTCTCTCTCTCTCTCTCTCTCTCTCTCTCTCTCTCTCTCTCTCTCTCTCATTACTAATGCAGCTCATAGGTCAGTGAATATATAACCTCAATGCCTTATGTTGTTTAAGTCTCAGAAGCGTAATTTTCAAAAGGGCACAGATGTGTGTGTTTGTGTGTGTGTGTGTTTGCGCTCCCTTGTCTCGTTGTCCTATTCAATGGTTGGTGAAGTGGCTGGTTTTGTGGTGTATGCTTACTGCTTCTTCTTTCTGTCTATCTGCGTAATTCTCCTGCTGCTCTGCGTTTTACTGTTGATTCGCTTTTGTCGTCCATCTGCCCGTCTATTTATGTGCCTACCTCATAGGTCTATTGTACACCTATCTATTGCCTATCTGTCTTCTTGTCTATGCATACTTTTGTTCGTCTGCCCGTCCACTCTTCTCCATTTCTCTGTCCGTGACCTATAAACTCTACCTACAGCTCTCTTCCGTGCTGTTCTATTTCTTTCAATGCTAGATATTACTCACCACAAGTGTTAGTATCATTGGGATCAACAGGTCTACTCATGTTTGTTCCTCCTTTGTCTCCATCAGTAACCGCTATCCAACAACATATTCTCTCTCTCTCTCTCTCTCTCTCTCTCTCTCTCTCTCCATGGTTTTGTCTCGCCGTGGAGTGGTCACAAGAGGTACTTAGCATAGCCAATCAGCTGCTGCCTCTGACATCTCTACCTCCCACAATGGAACCTCAAGTTGATATTCTTACAGCGCCTCTGATTTACACGAACAACACGCCAACCAATCATTGACAAGGGAGGGACTTCTCTCTCTCTCTCTCTCTCTCTCTCTCTCTCTCTCTCTCTCTCTCTCTCTCTCTCTCTCTCTCTCTCTCTCTCTCTCTCTGAGCCACTTCAAGTCCAAGTTGCTGTCAATGGCAGAGCAAAAATCGCTAATCCTTCCTAGAACATCTACGATACAGGATGGAGGAGAAGGAGGAGGAGGAGGAGGAGGAGGAGGAGGAGGAGGAGGAGGAGGAGGAGAGCGATAATATCTGTGAAGTGAGGATAGATGAGAGAGAGAGAGAGAGAGAGAGAGAGAGAGAGAGAGAGAGAGAGAGAGAGAGAGAGAGAGAGAGAGAGAGAGAGAGAGAGAGAGAGAGAGAGAGACTGCAAATACACCTCTCACTATGGATTAAACAAAAAATCAACCTCCTCTTTCAAAGAGAGAGAAAATAAAATAAAATAAAATAAAACCATAAAAACTTGCAATGAAGACAGACTCGAATAAAAACGCTAATAACAATAACGAGAGAGAGAGAGAGAGAGAGAGAGAGAGAGAGAGAGAGAGAGAGAGAGAGAGAGAGAGAGAGAGAGAGAGAGAGAGAGAGAGAAGCAGGTGAGGGTGGGTAAATGTGAGGTGCGAGTAAACAAGAGTGAGAGACCAAGGTAGTACGAGAGAGGAGGGAGAGTAAGTGGGTATGTGTGTTTCGTGGATATGAGGGAATTGCAAAAAAAAAAAAAAAAAAACACTACTGGAAGAGAGAGAGAGAGAGAGAGAGAGAGAGAGAGAGAGAGAGAGAGAGAGAGAGAGAGAGAGAGAGAGAGAGAGAGAGAGAGAGAGAGAGAGAGAGAGAGAGAGAGAGGGAACAAGTGCGAGGAGAGGAAGAGAAGAGAGGAGGGAGGAAAGCTCAGGAGGCGGAGGGCAGAGGTGGTGACGGGAGAGAGGAAGCGAAGGGAAAGACGGAGGGTGAAGAGGAACAGCTGAGGAAAAGAAAAACAAAGAGAGAGAGAAGGCCGAGCGGTGAAAAGTTAAAGGAAAGGAA
This sequence comes from Scylla paramamosain, assembly GCF_035594125.1. NCBI lineage: Eukaryota > Metazoa > Arthropoda > Malacostraca > Decapoda > Portunidae > Scylla > Scylla paramamosain. The sequence goes on along the minus strand of NC_087171.1, from coordinate 11,003,242 downwards.
TGGAAGAGGAGGGGATTTAGAACCAAATGAAGGTATCTCTTGAATAAATTAGAAATAGGCGTCCCAGTTAATGATTTTACTCCCTGGATCCAAAAATGAAATCACAATAAGGACTTGACAAAACCGACTGAACACTCATAAAAATGCAATAGAAAAATGAAACAGAGCATCGGCTGACGTGGACAGGCGAGTGATGGCCACGCCCACCTGGCCGTCCACCACCACGCCCCTTCACCTGGGCCAAGCAGAGGGACGGAGATAGGGAGGTGAAGGTGGAGGTGGAGGTGGCGGTGGAGGTGGCGGTGGGGGAGCCGGGTGGAGTGGAGGCCGGGGGAAGAGGGGGGACGACTGGTACATTGTTCACGTCAATAATCAGGAAAGGGGGGCGTGGTTAAACCCTTCCCCCTCATATTTTGAAGGCGTGCCATTGGTTAAGACGTGTCGTGTGTCAAGTAGCTGGCCCGCCCCGGGAGGCCCGACCGCCAGTAAGGTTCGGCTGTGGGCGGGGCCTCCTCCACCAGGAAATATAACCAGGGCGCCACGCAGCCTCTCCACTATGCAGCTGCTGACGCCGCTCAAGCCCCTCCACCGACACAACCACAATGGCTGCATCTGAATGTTGGTATAAATATGTATGGCGGCTTCAGTGTCACCCCGCCGCTGCCGCCGCCACCGCCACCGTACCACCACCCTACCAAGAACCATCGACCCGCCTCGCTGCGTCTCCCTCATTACGCACTGCTCCTGGCGTGAGTTGCGGGAGGGGAGTGGAGGGTGTAGTGTGGTATGTGGTATAGATGTGTAGTTATGCGATGTGGGGCAGGGTGTGTGGTGGTGGAGGGAGGGTGGCTGGGATGATGGGGAAGGGGAAGGGGGAAGAGGAAGAGGGCAAAAATTAGAGCACAGGTATGAGATAACATTATTATTTGTCTTTAATAAAACACAAATATTAAAAGGGACATTGTCGAAAGAGAGAGAGAGAGAGAGAGAGAGAGAGAGAGAGAGAGAGAGAGAGAGAGAGAGAGAGAGAGAGAGAGAGAGAGAGAGAGAGGGTGTCGCCATCATCACATTCTCCACCGTGCTGATGTGGATGGAGGGAATGGAGTAGAGAACAATGGAGATGGAAAGAGGAAGAAAGAACAACTGACGAAACAAGTAGAGATAAATTAGTGGAGACTGGAGTGAAGGAGCGGAATTAGAGGAATAAAAAAAAAAACAAATAAATAGAGAAAAACCTCAACTTCACACGATAATTTGGTATAGGACTGAGATTATACAGGTGTGTGTGTGTGTGTGTGTGTGTGTGTGTGTGTGTGTGTGTGTGTGTGTGTGTGTGTGTGTGTGTGTGTGTGTGTGTATGCGTAGCCACGTCCGCTCCCCTTAAGCTTAGGTTGCACTATTGTCCGCTGGGATGAAACTCATGACCGCTACCCCGGCTAAGGTAATCTGGCGTGACTTGACAACCACCCACTATAATAATCTGGGCAAGGAAGCTCCACATTCAGAGGCGGCAGGTATGTCATAGGAAAAAAGCTGCAGAAACAGAGACATGGAGTGCGGAGGAACAGCAGCAGAAGGGACAGATATGATGAAAAAAGCAACAAGGAAAAGGCAGGAAGTGTGTACAGGAATGCAATAAAGATAGTCGGTTGCCAGTGAAAAAAAAAATAAATAAAAAAATATAAATAAATAAAATAAATAAATAAATAAAAATACATAAAAGAAATGGGGAGCAGCAAAAAAGGTTAGACAGCAAGAATTCTGCAGAGGTACAGAGTAGGCAATAATTAAGACCAGCAGAAGGAGGAAAGAACGAGGACACCACAGGGATGAATGAGAGAAGAAACAGTAGCAGCAGGAGAAGCGGGACGAGTGAGATGGCAGGTGTCTGGACGGGAAGAGGCAGACAGTGGGTAATATGAGAGTAATCACATAGTACATCAGAAAATGTGACGAGGGGAAATGTGATACAACGATGACTCCTTTTCTCTATCGGGGCAAGGAAGAATCTGATATGAGAGAACAATGGCTAATATATTATCAAGGAGCTCCTGATGTTTTCTCCCGCCGCCATGCATAGCTTCTGACACCTGAGCGGCAAATATCACTTCTATTACTACTGTTACTGTTACTAATACTTCTTCTATTACTGACACGATTGCTTTATTCACTCCACTTTTTAACTTATTCTGACTCCTCTTTATATATATATTTTTTTGTCTTGTCTATCTCTTCTCTGTTTGTCTGCTTATCTATCTGTCTATCTGTCTGTCTGTCACTCTTACACCACCCAAAACACCTCCCTTAATCTCTTTCCAAACTCTCTCCACGTACTTCTTTCTTCAGAAACTCCACATCTTCACAAGTCATCTCCCTTTAATTTACCTTCGCCACGCAGCAAGTAACTCCAGATTTCACGTATAGGCGGTAATAAGTCCCAGCGAGAGGAACCCTGCGCCACCTCACACACCAAGACCAGACAAGGCAAGACGAGGTATTCTAAATGTATGTTTCCATTATGGCCTCGTGCTGACTTCTTACCTTTGGCTTTATTACCCGCCTCACAACTCACCACAACAACATGAGAGCATTAAAGAATCAGTGTGACATTATACTCTCTCTCTCTCTCTCTCTCTCTCTCTCTCTCTCTCTCTCTCTCTCTCTCTCTCTCTCTCTCTCTCTCTCTCTCTCAGCCAAGTTGGTGAGAGGTTTTCGTGTCATTCTGGCGAGCCAAGAGAGAGAGAGGAAGAGGTAGTAGCGAAACATCATAGGTTGGGCTATTATCATTGTATTCTCTTCCGTCTCGACAGGTGGTGCTTAAAATGTGTAGCAGGTTTATGAATTATTAACTCTCTCTCTGATTCTTCCCTTCCTTTCCTTAAGATTTCCTATAAGATAATTCCATTTCCTGTAAAGAACACTTGTTTCTTGCATTCTCTTACCTATGAATGGCACCAGTTTACGCCAGTTACGTCCACTATACACAAAATAATGAAATACATCGCTGCCATCACGGTGTTGGTTGTTATTAGGCAGTAACGAGGGCTAACACAAATAACACAACGTTTGCTTCATTCTGCACTTTCATCATCTTCCTCTCCCCCTCTCCCTCCCTCTCTCCTTGGCCCTTCAAAAATTTAAACACCCTGCAGTTCAGAAAGCGAGGTTTTCATCCTTCCAAATTCCTCATATTGATCAACTCGAATAAGAGTATGGAAATCTGTTTTAAGCTGAGTCTTTCCGATGGCCTCCCTGATACACGCAGCCACAGATTTCCGGCGGCTAGTGAGTGTGATTTATTTAACACGAGCTTTTCACTCTGGGAATTTTAATTTTCCATCCAGCAGGCATACTATCGGTGTTTACGATCTACTCCGCGGCAAAGAACTACAGGTATATGCGAGGCGAGCTAAGTAAGAACTGCGTCGCAAAAAAGAGTCGACGGAAAGAAAGATTTGGGATGGGAAAACGTCACATGCGTTCTCAACACCAACCAATAAAGTGTGAGCGAGCATTTCCCTCGACCCCCCATTTTTCAGGGCCCAGCGTAAGGCCCAGGAACACAATCACGGCCGCCCCGCCGTGCCTCGCGCATAGTACAAGGTATCCAGGGACGACAGGATTTAGCTGAAACGCCGACAGGACACGACTCTATTAGTTCCAGGCGGCAAGTGAATTCCTATGTGAGAGAGAGAGAGAGAGAGAGAGAGAGAGAGAGAGAGAGAGAGAGAGAGAGAGAGAGAGAGAGAGAGAGAGAGAGAGAGGGGGGGGGGGAGGGGGTGTGTGTGTGTGTGTGTGTGTGTGTGTGTGTGTGTGTGTGTGTGTGTGTGTGTGTGTGTGTGTGTGTATATATATATATATATATATATATATATATATATATATATATATATATATATATATATATATATATATATATATATATATATATATATATATATATATATATATATATATATATATATATATATATATATATATATATATATATATATATATATATATATATATATATATATATATATATATATATATATATATATATATATATATATATATATATATATATATATATATATATATATATATACCTATTATTTGATAGCTAAATCAATTTCCTAGTCACTATCTACCTGTCTCTATCTGTTTATCTACATACCTGTCTATTTATTTATCTTTTCATCTATCGATTTCTACGTGTGTATGTGTGTGTGTGTGTGTGTGTGTGTGTGTGTGTGTGTGTGTGTGTGTGTGTGTGTGTGTGTGTGTGTGTGTGTGTGCGCGCGTGTTAATTAAAAAGTACAACAAAAGGAAGCATTAAGTGTAAATCACCGTTTTGTTTTCTCCATTCTCCGCCAACACCATCTTCTGCCCTTCACCTTCCTCGCCCATGACGTACGTAGTTCAAGGGACTAAAATACACGCCGGCCACACGCCCCTTCACCACGATCCTTAGAGCCCCACCGCGACCTTCATCGCCCCTCGGGTCGAGTGACATACGGCGCCGTGGCGAATCAGAACGAACGGAAAAGGTCAGCTACTTCTTGGCACGAACGAGTAGAGGGTCAAGAAGCAGGTCATAAACACGCCTGAGGTCAAAGCACCCTCAGCACTACATGAGTAACAGGTCAGCACCGCCGCGCTACCAACACCACACGCTCACCACCGCCATTACCTGACCTTCATCTCCACTACGGTGACATACTGGCGCCCACACTGCTCCAAAGGGGGAGGCTGCAGTGCGACAGTGACAAAGGGGCCTGACGGTTAAGGACTGAGGAGTGGTGGGGTGTGGCTGCTGTGTGGGTGGAGAGGACGAAGCAGGGAAGCAAGGGAAGGGCGAAGTGAGGGAACCACAGACGGACGGAAGGGTAGACGGACAGACGGGCGGACACAGAAACGAAAGAAGGTAGTGAGTGTTAGTCTGAGAAACGCTTCTGTGCGATAGATGACGAAGAACCAGAGAGAGAGAGAGAGAGAGAGAGAGAGAGAGAGAGAGAGAGAGAGAGAGAGAGAGAGAGAGAGAGAGAGAGAGAGAGAGAGAGAGAGAGCAACAAGTCGTGAGAGAGGAAGAGGAACGCGTTGGGTAGGGGGACAGTAAGAGAGAGAGAGAGAGAGAGAGAGAGAGAGAGAGAGAGAGAGAGAGAGAGAGAGAGAGAGAGAGAGAGAGAGAGAGAGAGAGAGAGAGAGAGAGAGAGAGAGAGAGAGTGAAGGTCGGAGAGGAGCAGTAAAGTAAGAGTAAATGAGAACGAGAGAGAGAGAGAGAGAGAGAGAGAGAGAGAGAGAGAGAGAGAGAGAGAGAGAGAGAGAGAGAGAGAGAGAGCAAACCAGCTAAGGCAAGCAAGGCGAACGTCAAGTCGACCAGTTGTAAATTTTGTCAGTTTGATGCGTCATTACTTTTTTTGTCACCTTTTTTCTTTGCTCCATGATCAGTGAGTGGCTTATGGTGGAGTCAGGGAGAGTGGAGGGAGAGGGAGGGAATGGGTTCGGGTAATAACCTGCCATGCCTGCCCTCTCGCCTCTCCCTCCCTGCTGCTGGTGGAGGAGAAGGAAGCATGTGCAGGTGATACATTTTAGTTTTCATGCTCTTTGTCTCTTCTTTCGCTTGAACCAGACGCAACAGTAATGTAGAAAGAGAGAGAGAGAGAGAGAGAGAGAGAGAGAGAGAGAGAGAGAGAGAGAGAGAGAGAGAGAGAGAGAGAGAGAGAGAGAGAGAGAAAGGAAAGGAGGCAGAAAAGATGCGATGGTGATGGTGTTATTAATGGTGTTTGGTGAGAAGACTGACTGTGGAAGGAATGAGTGACTACGAGAAGAGAAGTTGATTGACTGACAAGAGAGTTTATAAGGTACTTAGGAGAAAAGTGGAATAAAATGCAACAAAATAAAACAACAAGATACGTACGGTATTCAATCAGTCCACGCGCCGGGGAAATAAATGTACACACACTGAAGGACTTTCGGTACACGACAACTGGTCTCTAAGAAAAAGGATGTTAGGCAGCTCCCCTAACCTCATCAATAAATAAAGCGAGTGGTATATCGACGTGTCTCCTGCACCAAATTACCTGAACGGTGGAAAAAACTTGCGACTGATAAGCCAAGTGAACGAACTTAAAATACGTCGCATTTAAATACAAAAAGAGAGTTTCAAGCAAGTTAAGAACGAAAACGAAAGAAAAAATTAAATTGCTCAGATTCATAAAAAAAAAAAAGACTGACAGCGCCAAGAAAGTTAAAAGACAAGAGAGAGAGAGAGAGAGAGAGAGAGAGAGAGAGAGAGAGAGAGAGAGAGAGAGAGAGAGAGAGAGAGAGAGAGAGAGACAGGTGATTAAAAATGCAGTGCTACAAGATTAATCATATCGACGCTAGGGTGTTAATTATCAAGTCAAGTGTCCTTTTCTCCACCACACACACACGCACACACACACACACACACACACACACACACACACACACACACACACACAAACACACACACACGAAAGGAAGTTAACGTATTCACACAAATGATTCGCCACCACTACCATTATCACCACCACCATCACCATCACCACCACCACCCTCCGCCAGCCAGTGCAGGTCACCACTCCCTCCCACCCTCCCGCCTCACCTCCCCTGTTTTGTGGCCCCATTCGATTACATCCTTCAGTGCCACTTGCAGATTCTCGTTTTTTGTGTCGCCACCAATCTGCATACACGAACTAATCTTGCCCTATATGGGGTGTGTCAGCAAGACGGCGGAGGAGAGGACACGGAGAGAGAAGTGGGGGTTGAGGGGAAAGGAAGATGCAGCTTTTCTTTACCCTTTTCTAATCTTAGCGTCTGTATAGCGAATCCAACACTTATTAAAGGTTGAGTTAAGTAGGCCACCATCGTCACCATCAGCTTCTTTGATTTCCACTGCTGGAAAAAGGTGTGGCTCAGGTCTCTAATTCTGTTTATTTGATCTCTATTTGTGTGTTCCAGGCTGTCCCAAGTAAACCTTCTCTCAGATCACCAAACATCTCCCTCATTTGGTCACATACTACGTTTCCTTTATTACTGAAACGTACGTAGATCTAGTGTGATCTTCTAAAATTAACCCTTTCACTGTTATGGTCGTCACTGTTAACGCTAAAATAACAGTAATAAATTGTTTAGATTGGCATAAAAAAAGAAAAAGAAAACATTATGAGGTTAACGTAATCTTTGCTACAGACATACTTACGCATTGAAGAGACTGTAGTAAAAAAGAAATGAGTCTTAAAAATTTTAGATGACGAAAAAAAAAAGACCACCAGTGAAAGGGTTAATGATGATGATAATTTCATTCATATACCGCCATTACCACCACAATCACCACCACCACCACAAACATGATAGTGAATAAATAAAATGATAGTGAACAAATAAAAAATATAACAAGACAAATAAAAGATACAATAAGAACAATAAAATAAAAAAAAAACAAGCGTAAGTACCTGCAGGAACTTGACA
>NC_087171.1:10988266-10993266 GCF_035594125.1 Scylla paramamosain | reverse complement strand
GCCGGCCCCACAAGGCACTGCCAAAGAAGGTGGCCAAGATTTATAAGGATATTAAGAATCATAATTTCATTTCAGAAGCATGAAGAAAAGTTAAAAATGCAATTTCTGTGTTTTATAATCATATTAGCGAGGGTTCCAATCTGTGCGGAACCAGCCTTTCCAGGGGCCGCGTTGGGAGAGGAGGGGAGGGAGAAGAGAGGAGAGGAAAGGAAAGAGGAGAGGAGAGAGAGAGAGAGAGAGAGAGAGAGAGAGAGAGAGAGAGAGAGAGAGAGAGAGAGAGAGAGAGAGAGAGAGAGAGAGGAGAAAGGGAGTCACACAGAGGATGGAGAAGAAAACGTGGAGGAAAGGGAGGAAAGAGAAAAAAATTTAAAACAATAATGGTGACTTTTTTCTTTTATATTTTCTGCCTCATATTCTTTTCATCTATTGCCTACTGTACTTATTATTTTTCTTTCATAATTATCAAACTATCATTCTACACTGCCGTTCCTTTTATTTTTTTTCATTAAACTCTTCCTTTCTTACTCCATTTATTGTTTTCATTTCCAAATTTTCTTAACTCAACTTATGTCCCTTCTTATTGATCTTTCGCACTTTCTTTTACCCATACGAGAGAGAGAGAGAGAGAGAGAGAGAGAGAGAGAGAGAGAGAGAGAGAGAGAGAGAGAGAGAGAGAGAGAGAGAGACCGCCCCTTCTTCATCGTCTCCCCTTTCAACACTTCCTCTCTCTCTCTCTCTCTCTCTCTCTCTCTCTCTCTCTCTCTCTCTCTCTCTCTCTCTCTCTCTCTCTCTCTCTCACCTCCCCCTCCCACTAATCAGCCTCGCCTTACTAGAATTATAGCAGGGAGGGAAAAATCGAGCGTTTTTTCCCTAGTCTGTTACATTTGAGACAAAAATTACTAATTTACTCGTAGGAAATGACAGGTGACACGGAGGGACAGGTAGGTACGAGAGAGGAAGGAAATCGAGGAGGAGGAGAAGCAGGAGGGAGATGAAGGGTAGGTGAGAGGAGTAAGAGAGGGGGGCAGAAGAAAGGAAATGAAGGAGTATAAGAAGAGAGGGAACGGATCAGATGAAGGGAATGAGTGCAAAGTGTGAATAATCTAGTCAAGGATATTATAGAGGAGGAGGAAGAGGAGGAGGAGGAGGAGGAGGAGGAGGAGGAGGAGGAGGAGGAGGAGGAGGAGGAGGAGGAGGAGGAGGAGGAGGAGGAGGAGAGGAGAGGAGAGGTGAGGAAGAGGAGTAGGAAATAAGAGGGGGAGATGTTGTGTTGCGAATAAAGAGGAGGAGGAGAAAGAGAAAAAGAAGAAGAAGAAAAAGAAGAAAATGATGATGATGAATGATGGTTACAAAGATGAGGAACTTAACTCTCTCTCTCTCTCTCTCTCTCTCTCTCTCTCTCTCTCTCTCTCTCTCTCTCTCTCTCTCTCTCTCTCTCTCCACCACCACCACTACTCACCTCACTAGCACCTCCTTTCAATGGATTCATAATTCAGAATCTGGTCGAGGAGTGAAAAATAGGAGCAAAGAAGGGCAGACTCTCTCAGTACTGCCTTCCCTCCCCCTATCCCCTCTCCTTCCCTCCCTCCCTCCCTCCCTCATACAGGTCCCCATAAGAAAGTCGTCTTGGTAATTACCTGTATTTTCTTTTCTTCCCATCGGTGCATTTGATCAGTCTTTCAGCGGCGATCGAAAAAATTGACCGACGGGAAAGAGAGAGCATGTCGGTGAGGGTGAGAGTGTAGGGGAAAAGTGTATATATAAAAAAAAAGACAATGGAAAAGAGAGAAAGGGAGTGAGGGTAAGAGGGGAAAAAATGAGGGGAAAGAAGCCTCTTACGAGAAAAACCTCTCGGTTCCTCCTCCTCCTCCTCCACTTTTTTTTCCCTTCTCTAATTAAATAAACAGAATTATAAGGCTAGCAAAAAAAAAAAAAAAAAGGAAAGAAAAAAGTACCGACTATTCATCTGATTTTGCTCACCGTCCCCTTTGTCGCTTAGTTCCTCCTCTTCCATCTCCTCCTCCTCCTTCTCCTCCTCCTCCTCCTCCTCCTCCTCCTCCTCCTCCTCCTCCTCCTCCTCCTCCTCCTCCTCCTCCATGCCTTCCAATTACGTTTATTTTAGTTCGGTGTTATTCTCGTTATTTTCACTCACATTTCATTTTCCATCTTCCTACTTTTCTTCTCTACTTTTTTGTTAATTACTGTCCTCCTCCTCCTCCTCCTAGTATGTTCTTTTCATCTCATCTGTTTTATCTCCATCACTTTGCCTTTTTGCTTCCTTTGTCTTCGTTTCTTCCACACTTCTGACAGCCGCTCACATTCACGCTGATAGAGAGAGAGAGAGAGAGAGAGAGAGAGAGAGAGAGAGAGAGAGAGAGAGAGAGAGAGAGAGAGAGAGAGAGAGAGAGAGCGCACAGACACCGTAAACAGATACCACACTTCCGTATCACATCACATCACATCACAGACAACACGTGCTTGCAGCGGGGGGTGTTGTGGCAGTGGCAGGAATGGTGGGGAGGGGCAGGGAGTTTTCAGCACCGCCTCAGCACCGCCGCAGCACCCTTATTTGCAGAGGGCGCGAGCAGCAGCAGCAGCAGCAGCAGGCAGCAATATTAAAGGTGTCTCCACACACAGCGGGAAGAAGCCCGGCAGGACACCTTCAACGCCTCCGCCACGTCTTACAATGCCCACCTTTTTTCCGTCTTTCCTAACTGAGAGAGAGAGAGAGAGAGAGAGAGAGAGAGAGAGAGAGAGAGAGAGAGAGAGAGAGAGAGAGAGAGAGAGAGAGAGAGACGGGGGGAGGTAAGGGGACTCCGTATTCTTGAACGTATCGATGTGTTCTCTCAGTTTACTTTGAACAAGATTTTCCCAACTATTACAAGTTTTCAAGGGTGTTTCCGCTACTGTAATGACAGTTGATCAAGGATTCCGCTTCTTCAGTAAGGAAGCCATTCATGAGAACGGAAAAAAAACCAGTTCTGATAAAACCCTGAATCGTTTAAGAATACGGACAAGAGAAAGAGAGAGAGAGAGAGAGAGAGAGAGAGAGAGAGAGAGAGAGAGAGAGAGAGAGAGAGAGAGAGAGAGAGAGAGAGAGATCTACTCATACACCCATCACCATCACCACATCTAAAACAAACACCCCCAGGCAACCAGTCGGCACCCACACCCCACCAGCCGCGTCCTGAGGGTCCAGCTGAAGCGACACCCAGCCATGCCCTCCAGCACGGCAGTCGGAGGGCGCGGCGCGGCTCCTGCAGAACCCTAGAAATTGCGTTAAGCTGATGGTGGGGACGTGAGGACCAACTTAAGCTGGAGTGAACGCATAACTAGCCGGCCTGGGTGCGAAAAACGAGGAAAGCGAATTCAATCTCCCAAACAAAAATTCAAATACGACGAGCGACGGGGAGAGTGCTTGGTTTGGTTTGGTTAGGATTGGTTAGGTTAGGTTTGGCTTCGTTAACTTAGATTAGGTTAGGTTAGGTTATGTTTAGTTTAGTTTAGTTTAGTTTGGTTTGGTTTGGTTTGGTTTGGCTTGGTTAGGTTTGGTTAAGCTGTTAGGTTAGGTTAGGTTAGATTAGGTTAGGTTATGTTTAGTTTAGTTTGGTTTGGTTTGGTTTGGTTTGGCTTGGTTAGGTTTGGTTAAGCTGTTAGGTTAGGTTACGTTACGTTACGTAAGGTTTGCTAACCCTTTCACAGCGATATGCAACTATTCACAGCACTAAAAGCAATGTACTAAATCTTTATTACAAACGTCTGCAACAAAGAAAGGTGTAAAAGAAAGAAAATAGATTTTTTTGCAATTTCCAGCCGTGGCTGCAGAACAAGAGGAAATGTCTGAGACTGGTTAGTGTTTAAGGACAAATGTAGCAAATGGCAGTGAACGTGTTAATTAAGAAGGGGTGAAAGAAAATGTGTGCTTTGTTCCTGGTTGTGTGCGGCGTGGGATGGGGGTGACAATCAGTCCTGTCCCTTTAACCCTTACACTAGCATGGTCGTCTTTGGCAACATTCATATAGAGAAAAGAAGAGAGAATAAGAGGTTAATTTTGTATTTTCTAGGCTACGAAAAAAAAAAGCAGAGAAAAGGTTAAAAATACTTTAGATGAAACTCTTAAAATTCATAGATAAGTGAACTATCTCTTTAAATCAGATGTACTATAATTGTATCTTTTTATTACATGACAATTTTTTTTTCAGATGTACTGCAGATGTATTATTCTGCCTTTAAATACTGTGTGTGTTGAGTCTTTAAATGTTCTGCTGATACATCCTCTGTCCATCTCCGTCCTCTTACTCTTGCTTCATCTGTTCCTTCTACTCCTCCTCCTCCTACTCCTTCCGTCTCTATCCTCCTTCTGTATTCTCCTTGTTCTGTCTGTACTCCTCTTATTTCTTCTCCTCCTTGCACCCCTTCCTCGTTCCGTGTATCTCTCCTACTCTCCCCAATCTGTCCCTCCTACTTCTTCTTCTGTCTATACCACTTCCTTATTCTCCTCCTTCTGTCTATACTTCTCCTCTTCCTTGTTATGTACGTCTCTCCTACTTTTTGTTCTCTCGGTACTTCTCCTCCTCTTCCTCCTTCCAATTCTTTTTGTCTATCTCTTCTACACCTTCTCATCCTCCTCCTCCTGCTCCTTCTCTTCCTCCTCCGAGATCACCTCATCCGTCTATCAGTGAGCTCATTTTTTCCCTCTGATTTCCTCACATTTCCCCCACACTTATGCCTGGAGTGTCCTCTCTACAGGTATGGTGTTTTATTACATGTATTGAATGTTGATAACCTTTTGCATACGCCTCTCTCTCTCTCTCTCTCTCTCTCTCTCTCTCTCTCTCTCTCTCTCTCTCTCTCTCTCTCTCTCTTTAAAAGGTCACTCATCAAAGTAGTATTATTTCAATGCATTTCGATCTACTCTCTCTCTCTCTCTCTCTCTCTCTCTCTCTCTCTCTCTCTCTCTCTCTCTCTCTCTCTCTCTCTCTCTCTCTCCCTGGCGAGTT
>NC_087171.1:10960766-10983266 GCF_035594125.1 Scylla paramamosain | reverse complement strand
GATAGAGTTGGGTGTACAAACAAAACCATTAAAATTCCTCACCTCTCTCTCCCTTCCTCTCCCTCTCCCTCTCTCTCCCTCTCCACCATTACCAATCACCAATACATTTCCATGACGCACACACGCTCCTCTCTCGCTGAGGTCAGGACATGTTAAAATCATTAATTATTACAAGTGACGGTGCCGCAGCCTTTCATTACGACCTCCACATTACGTACACTAATACACACGCACGCACACACACACGCGCACCGCACACGCACTTCATCTTCAACAAGTAACATATTGAATTTGGGACCATAAAAAAAACTACGTATGCTTGTGAAGTACAGCAAGAGAAATGAGAGCATGTGTTTTTTTTTTTAAGATGAACGAGAAAGTACTATACATAATACACAGCACTAAAGTTATAACACATTGAAAAACAGCAAGATGTATACAATAAGAAATTCTTGTCAAGTATAACACAAACTTTAAATATGCAAAAAAAAAAAAAAAGGCATAATAATGAAGCAAAAAAGTTAAACATATAAAAACAATGCATTTCTGTAATAAACCATCAAAATATGCTTTTGTAATAACAGGACGAGTGTGAGAGGGGACAAGGTGAGGCGGGAGTAAGCAGCAAGGCAGAGGGAGAAGAGGAAGAATGAAAGACACAGGGAGGACAAGATAAAAAGCAAACACAACAATCGTATATATAAAAAAAGTGATCCTCTCCCTCTCTCTCTCTCTCTCTCTCTCTCTCTCTCTCTCTCTCTCTCTCTCTCTCTCTCTCTCTCTCCATTCCATTCGTGACTGCATGAGGAGGAATAGAGAAAGAAAGAAAAGTTAGGCATAAGGGACATCAATAAACCAGTAAGGCTGCCGTGCATGTGCTCTACAATGTAAAACTCCAGAGTCAATAGCATCTGGCTGCCCGGCGGGAGGTGGAGGAATAAGCCTGTAATTTGCCATCACGAGTGTCACGTTCCGCCACCATCGGGACCCTGCAAGCGGACCTGGAGCCATGGGAAGTTTCAAAAGGAACTCAAGGGCACCACCACAACTACTATTACCACAACTATTATCATGAAGTCTTTGGCCAGGTAGCGGCTGCATGTTAGCGTTAATTTATGCGTGTGGCCGTGGTGGTGTGTCGTCCTTTGCGTTACGTTGCAGTTTGCGGCGCTAATTGTATCGCCGGCCGCAGAGCACTCACTTCATCCCCCCGGTGCTTGCCTGCTCCTGCTCCGGGCGGTGTGTTAAGTCTCAAGGGCGATGGTGACCAGCAGACTCAATACGCGTGAGAGAGAGAGAGAGAGAGAGAGAGAGAGAGAGAGAGAGAGAGAGAGAGAGAGAGAGAGAGAGAGAGAGAGAGAGATCGCAGACAGTGGTATGACCTGCATGAGCATTTAAAAGCAAAGAAAATCAGTGAAAAAAAGGAGGAGGAGGAGGAGAAAATGTTGCTGGTGATGCTGCTGCTGCTACTACTACTACTACTACTACTACTACTACTACTACTACTACTACTACTACTACCAGAGTGAAGGAAGTAGCCATGATAACAGCAGAGAATGAAAAGGAAAGAGAAGTGACAGCAAAGTCCACGTACAAGGCCAGTATCGGTGCGCCATTTAACCGTTTTGAAGCTAGGAGGGAAACACACACACACACACACACACACACACACACACACACACACACACACACACACACACACACCTAGAGACGGACAAACATAGACAAACAAAATAAACTATAATAATGATAATAATAATAATAATAATAATAATAATAATAATAATAATAATAATAATATTCAAGTAAAAGGTACGCAAGGAAAATATAAGAAAAGGAAAAGCCAAGGAAGGTGACACAAAAATAAAGGAAGAAATGGAAAAGGAAAAAAATTCATGTAGAGAGAGAGAGAGAGAGAGAGAGAGAGAGAGAGAGAGAGAGAGAGAGAGAGAGAGAGAGAGAGAGAGAGAGAGAATCAAAGCCAACCAAAAGATAATAAATAAAAGACGATAAGATAAATAAATAAATAAATAAATAAATAAATAGATAAAATAAATATAATGAAAGGAAGGAGAGACAAAGGAAGAAAGACGACACAGCTGACTTGCAAGATGCTCCTCCTCCTCCTACTCCTCCTCTTCCTCCTCATCCTTATCCTCATCCTCCTCCTCCTGCTGCTGCTGCTGCTACTGCTTCTGGCGTCCAAGTGAGCGAAGTCTTTTGGTCCTTTGTGGCAAGTCTGACAATCGTGGTCACCTTGCTGGGGATGGGAACACGAGGCTCTTTCACTCGATTCTCCCAAAGCAAGACGGAGAGAGATACCTGCGTCATCCTTCTCTTCTTCTTCTTCTTCTTCTTCTTCTTCTTCTTCTTCCTCCTCATCCCTTCTTGTCTTTTCTTTCCTTCTCTCCTTCCGTCCTCTTTTGCTCCCGGAGTCTCTCTCAAACATTCGCGACAAAACTCACTTCAATTTTAGCTTTCTCTCTCTCTCTCTCTCTCTCTCTCTCTCTCTCTCTCTCTCTCTCTCTCTCTCTCTCATTTCCAAAATATTTTTCCCTTTTTTATTCCTCCGTTTTTCCTTATCTTGTTTCTTAGCAATCTTTTTTCTTTCTTTCTTTCTTTCTTCTTTGTCTCTCTCCGGCTTTCCTTTAATTTCATATTTGGTTTTATCCTTGTCTTTCTCCAGTCCTGTTTTTCCCTCTCTCCTCCCTTTTTCAACACCCTCTTTCCTTCCTCTTGTTTTCCCTTCCTTTCTTCCTTCCTTCCTTCCTTCTTCCTCGTCTTCCTGCAGTCTTTTTCACTTCTCAATTTCATACTGCCCTTCCTTCCTTCCTTCTCTTCTTTCTTGCCTTTTCATCATCCTCACCTCAACATTCACCATAGGTAACCATGAATCTTATCTACTAGAGAGAGAGAGAGAGAGAGAGAGAGAGAGAGAGAGAGAGAGAGAGAGAGAGAGAGAGAGAGAGAGAGAGAGAGAGAGAGAGAGAGAGAGAGAGAGAGAGCTCCTCTTCATCACTGCCTTAATGACTATCAACATCACTAACTCCCATTAATCAAGAAATTCGATGCCCGTTAGTTAAAGCAAATCTATTATTAGTAGTAGTATCCGGGACAACGGGAACAGAGAGCCAGCTAATCAGTGAGTGAGAGTGAGTGAGTTAGTTAAATGTCAGTAAGTTAGGAGCCATGAGAGGACAGTGGTAAGATAGAACTTAGTGTGTGTGTATGTGTGTGTGTATGTGTGTGTGTGTGTGTGTGTGTGTGTGTGTGTGTGTGTGTGTGTGTGTGTGTGTGTGTGTGTGTGTGTGTGTGTGTGTGTGCGTGTCTGTGTGTGTGTGTCAGTTCACTGCTTAAGTCTTACATGTAGTTAGTGAGAGAGAGAGAGAGAGAGAGAGAGAGAGAGAGAGAGAGAGAGAGAGAGAGAGAGAGAGAGAGAGAGAGAGAGAGAGAGAGAGAGAGAGGTCGTCGATGAACAAGCAACTCGACAGCAGGAGGGAGACTGATCTACTGGCGGATAATAACAAGATCAAATTGATAATAAGCATAATAACACCATCAGCGTCAAGCAGCGGGAGATGTAGTGGGGCGGGAAGTGGAGCGGGAGAGAAAGGGGGAGGGAGAGTGGGTGAGGGTGGTGGGTGGATGAAGGAATGAACTTACTCGAGTCTCCGTAACTTCGCTGCGTCTTATCATCTTCTCTTCTTTCTTCTATTCCTTCTCGCCCCTCCTCTTTTTTTATTATTTCTTCTATTCTTCCTCTTTCTTCTCATCGTGCTCATCTTTATTCTCTTAATCATTACGGTCATACTCTTCATTATTCCTCTTTTTTCTCCCTCCTCTTCATATTTCTCTTCCTTTTATTTCTTCTACACCTGACTGCATCAACTTTTTTCTTATCGTATACGGCATTAAACAAGAGAGAGAGAGAGAGAGAGAGAGAGAGAGAGAGAGAGAGAGAGAGAGAGAGAGAGAGAGAGAGAGAGAGAGAGAGAGAGAGAGAGAGAATACTGCAGCCAGGCACATAGTCACCTCGTCTGTAGTGTCACGCCAACGGGTATGCAGAGGGCAAACGAAACGGGAGGGAATTAATTGATCTTCACGGCTCATAATTATTACAACAGGTGAGCGGCTGCAGGACACGACGGACCTCCAACTGGGGGTGCAGGAAGTGTTAATTTATCGCGGCCACATTAGAGCATAGTTCCCTCGGCTGGCTGGATGGCTGGCTCAGTCGGTGGGTGTGCGGCTGACTTGCTGGGTTGTTTGTTGGTTAGTGGGTTGGTAGTGGGGGTAAATCGCTGTTTCTTTCCACGTTTACTTTATTTTACACCTTCCTTCCACCTGCTCGCTTCCACACCTCTACGGTTTCATGCTAAAATATGGAGCTGTGATGTGGTAGACTTTTTTAGGTGTGTATGTAGATTTCTTTTCATTTTTCCTTTTTTTTCTTTAACGATAGACACGCGAGGTCACACAGCGGTATGGTATATGAAGCTACGCGGTAATAGAGATGTGTTGGAGTTAAGATGCCCATCACTCCTCTGGCTAAAGAGAACTACCACGTGCGGGAATTAAACAACTTGGTCGCTGGTGTGTTTGTGAGAAGGTGCTGTCCGCTTCGGTTCAGTGGTGTAAAAATAAACACATACAACTCCTCTGACTCGTGTTCCTCCAGTGACACACCAAGCTTTACTCCGCACAGTAACAACACAAATAATTCCACAGGCGTGTCCCTCACAATCGGCATAACCTAACCAGTGTGTTCATCAGATGTCACGCTCCTACAGAACATGCCTACAGGTAACGCAAGGTGGCTGGGTATTCGTGTTTCTTCAGTCACACCAAAAGCTTCATTCCGCACAGTAACAACACACACAGCTCCATAGGCGTGTCCCTCACAGACGGCGTAACATAACTAGGTGTCCCTGGCCGGCGTGACTGGTGACAAGGGCGGCAGTTAAGGAGGCGGAAGATGGCACCAATTTGCGGCCGAAGCGGAGAAATGACGCTGTTCATCAGACGTTAACGAGGAGTTGTGACGCAGACACACACTTCGGGGCTACGGCGCCACTTTATGTTACACCACAAGGCATCCTCCTCCTCCTCCTCCTCCTACAATCACTTTCCCTTTCCTCCTTTCTCCCTCACCTCCTTACACGCACAAAATAAAAACGTTGACAATTTTCTCTAAACACGACTGTCTCACGAAACCAGGAAAGCTGTGGATTGCTGCGAGAGCCTGTCTGTTGCTGTGTGCTGGAGAAGATCCGATGCCCGCACACTGGATGACAAGAGAGGGCGTGAAGAAAGACAGCAGCGAGAGGGACGTGTGTGTGTGTGTGTGTGTGTGTGTGTGTGTTAGGGAAATACAAGAGTGAAAGATTTAGATTCATTCATCAGTTTATCTATGTAACTTGTTTTCTTTCAAATAAAGCTATATTATTCCGATGCTCCGGTGCGTTAAATTAGTGAGTCTACCAGTTATTTTAGACATTAGCTAAGGCAGTTAACTAACCCCTTCCTCCTGTCTGACTGGCGGAGTACGTATAACAATGTTCACTGGCTGGCGGCCGCTGCGAGGTGGGTCTTTTTTTCCATCTCTGGTCTCCGTTACAAGGTTGTATTCTTCGCCTCTCTAGTGTGTCTCTGTCGCGTTGTGTTTGGTGCATCGTTCCACTCTGCCAGTTGAGTGAATGCCCAGTAAAATGTATGGATTATAATTCAAAGCAATCATAAATAAACCGGATAGTGCAAATTAACAAGTTTCAAATCGTAATATATGTTGCGCTTTTACGTCAATGTACAAGTTTACGGTGGCAGTGAGGAATAAAGGTGCTCCTGAACAGGCGAGGCGAGTGGCTGCAGCAGGCGACACAGAGAACACCATACTGACATTTATATTTCCCCATAAAATATAATTGTCTTCCTTTCACTTCACTTTATCAAGCCTGATAACATCATCTTATTGAAGAGATTTCTCTCTGTCAAACATATACACAGGGAAAAAAAAATCTTCGACTCAATAATATCAAATAAGAGAATCAATAGATAACTCACATCAATATTCATTAAGATTCTTACCACGCTCTTTAAATTTAGTTCGCATTATCTCATTCAGTTTTAGTTACTGTCTGTATTCAGTAAAACCCTTCTTGCACATAATCACCCAACCGCCGCCAGGTGTCAAGACAACCTTCGAGACAGAACCAAAGAAAAGAGTAAAGAACGTAAACTTTATAGACAGGCAACCTCACACCACCGACCAGTGTGTGTGTGTGTGTGTGTGTGTGTCACCGTCAAGTGCGTTCATTCACATGCAAATCAATTTTCTAAGTTCACCTTCAGTCCTCAGAAGTAACAAGTGGGGAAGAGGGAATGGGAGGAGGTAAGAGAGACGCGACGGAGAAAGAAGTGAGCGAAGGGCTGCTGGGTGTGCGGCAGAGAGGTGGAGGGAAGGAAGTGGGGGACAGAGTGTGTTCAGTGCGGGAAGGAAGGAATAGAGAGAGCTTGGAGACAGGGACGTGGTGGCGAGGTGAAGGGTGTAGATGGAGGGGAGGAGTAGAAGAGGAGCCAATCATGAGAGCCGAGGACGAGGAGCAGGAGGAGGAGGCCGGAGGAAGGCTGGTGCTTTGTCATGGAGGAATAAAGGCTGGAATATGAATGGAAGATGAATACCACGAAGAATCTAGAGAGATGATGTAAAATAATAATGGGATTACGTAAGAATATACCAATTATGGGACCTTGAGCACACACACACACACACACACACACACACACACACACACACACACACACACACACACACACACACACACACACTCAATTCAATTAAATTTCAACTGTTTACTGACTACAAAATCAAAATAGTACATATAACTCGTTAAAGGGATCTTTATAACAACCACAGCAAAAAATATACGAGACTTCGAAAACATGCGACTTATTTGTAGTCCAGCACAGAATATCTTACCATTATAAAAATAGTGTAGCTCCTGCACTTAAAACAAAGACATATCCTCAATTTGCAATTATATAAGTACATTAATATTAACATTAAAACAAAAGCGCATTTTTTCAATAAGACACAAACATCCAATCTAAAACTATTTCCACGAATCCTGAGCCCATACCATTAAATTAAAAATATTTCATAAACAAATAAAATTGACTAAACCACATCTAAACTACAAAATTATAAAACTCATAAAACTCTAAAACACAAGAAAAATAACTCATGAACTCTAAAAGAAATATCAAACGAAAAAAGTCAAATACATAAACAAAAAAGAAAATATCGGCTGAAGAACTAGAACACATAAATACTAAAAGAAATGTCAAGCGAAAAAGTACAACACACACACGCGCGCGAGAAGATGAAGAATGAAAAAAGAAAAGATATGATGGACAATTATAAAAGAAACAAAAAACATGAGCAAACTTTCTGATGTACACAATTATTAACCTCATGCGGAAAAGAAAGAAAGTATATAAAAATAGAAAATAGAAAAAAAATACGTATAAATTGATGATGATTGATGATGAAGAAAGAGAGAGAGAGAGAGAGAGAGAGAGAGAGAGAGAGAGAGAGAGAGAGAGAGAGAGAGAGAGAGAGAGAGAGAGAGAGAGAGAGAGACGAACGCAAAAAAAAAAAAAAAAAAAAAAAACAATGATGCAACAGACACAAGCACTTACACACAAGCCCTTCACGATGCTCTATTATTTTTCTATTATATTTTTCCACCCTCAGCTATCGTCTCCTCTTCCTCCATAAAGATTTTTCAGCGGGTACTTTTCGCTGAGCCTCAGAATCCAGAGATCACTTGTGCCACCCTATCAACACAATTTCAATCACTTTTACGGGGCCCTAAAGCTACGACCTCTCTCTAGAAAAGGGACCCTAGCCAACCCTTTGAGAACCCCCTATATCTCTCTCTCTTTCTCTTGGATCCGTCCTTCAGTCTTTCCCTTCTTTGTTATCTATCCATTTTCAGACTCTCTCTCTCTCTCTCTCTCTCTCTCTCTCTCTCTCTCTCTCTCTCAATCCATCCATCTATAGACCCTCCTTCACTCCTTTCTCTCCAACCCACTCCTCTCTCTCCCCCTTCCACTCTCCCCTTCCCCTCAATCTCCAGGAAAAAAGAGTATCAGTTAAGATTCCAAATTCGCTCCGATGACGTCCTTGGGTTGCATAAAAGAGGTCAATGTAGCGTTCCCGGGAGTAGGTGCTGACGGCGCGACCCTCTCCTTTTCAGAAAATTATGCCTCAATGAAGCATCCTCCTCCTTCTCCTCCTCCTGCTGCGTCTTCTTCTTTTTCTTCTTCATCTTAACTTCAAGTAATCCACCACTTCTCGTTCTCCTCGTCTCTTCGGGTTTTCATTTCCTTAGGGCTCTCTCTCTCTCTCTCTCTCTCTCTCTCTCTCTCTCTCTCTCTCTCTCTCTCTCTCTCTCTCTCTCTCTCTCGGTTCTGAGTCAAACTATTCACTAAACATTTCTCCATTTCAGCTTTCCTGTGTGTTGTTTATTCATTCCCATCTTCATCCTCTTGTTGTGTGTTCTCTTCTTCATCCTTCCGCTGTGTGTTCTCTTCTTCATCCTACTATTCTTGAGTGGCTTCTTATTTTTCCTTTTGTCAGTGTTAACTTCTCACCATGTGCGTGCGCGCGGGCATCCACATAGTCTAGTAGTAGTAGTAGTAGTAGTAGTAGTAATATATAGTAGTAGCAGTAGAAGTAAACAAGAAGAAGAAGAAGAAGAAGAAGAAGAAGAAGAAGAAGAAGAAGAAGAAGAAGAAGAAGAAGAAGAAGAAGAAGAAGAAGAAGAAGAAGAAGAAGAAGAAGAAGAAGAAGAAGAAGAAGAAGAAGAAGAAGAAGAAGAAGAAGAAGAAAACGAGCAAACACACACACACACACACACACACACACGCACAAAGATACTGAAAGCTTGGGCAGGACAGAGAGAGAGAGAGAGAGAGAGAGAGAGAGAGAGAGAGAGAGAGAGAGAGAGAGAGAGAGAGAGAGAGAGAGAGAGAGAGAGAGAGAGAGAGAGAGAGAGAGAGAGAGAAACCCCTCAACACGAACACGCCTACACCAAGTACGCAGAAGGCACTTCATTACTACCTCACCTCACGCCATCAGCCTTTTTGTAGTGGGGGGGAGAGGGAGGAAGTGAGGAAAGGCGCGTAGCGGATTGAGTCCACGGCGGGAATTGCTGTTAATCGTTCTGCCGATACGGTATTCGGGCCGGTAAGTCACTCCAATGAGAAGGAATCATTCACACACACACACACACACACACACACACACAAGGACACGGATACAAACTCACGGACACACCAGGACCGATTTACATCCACCCTTCGATCGGCAGGGATAAATTAGAGTGCTATTAAAGGTGGCGATAACTCTTACTTCCTGGTTTATATATATATACCACGCAGCGGCTCAGTCTGGCGGGGTCTGCCTCTTAGCTCATGTTTAAGAGTTAACAAGAAGGCAGGCTTTGTTCTGGATACCATGCCATTATGCACGACCCGACTCGCCACGCGCCTGCAGTCCTGTGTGTGTGTGTGTGTGTGTGTGTGTGTGTGTGTGTGTGTGTGTGTGTGTGTGTGTGTGTGTGTGTAAAAACAGGGGAAGGAATAAAATAATACCTACGTAGCAGGATATATTAAATGTCGTGAGAACCGGAGGATGTTAAGAAAGAGGAGAAGTGGACAGTGTTACAGAGAGAGAGAGAGAGAGAGAGAGAGAGAGAGAGAGAGAGAGAGAGAGAGAGAGAGAGAGAGAGAGAGAGAGAGAGAGATTCACGCGCCTAAGAGGAGGAAGGGAATAACAATAGATGGGATGAGAAACAAGAGGAACAACCAAATTGCTTCATGTAAAGGACAGACAGATAAGAATGAAGTCAATTGAGGGGGCGGCGAGATGCATTATGACAGGATGCGTGGTAGGAGGAGGAGGAGGAGGAGGAGGAGGAGGAGGAGGAGGAGGAGATGCCAACAGTTACTCATTCAAAAAGGGTACACAGATGTTGTCGTCTAATGATAAGATTATCTGCTTCTCTAAGTCTACTAATTCCTTTTCTTCACACTGCACAAAACACAGCGCGGGGAAGCCTCTCGCCGCCCTCCTTTGTCTCCTTCCGGTAGGCGCACTATGGAGAGAAGTTCGAGGACATAAACAGCGGTATAAGGGCATCTCTCTCTCTCTCTCTCTCTCTCTCTCTCTCTCTCTCTCTCTCTCTCTCTCTCTCTCTCTCTCTCTCTCTCTCTCTCTCTAACAATGGCCCGCCCGTTACGTCCTATCTTCGCAATGATATAATGATGTACAGGTAATTAAATCAAAGCACATTGTATACTTGATTGACAATTTAGAGGTAAGAATGTATGCCACCCTTTGTCTTTCCGAACGTTGGTGAGTAAATATGAACTACATACTTGTAAGAGGGCATTCTGAGCACCCATTTTTTTTTTTATGTACAAGAGTCTCTGGCTACAAAGAGAGAGAGAGAGAGAGAGAGAGAGAGAGAGAGAGAGAGAGAGAGAGAGAGAGAGAGAGAGAGAGAGAGAGAGAGAGATCTAGTGAATGGGCCAGTTCTTAGAGTTGATCCCAAAATGATGATCCGAAATACTTCCCTAGTTTTGAGTGTGTTTTAAGCGAAAAGTTCTGATCGCAAGATTTCCCTGTAGGATATCTAATGTACTGTAAAGTATTCCTACGCGTCTCTAGAAAGTGGCTCCTTTACTTTTTGCCTGCGGATGACAATGACACTTATAATTCATGTATCTGACTTCTAATAAGCATAAATAAAACTACGGGAATTAAAAATTTGGAACCACTCCCGATCCTTTATCGCTCGTTTTGCTCAGTCTTAGTGGAATCTTTCGAAATGCTATTCTACACCTGATTCACATCTCTGTATTAAGCTCAAGCAAATGTCACAGCAGTCCCAAGCGCTAAGAGTTCACTGCGACATTTAGAACTGGCACAGACCTCGAGGACCTGAGTGGACATGAGAAGGGTTCTCCCCCAAACCCGCTCCCCCCCCAAAAAAAAAAAAGACCACGAAGGGCTGGGTAAAAGAATGATGGATAATTTCATTTAATGATCCTTACTATTTCGCACATTGAATAATGAAATGAAGACTTAACGCCGCTGCCCTCACAGCTAGCATCCGGGCAGCTGCTACAAGGTGTGTGCTTTTGAAATATGGTGTGGAATCTTTGAGAGAAAAAAAAATATACCAAAAAACAGTAGTAATAAAACTGCAAGAATTCACGTCACTGCCCTCCCTGTTATGGCACGCGAGAGCAGTGTTATGAAGCAAAACCTCACCTTTCTTTCACTCAAGATCACCGAATGTAGTGTGTGTTTTGTTACAGGACTTTTACTTTCAATCGTGACCACTAAACGTATTGTCTAACAACGTGTGTGTGTGAATGTGTGTGTTTACCTAGCAAAACCTTTCCCTTCCGTCAGTCTGAATGGCGGAAAGTAATTTGTTACATTGCAGGACTTTTTTGTTTCAATCGTGGCCACTAAACATATTGTCCATAATCGAAATCTGAACGAATGTCGATGATTCTCACACGTAAAACTGGTGTTGTGTTCATTCCGCGAGTCCATAAATCTAACGGCGAGCTCATTTTTCCTTGTTACGCGTTTTTTTCTCCCTCTGGTTATAGATTCCTGCTGCGATATGTAACTTTTCGTGATAAAGCGTCTGGGATTTATGACTCGCACTGGCTGCGTGGTGCAGTGCTTGTGTGTGGCAGCCAGGAATCAGAGGACCCTCGTTTGAGTCGCGTAGAGGAGAGGAGATTTTGGAGTTTAAGTAGTGATACCGCAGCAGCAAGAGAGAGAGAGAGAGAGAGAGAGAGAGAGAGAGAGAGAGAGAGAGAGAGAGAGAGAGAGAGGACAACACAACACAACACAACACAACACAACAGCCTCCGCCAGGTCTTCCAAAAGCATTCGGATTGCCTTTATTCACCTCCTAGACGCCACCACGATTAACCAGTAACGACCATGCTGTCTAACCTTTCTCCAACCCCTCTAACCTTTCCTCGGGCTTACTATACCTCTTTGTGACCTCATCCCCGCCCTTTGTCGATCCCTCCTAACCCGAGTGACCTGCCCCAGCCCTTTGAACCATTAACCGTCGCCTCCGTGACCTAATCCAGCCTTTGTAACCCTGAAAACCTGCCTGGGGTCACATCCTGGGCTTTCTTGTGCCCCTGAGAGAGAGAGAGAGAGAGAGAGAGAGAGAGAGAGAGAGAGAGAGAGAGAGAGAGAGAGAGAGAGAGAGAGAGAGAGAGAGGTTACGGGGTAGTCAGTTAGATCAAGATGTTAATTACAATATGTCTCTAGTTAATTTTAGGAATGTTAATCAAGAAAAACTGAGGCAGGAACTCAATCCAGATCCACGCTAGTCCTCTCCACTCCACTACGCACGCACGCACACACACACACACACACACACACACACACACACACACACACACCGAGCAAGTAGCCCTTCACTACCCCAGCCACATACTACAACCACACACGACACAACTGTTCTATCAACGTAGTCACCCAAAATTTTCAGAACTCGATACCTTTAAATTTTGTATCTCCGCATTTTAAAACTCTTCGCCATACTTTTTTTTTTCTCAAGGGAATTCGTTACCATCATGTCCTGCCTTGAATGTCCATCTCCGTTTTTTTTTTCTTCCGTTTCCTTCAGATAAAGTGGTCAAGTTTCTGGAATCTTCTTCTATAATTTTTTTTTTTTAAGGAGTGGCAAACTTGAGAGTTTTTTTTTAAGAGTTAATAACACGTAATGAGAAGAAGATGATGATGATGATGACAATGATGACGATGGTGAAGATGAACAAAAGGAAGAAACACTCACCACTACATGCATCACAGCACCACACACACACACACACACACACACCCGCAATCTTACCTTACCTTACCTTACCTATACACCACACCACACCACACCACACCACCACAACACCACAAGCTCCTCTCAGACCCCCCACCCCACCACGGGCTAGGACGCAAGGCTATGACCCGCGAATCACACGGGGCTGCACTAACACGGGTCTCGCTGAGGTACAACGAGACGACACAATGTAGAGGCGAAATAAAAGTCACCATATACCAGACGGGGCGGGAAGAGACCTTAGAGCGTCCCGGGCGGCGGCTGGTTGGCTCTGGGAGGGAGGGGTCGGGGTGGAGAGCCGGAGGATAGGAGAGAGGGAGGGAGAGGAGGTGGAAGCTTTGAACCTAATTTATACGTCAACAGAGAGAGAGAGAGAGAGAGAGAGAGAGAGAGAGAGAGAGAGAGAGAGAGAGAGAGAGAGAGAGAGAGAGAGAGAGAGAGAGAGAGAGAGAGAGAGAGAGAGAGAGAGAGAGAGAGAGCGCTCAAGCCAGGAACACATCAATGAGGTTCAAGAGTCCGCGCAGTAAATTTTAACAGATCGAAAAATTGGTAAGCAATTTCTCAGAGGGAATGCCGATGTTAGATATGTGGCTGGAGTGAGTTATGTCCTGAGAGAGAGAGAGAGAGAGAGAGAGAGAGAGAGAGAGAGAGAGAGAGAGAGAGAGAGAGAGAGAGAGAGAGAGAGAGAGAGAGAGAGAGAGAGAGAGAGAGAGAGAGAGTTAAAAGGCTAAAGGGGTTAAAAGGAGGAGAACTGAGAGAGTGAGATGGGAGGGAGGGATGAGGGTGATGAGGTGCGCAGGAGAGAGGGAGAGTATACAGGGGGAAAGGTGTGAAAGGCTGGAGAGAGAGGGAGAGGGAGAGGGAGGGTATACCAGGTCAAGAGAGACGAGGGTTAGTGAGGGAGAGGTCGAGGCGTATACACACACACACACACACACACACACACACACACACACACACACACACACACACACAAGGAAGCTTACCCATGACCGTGTGTGTATCAGAGAGAGAGAGAGAGAGAGAGAGAGAGAGAGAGAGAGAGAGAGAGAGAGAGAGAGAGAGAGAGAGAGAGAGAGAGAGAGAGAGAGAGAGATGCTACTAACTATAATGATAGAATATATATATACATATATATATATATATATATATATATATATATATATATATATATATATATATATATATATATATATATATATATATATATAAAATTGCTGTTCTGTTTGATGGTGGTGGTGATGGCGGCGGCGGCGGCGATGGTGGTGGTTGTGGTGATGGAGGCAGCAAGACGGTAGCAGCATTATCATATGTAACATATCAAACAAATAACTGGAGGAAACTTCCAGACTATAGTTAGGATGTCTGCTGTGGTAACGAGACCCATGAAAGATCTATAGAAATTGTTGGATGAAAGATGGCGGAGAAGGAATTCAAAGAAATCCAAACAGCAACAGATCCTAAAATTCTTACTAGGCTATTTGGATAATTATTTTACTTTATTAGCGGAGAGGGAGAGGAAGAGGAGGAGGAGGTTAGTTACGGTGGTGGACAACAATACTCTGTGCCGGAGAATCTTGAACACTGTAATGCCACCAGTAGGAGGTGACGCTACTGTATAAAGAGGGTGGTTTGCTGATGATAAGAGGACTAGGCCACCTTGGTAGAGTCATTGAGGCCACCATCAAGTCCTTGGCACACCCACCTTGCCCTTCCTCACTCTCCTCGCCTAGCCTCACCTCGCCCACACAACCATTTTGTGGCAACATTTTATATCAATCAATTGCGCCTCATTTATCAGTAAGGTTGCTTTTTTTTTATTCATTTATCTTATAGGTATGAATCTTCTCTCTCTCTCTCTCTCTCTCTCTCTCTCTCTCTCTCTCTCTCTCTCTCTCTCTCTCTCTCTCTCTCTCTCTCTCTCTCGTCCAACAAAGGCTTGGAGGGGCGGCGTGGCTCGGGCCGCCGCGACACACACACCTGGCCGAGGCGGGCGGGCACAGGGCGCACCGCGTGGTCCTGCATCGCTGCCTCAGATTATCTTGCCAGCCAAGTCTCATTGCCACGAATGAAGTCTTTTTTCGTAACTCTACTGAATATGTTGTGATGTAAGTGCCCAAGCCCATGGGTGCGGCTGTCGGAGGGAGCCAGCCGCCTGCTGATGACGAAGGGCCGAGGGGGAATCGAGATCGAGGACGCGGTTTATAAAAGAGAAATTTGAATATAATGGAGCTATATAGTATTCCGGCTGTGTTCTCTGTTCACGTGATCCACTCCGTCACTCGTGAAGGAAGCGACTCTCCAGATTCCGTGGCCAGGCGAGTCACCAAAAATGGCCTTATTCTCATATAATTTTCATGTTTCATTGGGTGCCTGAGAGAGCACGCAACACACACAGGCGTCTGGGAAGCGGTGATAAGGCACCATCCGTCATGGTGTTTATGCAAGCCGCCGGTCGAGGGATCAGCCTGAATGGGAGTCCACGTGGAGCCGGGCCATCAGGTCGCGCGACTCGTGGATCGCGGAGCTGAAGGTTAATACTCAGGCGGGCGGGGACGGGGACATGCATCACCCTAACAGCCTCTCCTGCTTTCACCGCTAAGGACACTTCATCCGGCGGGGCATCCCTTAACCCTCACGCGGCGCCAGAACTCGTATCATTCCTCATCTCCTTTTTTACTATATTCCTTCCATTCACTTCTTTCCTAACCTCCTTTATTATTACTCCCATTCATCACGCTGACCCTCACTCTATGCCACTAGCCTGGACATAGACATTCACAGCTGAGCATCTCATCTTCCCTCGCTCTATCACCTCCCGCTCATCCCCCCTCCCCATACTCCAAGTCACCGCTGACCTGACTCGGCCCGACAGACAGCCATACTTTCCCTTATTCCACGTTATCGCTACAGAGATCTTCCTGCTGCATCCACCCTGGTTCTGTTATGGCCATTATCACCCTTATTCCATCAGGGCGCCCATTCCAGTCCACCCTCATCACTCCCTTCATCCGCCGTACCTCACTTCCTCTCTCCCTCCCTCCCGCCCTCTGGTCTTAGCCTTAATGTCTCCCTGACGCCCCCTACCACTCATCCCATTAAAGTAGCCGTTCCCCCCATCCCCCCTCATTTTCCCCCCTCCCAACAAGTCCTGATCCCTCCATGCAGCACACAATACCGCGCCACCATTCACTCCCCCACATCGAGGCACAGGATGGACGGCCCTTCCAAAGCATGACGAACAAAACGCATATTAAATGGGAGAGTGACATGATTGGTCCCCAGCGGCCCAGGTGAGCTCAGCCGCCGCCCCCTCCTCTCCCTCTCCCTCTCTCTCTACCACCCACACCTGGCGGCTTACTTAAAGGGAGGAGGAATGGAGGTAAATAGAGGAAGAAAAATGATATGGAAACATCATAATAGGAAAGGGAAGAGGGAGGGAGGGAGTAAATAAGAAGATAGGAAAGAGGAGAAAAGTAAGGAAAGAAAGAAGATAGATAAAGCATGATGATATGAAGGGTGATGAGGCAGAGAAGAAGGAAATAAATAAAGGAGAGAGAGAGAGAAAAAAAAAACTCAATATAAAATTTTCGACATATGAATAAAAAATAAGTTAAACACGAGTATACACAAGTACCGCGGAAAAAAAAAACACATGATTAACAATGAAAAATATCTTACGCAGGTGGCATTCAAGAGAAATATTTTATAAGGAGGTAGCGGTCATCGATTTAAAGTTATTTCACCATATTGATGTGATGTGTGGAGAGGGAGGGAAAGGGATGGGAGGAAAGAGGTGCGAGAGGGAGAGTTGGGGGGAGAGAAAGAAAGGAGGAGGAAAGGAGCACAGTATGAGACGGCCTGTGGTGCGGAGGGACAACATAAACAAAGGGAACCAAAGTAACTGTCCTCCTCCTCCTCCTCCTCCAGGTGGTCGCCGAGGCCCTCAGTCTAAATCTTCCAGTGTCACCAATACGTCGATAACATAATTCTCGTCAATGTTCTTCACGCAATACTAATAATCTCCAGGTATTGACAACTCAGTGCCCTGACCATGTGTCTGCCCCCCTCCCTACTCGGTCTTTCACCTCCAACTCTCACTCGTCCTGTCTCCCACTACCTCCTTCGTCAGTACTACCCATTATTTTTCCCATCACATTACTGTACTTTTACTATTATCTCTGCCTCCACGTCCTCCATCAATTTCACCAGTAGTCATCAGTGAAATATATTTAAAACTAAAATATGAAGAAATCGATTCTCAGACAGTGGTGAATAATTATTATATTTACATGACTGCCTAACACTTCCTTTCCCATTCATTCCAACACACACACACACACACACACACACACACACACACACACACACACACACACACACACTACTACTACTACTACTACTACTACTACTAAATTACTACTACCTAAAATCCTCTTCGCTCATACTCAACCAGACTCTTACCCAATACTGAATGGTGTAAAGTCACGGTAAGCAAGGGAAATAGGAAAAGACATCTCGGAGAATTAATAAAAAAAAAAAAAGTGTGAGGGAGGTAAGCAGCTGTGTGTGTTATGAGTGTGGGGAAGGACGGGAGAGAGGGAGAGATGGTGATGACTGACGGTGAGGAAGGAAGAAGGGAGGACGGTGGGAAGGGGGCTCAAGGAGTACATGGAGGGAGAGACTGACGGGCGGGGGAGGGAGGATATAGGTAAGGAGGGTGCACGGGGGAGGGGGAAGGGTCACCCAACACCCTGCGACCAGCACAAAGAATCGCGGCGCCCCTGACAAAGGCACGTTGGGACCCGCAGATAATCCCCGCTAGGCAGCTCCGCCCCCTCCTCTTGTGTGACCTGACCTGACCCGCCACACTTCCAGACAATTCTTACCCACCGGCCAACCCTTGTCCCTCGCCGTCCACCCTCCCTTCAGTTTTTCCCTTCCATTACTCCCGTCACCCACTTCCCTTTCTGCCGCGCACCTGCTCTTACTTTCACCAACGGGATAGGCTGAGAGGACAGGGAGAGGTGAGGGTGGGATACAAGAGCTAAGGATCCTCGTGGGGCCTCAGGATGCGGCGCGAATTTCAGAGTTATCTTGGGTGACGCTTGAACGAACGCCACTGAAACAACCCTCTGTTATCCTCCTGTCCTTCCTCTCCTCCGGCTCGCAGAAAGCAATCCCGCCACTGCCATCGCTGCCGTCATCTTTCCTTTAAGCCTCACACTGAACACTACTGCCTTGTCATGTAAAGAGTATAGGCGTCATATTATTATCACAGTTTTAACATTATTGGTATACAAGACGTTTTTTACCTGGTGTGCGTCTAATGACCGGCTCTCTCACACGTGTCCTCTCATCTAAACTACTGTTCTTTTTTTACAATTATAGTGGAACATTATTCTAGGGATATTTTCGTGATTCTAGAGATAGTTCTACTAGGATTCTGCACCATCAGTGGAACACACACACACACACACACACACACACACACACACACACACACACACGCGCGCGGAAACGCGACTAATGATCTCAATGGCATTTGAAAATATAGAATATGTATCAAAGTCTTATGTTTTGTTTGGAGGAAATAATGACGGTACTGACTGCTATTATTATTATCGTTATACCACTCGTCTTTTCTACTACTACTGCTACTACTGCTACTACTACGATCATAACAGACCCTGACTTCCCTAAATTATAATCTTGAGCTCCGCCAATCATTCCAGAACCACTTAGTGAAGGCTTAACACTGTTTTTTTTTTTTCTGTCGCCTCTAACGCATTCCATCATGATAACCTCAGACTCTCCTCATTCACTCTCTCACTCACTGGACGCCGCTGTCTTCGTGTTCAGTTCTAAAATCGATGATCTTTCCATTACCTTTGTTTTACGTTCTCCCTGTAGTGTATTCTCCTTCATTTAATACATTTCCTAATTATAGATTTTTAAGTCTGAGTTTGGCATCCATTCAGTAACGGATAAAAAAAACTATTATGACTCCCACCTTCGTTTGAGTCTATTCTACTCGTTCCTTTTATTTATCTATTTTTCTTTGTATTTCCTATTTATATATTTTAATTCTGAGTTTACCCTTCAATACAATAACAGAACAGAGAAGCGATCATGACTTCCTTCAGTACCCACCGCCGTCTATGTCTATCCTCACCACGCTATGAGTACAATAAGCAAGAATGGTAACTAACAGAGGGATTTAGTGACGCTCTGAACAAGATACATGTAAATACACAGTCCCTTCCCTTTGGCCAAAACCTTCCACCCACCACATCCCCTACTTTGCTGTTTGGTTAGGGAGTAAATAGGAATTAGCAGATTAACAGTTACTGGGCCTTTCTGAACCTCTTAACTGTCGCCTTTTCTGTTGTCTGACTGTCTCCTTGGCATAAGCCTTTCACTCACTCATTTCAACTGTTCTTTTTCTTCGTCTTACAAGTGCACGACCTGGTCAGTAGCCTTAGTATCTTTACTTATACTTATTTACAGGATACATAATTTTGTGAGTATGCAAAAAAAAAAAAAAAATAAATAAATAAATAAATAAAATAAAATAAATAAATAAATAAATAGATAAAATAAAATACCTCCCCCTTCCCCACCCACTCAAAAAAACCCACCCACTCAAAAAAAAAAAAAAAAAAGAGACATTATGGAGCGATACCTTGAAGAGACTGTCAGAATGACCATCATCATCATTATCCTCACAAAAATCCCTCCCCGCTCACCTCCGTTTACCTGACAACATAATACTATTATTGTTTTAAGGTGAAGCATCAGACTGACGTTAAACTTCGCCTCGCCAGCACAGCAGCGGATTGGGGCAGAGGTTGGGCAAACTGTCGTTGGAACAGATTTCCATTTGGACAATTTTTGAAAATTTGAAATTTGGGACAATTTTTGAAAATAAGCTGCAGCCTACGAGAGAGAGAGAGAGAGAGAGAGAGAGAGAGAGAGAGAGAGAGAGAGAGAGAGAGAGAGAGAGAGAGAGAGAGAGAGAGAGAGAGAGAGAGAGAGATGGGGAAAAGATATATTTAACCAGAACAAACATCAAATCAAAACGAAAACCTTGACTTCTTTGTTCAATCAACCAACCAGTCAATCAAAAACAATCAAGTAAGCAGAATCAGTATGTTCACAACACGTCACGAGACTTTCTCATACATTACAGATCTCTTCAGGACTCCAGAGACAGCGGGGGCGTGACTGGCTGTGTGCTGTTACTACTGTGCGTAAGGCAAGCTATGTATTGTAAGTCATGATCCTCGCACAAAATAATCCAACTTTTCTCTTGGCACCGCATTAGATTTATATTAAGTTTATGACAACCAGTCGGAATAACACTCGCATTTCATCACACTATATTTATTTTTATTATTTTTTCTTAACTGCTAACTGCATCTTTACCAAATTACTACAGGCGGAATCATGCATGGTAGTCCAACTTTCATGGAAACGAAAACTTTCCATTTTTTTCTTTTACCACAAATTCTATATCCTTTGCTGTCTTCCTCCATGGAAAATAAGCCTTACAGAATAGATGCAGCAAGGCTAATCAGCACGTAAGCAGGTCACTCAGTGCATCCTAACTGTGCGGGAGGCGCACAGTTCAATACATCATTTGCCTACCTCAAGACTTCTTATTTGCTTACTTAGATTAAAAATTCTTAGCTTCCTCCACACACAAGTGTCAAGGGTTTGCTGCATCAGCGAAATTAAAACTCTTGGAAGCGCCATGCCGTGTGACAACAAATTTATAAACGTCCAAGTCAGTGATCGCTGATGCTACAAGTGTCTACTACTACTACTACTACTACTACTACTACTACTACTACTACTACTACTACTACTACTACTACCAATACTATTTCCTCCTCCTCATTATCATCACTTTGAGCAAACTTCCTAAACCTCTGTACACCAACAAACACATTCAAGAGAAATACAACTATTATGAACTGTATAAACATTAAATTTCAGACAACTAACGGACGACCCCAGGAAAAGCAATGAAATGAGAGCAGCACCACGTATGCGACATACCGGAATCCCTGACACCTCGCCGCGAGGCGTAATCAGGTCTGAAAAATTCGCAGGGACACAAAGGCAAAGGCGATGCAAGCTGCGGAGTGCAACGTTATTACTCTAGCAATGTATACCAGGCCTTGCTGCTGGATCTCTCTCTCTCTCTCTCTCTCTCTCTCTCTCTCTCTCTCTCTCTCTCTCTCTCTCTCTCTCTCTCTCTCTCTCTCCCCTTCCAATTACTTCCCCCTTTTGCGTCACCTCGGCGTCAATGTTCAATCTTGTCTCCCTTCCTTAGCGGCACCCTTCATTCAGGCCGCCGCCACACATACAAACACACACACTACGCATTCCCAGCGTCCCTCCGTCCCTCTCACATTAGGTGAATCCCCTATTACCCTCCTACTCTTCACCCCCCTTCTCCTCCTCCTTCACCACCACCTCCGTCTCTTCCTCCCGCATCAAAATTTGCCTTTCTTGTCCCACCGGAGAAAGTGTTCTCTCTCGTTCGTTCGGTGTCAGCTGAGCACAGATTTAGAACCGTGATTGCTCTCTCTCTCTCTCTCTCTCTCTCTCTCTCTCTCTCTCTCTCTCTCTCTCTCTCTCTCTCTCTCATCTGTATCGCAGGCTAATACCGCCATGTCCTCTCTGGTTCATGTCATACGATGATTACGTAGAAAAAAAAAAAAAGGCATTACCTCGTTCAGTTGGAGTGTGAAGGTTAGCGGGTGTCATGACAAGGATTACCTGAAGAGAGGTACCGTGATGATACCTACAACCACTACCGCTACTACTACTACTACTACTACTACTACTACTACTACAAACGATGATAATAATAATCCATAGATATTCTTCTCATTTTTCTCCAAAACGCGAGCGGAGGACAAAAGGCTGCGTCACGAAATGGTAAATAGAAAAGGACTAATAGACTCTCCGTGGTGCGTTGAGTATCTATCTCCTCCTCCTCTTCCTCATACTCTTGTTCCTCCTCCTCTTCCTCATACTCTTGTTCCTCCTCCCTATATCTTCGTCTCTTCTATCCTCGTCCTATTCCATCTCGCATGAGCTAAACTTGACTGCACTACGAGTACATAACCAAACAGAGAGGTGCAGGAGGAGGAGGGAGGCGGTGTGAAGCATGGTGAGAAGAGTGTGCCAGTTTTCGAAGTGGCTGCCTCGCTCCGCCCCCTTCGTCCCCCCCGGTAGCCTGGACTCTCTTGAAAGGCTGCACACTACCCGTCCATCCATCCATCCTTCGCTGTATTGAGGTCACGACGATGGCGCACGTACAAGCGCGAGCACCCACGCGCGCGCGCGCACACACACACACACACACACACACACACACACACACACACACACACACACACACACACCACGGTAATGATAAGTTTACCCCGAATTCCTCTCTCTCTCTCTCTCTCTCTCTCTCTCTCTCTCTCTCTCTCTCGGTAGCCCCATCGCTCCCACCTAACTAATCACTCCCCATTCAAATCTCTCATTTAAGTCC
>NC_087171.1:10953266-10955766 GCF_035594125.1 Scylla paramamosain | reverse complement strand
CCTCGCATGCAGCGTCTGGCATAATTTGCATGGGTCATGTTTGTGTTATACAGAGAAACTTAAGCAATTTCAGCAGACTGTTTGGGTGAGATCTTGTTTACCTCCGGATTTGCGACGTTGCTGCTCCCACTGTGACAAGACCCCACTCCCTCCCTTCATCCCTCCACCCCTTCCCCTGCTTTCCATTCCCTCCTCTTCCACGAGCCTCCTCTCCTCTGCCCCCCTCTCCGGCCACCGTCCGGGACTGCATGCCGCCTCTTGATTAGATGGATATGTAAATTGACCTGCATGGCGTTTTCTCCAAGGACGCGTGTACTTCTTTGGCGATGCTGTGAACTCAAAATGTAGCTTGTACCGCGTTGCCGGAGACCTGCCACACACGTCTTCGTCAGCTGAAGTCATCAGCGTAGTACATCAGAAAATGTCACCCAGAAATCCAGTAAGGAAGTGAAACATAGGAGTAACTAAAACTGCCAATAACACTGAGAGGTCCTAAACTCCTTGCAGACTTCGCATTAGTCCAGTTTACGTCTCGCCGGCTAGCCGAGTCCCTGAAGACACACCCTCCACCTACTTCCCGCCTCATTCCCCTCGCTTCCCCTCACCACACCTGCAGGACGCCTCGCCAGCTTGCGTCGGTAATACACTGTAGCACAGGATTGCCTCGCCACCGCGCCGCGCCCAGAGCCATCCCTCCCCATCCACACCCTCCTTGATGGGCTGCTGCGGAAACGCTCTTGTCAACTTGAAATACTGCCACTTCAGGAGCAGAGTCGCACACTGCTGGAGGAGAGAACATAGCGGTGAGCTCTCTCTCTCTCTCTCTCTCTCTCTCTCTCTCTCTCTCTCTCTCTCTCTCTCTCTCTCTCTCTCTCTCTCAATATTCATCAGTTTTTCTTTTTTTTTTTTTTGCTCGAGGCTTACTCATTACGCATATGAAAAATTGCAATGGCACCGTCGTCACAAAACTCTTGTCTTTTAACACACACACACACACACACACACACACACACACACACACACACACACACACGCACAAGGGGAAAAACTCTCCTGTTCTTAAGTAGCTCGCTCAACACTATTAAAAGTTGGAAAAAAAGAGCGATACGCTGACTCAAGTGAGAGTTACTAAGGGAGGTGAGATGGGGCCGCCGCTGCCAGGGTGTGGAGAGGGCGAGGTGAGGGGGCCGAGGGGAGGGGACGTGATGGTGTCGCATAGTAGTGGCGTCTGATCACTTTCTCTCTTCCCCTCTGCCCTGTGGGAGCGACGCCTGAAGCCTTGCGTCTGCCTCCACGCTGCCTCACGCCAGGGGAGGTGTGGCTCTGCATGTAACTTGGCGGCAGCGCGGGAGGAGTGCATCTCTTATTCAGCTACATCCCTCACTCCCCTCGGATAATATCTGGCAGTCAGTGCCAAGAATCTTTATCCTGTACAAAGCTGTGCTTCGCATATTTTGTTAGAGACGCTGATGGATTTACCTTACCAGACCAGGCTAACCCTTTGCTTCCACCACACTCAGGTATTCCCCCCACACCCTCTCTCTCTCTCTCTCTCTCTCTCTCTCTCTCTCTCTCTCTCTCTCTCTCTCACACACACACACACACACACACACACACACACACACACACACACACACACACACCTCAAGAAGCAGGCATCTCATGACTAGTACAACCGCTGCCTGACACGGCGTAGATAATGGTGGATCACTAAAAGCTTCAGCCTGTTGTGTTGTGGAGGCACACCTGAGTCAGCCTATCACATGACTGAGGCCTGCGGCAGCGATCGAGGACTGTGTGCATGGAATCTATACTACAATGGATGGCGACCAGCGGCAATCTTCCTTTCCCATTTCTCTGCTAAAGCCTTTCCCGCTCCTTCCTCAAGCTGAGTATGTAATGACAGGAACGTAAACGCCGCTACTTGAACAAAAGCCAAAAGGAGGGTGAGAAGGCAAGAAGGCGGTGGCGTCATCAGCACGGAGAGAAGAAACGAGGGAAGAAGGGAAGGGAAGGGGTGGGGAGGGAGTGCGAGGTAAGAGCAACAGGTGTTTGGCTGCCTGTCACTTCACTGTTGGTGTTGACGACGCTCTGTCGTCTTTCCTTGTTATTTCTTAAGCGTTGCTTACTCCTCACACGTACGAAATTTTTTCTTATGTAAAATCATCGATGCTTTATACCGCATAACTTTACTGCCTTTGTAAGCCTTATGATATGACTCTCTCTCTCTCTCTCTCTCTCTCTCTCTCTCTCTCTCTCTCTCTCTCTCTCTCTCTCTCTCTCTCCAATTCTTTTACCTGTACAGCCTCTAAGATAACCGGCGTGGCAGTTCAGGCTTAAGTAGCCGCGGCGTGGCGTGGAGGGGCGCCGCTCTCCCGTTAGGCAGTCATCACAGGGGCGCTTAAGTGCACCCCTCATAATTGCGTGACCCTGGCCGCTACAAGTCCGGCGGCTAACGAGGCTGGAGGAGGGTGGAGTGCCTGGAGTTCTGGTCCTCGTC
>NC_087171.1:10945766-10948266 GCF_035594125.1 Scylla paramamosain | reverse complement strand
GGGACTAACCACGCATACCCCCGAAAAAAAGTTAAGGCAAAAAAAAAAAAAAAAGGTCGTCCCCCTGTGTTGGGATGCAAATTAAACACCGGCGTGGAGAGACACCTCACCTGAACCCTTCCAGTTGAGGCTGACCGCATGGCTAAATGTGTCTCTCTCTCTCTCTCTCTCTCTCTCTCTCTCTCTCTCTCTCTCTCTCTCTCTCTCTTTCTAAGCATTCTTCTTCTTTTCCTATTTTCTTGTTTCCGTTCGTCCAAATATACTTTTTTTTTTTTTTAGCTTATCACTTCGTTCTGTGTGTGTGTGTGTGTGTGTGTGTGTGTGTGTGTGTGTGTGTGTATGTGTGTGTGTGTGTGCTTCGTAGTGTACATCATTTCGGTATTTTCCAGATTTCAACCGGATGATATTATCTGTATATTGTGTGCGTGTGCGTGTGTATGTGTGTGTGT
Source organism: Scylla paramamosain (assembly GCF_035594125.1). Lineage (NCBI taxonomy): Eukaryota > Metazoa > Arthropoda > Malacostraca > Decapoda > Portunidae > Scylla > Scylla paramamosain. Next base: position 10,947,817 of record NC_087171.1, on the reverse strand, counting down.
GTGTGTGTGTGTGTGTGTGTGTGTGTGTGTGTGTGTGTGTGTGTGTGTGTGGTTACGGTGTTGAGGCGTCACCCCATACATCACCTCCTTCCTCTTCTCCCTCCTTCCCTTCTCTCACTCACAAGCCTCCCTTCCTTCCTCCTCCTCCTCCTCCTCCTCCCTTCCGCGCTACATTACTCTTCGCTAACGGTAAAACAAAGGGGCTATGATGTCCCTCCCTCTATCCCATCTTTCCTTCCCTTCCTTCCTTCCTTCCTTCCTTCCTTCCTTCCTTCTCTGTCTGACCGCCCTGACGTCACCTGCTAAGCTTCTTCACAAATCATAACCGGGTTTCTCCTACTTGTGTTATATTAGACTTGGAACTGCAGTGTTAACATTGACTCTCTCTCTCTCTCTCTCTCTCTCTCTCTCTCTCTCTCTCTCTCTCTCTCTCTCTCTCTCTCTCCCTGATGATTGATAAAAACGAATATTACTTGTTAAGTTCATTTTTGTCTTGTTTAGTTCTTTTTTCATACTGTTGTAGTATAATGAAGTATATATGTATGGTTTTGTGTGTGTGTGTGTGTGTGTGTGTGTGTGTGTGTGTGTGTGTGTGTGTGTGTGTGTGTGTGTGTGTGTGTGTGTGTGTGTGTGAGAGAGAGAGAGAGAGAGAGAGAGAGAGAGAGAGAGAGAGAGAGAGAGAGAGAGAGAGAGAGAGAGAGAGAGAGAGAGAGAGAGAGAGAGAGAGAATGTTCCTACGTATGTAAACAGATTCATCAGTACGGACCCAGAGAGCGAGAGAGAGAGAGAGAGAGAGAGAGAGAGAGAGAGAGAGAGAGAGAGAGAGAGAGAGAGAGAGAGAGGATAAATGTGTCTATAACGAGAAGAGGAATTTTATCTAGCACACACACACACACAAACACACACACACACACAGGCGGCGCGCGGTTCACTTGTTCTAAATATACACAATGAATAAATACGTGTATGGTCACTCTTGTGTAATAACTCCTCTAATTGATTTTTGAGCGGGGGCAGTATTTCGCGCGCTAACAGACTGGCAGGCGATCCATCCTGCTGGCTGCCCTCACCGCACCACGCCGAGCCTAAGGGACGAGGTGGCGCTGCTCTACTCTTATTCTTAACCTAACCGAACTTCATCTAAACTGACACTAAACTTTCACCGGGACTGTTTTCAAAGGGCAACAGGAAGGTCTACTCGCGTACTCGCATTTTTTTTGTTGTCGTCATTCTTCTTATTAACTTATAACTTATTAACTTATTACACTGAAGTTTAGAGGGGCCACAGAGATGACTAATTGGGTTCTCATTGGCAATCTTGTGCGTTGAATGTGCATAATTGGTAAACTATCGCTAGGTTCAGCAAATGATTTCCACCGGTGTCTGTTGAAAGGACTCGATATCAGCTAGCCAAAACATATCTAAGGATAAATGTAAATACGACCAGCTTCAACTTCAGCCCATCTTGTCTTGTTTCTCTCAGCATACCCAGACAACGACGCAGTTTCTCCCCTCTACTCCACCTCCTTGATCCTCCTCCTCCTTCTCCTCCTCTACAGGTGGCGGAGGGATGAGCATGGCACTGAGGACCCGCGGTGAAAAATCAACAACAGGGCTGAACCTTACGAGCGACTTGGATGGATCGTGCTACTTAGCGGGGATGGATGAGGACCCCTACCCCCAACCCAGTCACTCCACCCCCCAAGCCCCGTCCCAACGAGCATGGCTTTCACTTCCTCCTCCTCTTCCTCCTTCTGCTCCTCCGCCTCTCCCCTCTCCTTCACTTTCCGCTCTCGTCTTACATTTTTTTCCCTAGCCATAGTGAAAAATGTCCTGTTTTTACGCGAGACGCAGATTCTATGTATTAATTTACTCCTGGCGGCCGCTCAGTCATGGGTGACGCTCCAGTGTGTGTCTGTGTGTGTGTGTGTGTGCGCGTGTGTGTGTGTGAAAAGTGATGCTGAAAAGACATGCTTAACTTTCTGCCTGTCTATGTTTCTCTCTCTCTCTCTCTCTCTCTCTCTCTCTCTCTCTCTCTCTCTCTCTCTCTC
>NC_087171.1:10933266-10940766 GCF_035594125.1 Scylla paramamosain | reverse complement strand
TGTCTGAAGTAACTATTGCAATATTACAGCTCTTGTGATACATAAATCAACATACATACATAAACATAGACAGACAGATTGATTTAGAGGTAAATAAATAAATAGATAAACAGATAGTAGTACTAGTAGTGATAATAATAATAATAATAATAATAATAATAATAATAATAATAATAATAATAATAATAATAATAATAAACTACAAGTGACGAAAATATAAGTTAGGGTAGAATGCATATTACTCTCTCTCTCTCTCTCTCTCTCTCTCTCTCTCTCTCTCTCTCTCTCTCTCTCTCTCTCTCTCTCTCTCTCTCTCTCTCATCAGTTTTCATTCCATTTTTCCTTCCTATCCACCTCTCTTCGCCTTTCTTCTTTTATCTCTCTTCCCTCTCCATAACCTTTCTTCACCACCACCACCACCACCACCACCCACGCTTCAGCTTGCACCCTGTCATCTTTCGGAGCCAAATAAGTCACTATCTTCGCATGATTATACACTCTCTCTCTCTCTCTCTCTCTCTCTCTCTCTCTCTCTCTCTCTCTCTCTCTCTCTCTCTCTCTCTCTCTCTTTCTGCGCGTCCCGTGTGATTATAACCTACATCCAGGACAGACTCAGTAAGGTATAGAGCAACAGCAGATCCTTCTCTCCACGATTCATACAACTTTGATGAATTAATTTCAGATCGTTTCTCTTTCATTCACTTAACCCTCCCCCCTCCTCCTTGCCAACCACTCCCCTCCCTCTCCTCACTCCCTTCTTCCTTCCTTCAAACCATCATCTCGTCGTCCTTTCCAATCTTCTTGCTCCTCCTCTTCCTCCTCCTCCTCCTCCTCCTCCTCTTCATCCTCCGCCTTCTCTTTCTCCTCCTCCATTATATTCTGTTATTTTTCTTACCGTCTTCCTCTTCACATCTAGTTATTTCCACTGCTTTTGTGTTGCCTTTTTATGTCCTCCAGTGCTTTGTTGTGATTCTCTCTCTCTCTCTCTCTCTCTCTCTCTCTCTCTCTCTCTCTCTCTCTCTCTCTCTCTCTCTCTCTCTCTTGCAACTATTAACGACGGAATCAATCCCAAGTCCTCGTCGTAATGCGAATTGCGGAGATGTTATTAATCCCAGGCTTTTCATTACATCATAACTGCCTCATTTCACACTTTCGTTAATCACAGCGGGCCGTCAGGGCGAAACAATTTTAAATACACGAAACAATACGGAGCGCCCTATTGATTAGCCGTATGACTAATGGGAGAAGACTGGCTAAAGTGGCTTTGTTCACTCTGACACACAATTCATCACTCGGCCAACATTTTTCACTCATCCCGTCATCGCCGTATAATATCGTATCATCAAATCGTGTTTAGAAGTCGACGTGAGAGAGAACTTCCTTGGCGGCGGCGAGGACGAAGGCAAAGGAGGAGAAGAAGGAGGAGGAGGAGGAGGAGGACGAGAAGGAGGCGAAGGAGGAGGAGTCTGCAGCACGTCCTTGTGTGTTTATCTCCCGTTTCAAGTTGAGGGGCAAAGGAGAAGAGGAGAGGGATAGGAGGAAGGAAGGAATATACGCATGGTTGATATGGGATACACAAATGGTCTCTCTCTCTCTCTCTCTCTCTCTCTCTCTCTCTCTCTCTCTCTCTCTCTCTCTCTCTCTCTCTCTCTCTCTCTCCGTCCCTTCCCAGCCTGATCATCTGATGTCACTCTGTTTTGATGTGCCGCAAGGGAGCGTAACACACACACACACACACACACACACACACACACACACACACACACACACACACACACACACAAAAGTTTCCCTCTTCCTCTGCGGCGTTTCGATGCAGGCGATATGTGAACGAGGCAGACAGACATGCACACAGACGGACAGACAGACAGGCATACAGACAGACAGATATATCACAAGTGTTTTAAGTTGAGGATGGGGTGAATGTTACTGAGTTTGCTTAGGTTAGGTTAGGATAGGATAGGATAGGATAGGATAGGTTAGGTTAGGTTAGGTTAGGTTAAGTTCGGGTAGGTTAGATTTAGATAGGTTAGGTTAGGTTAAGTTCGGGTAGGTTAGATTTAGATAGGTTAGGTTAGGTTAGGATAGGATAGGACGGAAGGGTACTTAATGGCAGAAGGTCAGGTCACAAAAAGGAGAAGTGACGCTGATGTATGGTATTAAAAAAGAAGTAATGCTCTCTCTCTCTCTCTCTCTCTCTCTCTCTCTCTCTCTCTCTCTCTCTCTCTCTCTCTCTCTCAACAGAAGAGATAATAAACCTTTAACATACATACAAATTCATCACGGAACATTTGAAAACATACACTTAAAAACAATAACTTTCAAAATCTCCACAAAAAAAAAAAAACGCATTAAAAAACTTTCAAAATTAAGATTCATTACGAAACAGTGAACTTAACGCAACTTTTCAAATGCACAAATTAAAAGAACCTTGGAAACACACTCAGAAACTTCCAAAATTATCCTCCAATGAAACATAACCCCACAACTTGTAGTATTCCTTAACTTCCTACACGACCTTGCAAGTCTGAAAGTGGACAGGTGGAGGGATGAGTGTACTTGCTCCCGTGACCGACAGGTGAGCAACCAGGTGAGTGAATAATCAGTGATAGGGTTACGTAAACATCATTAGTACATGTTGATGCCTCGTGAGCCCAAAAATACATTCCATATACCACGTAATAGTATCGAGCGCTTGATTTCTGCCTCTAGCTCCTGGGTGTGTTCTGTTTGATGGGGGAATTATACTCGTAGAGATTTGGCTACTTTCCTCTTGATTTCTTAGCTTGCTGATATAGTATTCTGTAATGAGGATGAAATTGGATTCCCGTCTTTTTTAATTTGTCTGTCTGTATGGGTATTTTTCTATCTGTATGTCTACCTACCTACATATGTGTCCTTCCATCTGTATGTCTGTTTATCTATTTATCTACATGTCTGTCTATTTCAGTGTTTTTTCTGACAATCAAAGATATAAATTAAGAACATAATTAGGAAAGATCACTATCAAGCAGGATCTATCTATCTATCTATCTATCTATCTATCTATCTATCTACCTACCTATCTATCTGTCTATCTATCTGTCTATCATCTATCTACCTATCTATCAATCTGTATAAATCTCTCTCTCTCTCTCTCTCTCTCTCTCTCTCTCTCTCTCTCTCTCTCTCTCTCTCTCTCTCTCTCTCATTACGCCTGCCATACACGTCCTTCCCTCCCGGACGGCCATGTTTAGCCTTTACAGCTCCCTACTTTTAGCATTCGGATGAGAACAAACCCCATTGTGTTGGTCTGCTTAGGTATTGCATTAGTCACCTGCCGGAATAGCCAATGACACTGAATTCACTCCTCCTCCCGGGTTATTTCCAGCTCCTATCCATGCGAGGCTTCCTTCTTGAGCATTAGGTCTTGGGTAGCAATTTGACACTTTCCTGTTATCCCACTTAATATTGCAGACAGTGTACAAACTTTATCACACCAACTACTACTGCATGGTAACACGGGAGAGAAGAGTCGGATAAAACCTGTATTGAATTAAAGAGCTACGTTGCTTATTACCTCATGATGGTTAAAATGTACAGCCCTTAATTATTACAAAAAGAGCACAAAGTTTATCACACTAACTACTACTGCTTCGTAACAGAATAAGTCAGATGTAAACTGTATTGCATAAGAACATAAGAAAATAATGGAAGCTGCAAGAAGCCATCAGCCCTACACGTGGTATACATACATACATAGCTACCTATTTTCACCTATCACTTTTTTTTTTATTTCTTACTATGTGTGGACACTTCATTTTATGATCAGTCTTTACTTGACTACTGATATTGCTTTCCTTTATTTTCATCAGTCACTTGTGTTTTCTCATCTCATCTCTTTTCTCTCTTTTACATATTGCTATAACGATTTCCTGCCATCTCTCTCTATGTTCATTTTCTTAACAGAGCATTTTTTTTTCTGTATCCTTTATTCTAATCTTCGTATCAATCAACCATCATTCCTCCCTCTTCTCATGTCAATGTATCCGATTTCTTCTTCGTGAGGGTGATGGCGTGGACACGAAGTCTTCCTCCCGCCGCTAGGACTGGACTAAGAGCAGCATTCCATCAGCACCTCACCGACTCACACCTGCTGCCTCTCCTTCTCTCCTCACGGCACCTCAAGTTGCACCATTCCAGCCCTGACACCTCCAGTTCTCAGATTTCAGACCTAACTCTGCTGTTCCAAAAATTCCAGCCTCACGTAGCTCAAAGGACTTCGTGAAACTGGATTCCCATTCCAACTTCTTTGGTTCGTGGCAACAAGTTTCTCCCCGACGATGCATTACAATTTCCTCCTCCCTCCCTTCCTTCCTTCCTCTCTTTCTTCCTTCCTTCCGTCTCTCCGCAGTCTCTTCCTTACTTCAGCTTCCCATCTCACAATGGAAGATAACCATCCAGGCGGGGAAGTGTCGCTGCGCCTCACCAGGACGAGGAGGTGTATTGCCATGCGCAGGAGACAAGCGACGTGCCTTGAACCCCCCAGCATGCAGGCGTTATGTTACTCGCCTCGCATTCACCCAAGACTGAGGCGAACAGGAAAACGTGTGTTATGTATTACTCATGCAATTAATTGAATCCCTCTCATGCTCTCATGAACAATATTCTGAAACTCTTCCGTGCCGCGCCCCGACTGCATTCCGAAGGCTTTAGTTGAAGTTATACTGTTTTTTTAAGAGCGTTTTTATGGTTCTAGTGACAGATTAACAACAGTTTTACATTATGAACAAGGGAAACACTCTTGACAACCCGGCTAATCATCTTCTTGGCCTTTGAAAATAGTCGTGTTGAGAGGGCAAAGCGTTTCAGAATACGAGCTCAAGTCTTCTTCATACCAATATTTTTCATTTCGTCTTCCCGAAATTATATTGTTGGGTGATTCTTATTCTTTTCCATCGTGCTTCCAACATGTGCCATCCTGCTGACATCAAAAAAGCTCCCTTCGTCCCAGAATGGCTCCTCAAGGCTTCACTCTCGTCGGATTGGAAAAAGCTTAGGCCATGTAAGCTTGATGAAGGCATGTATAATACCTCTGGGGGTCAGCTTTGTGTGGTGGGCGTTGCGGCTCCGTCAGTCGCGGCCCTGCACGCTGAGTAGTGCCACGAGGGACATCTTTCATTTTCTTTAGAATGTTGAAGGAGAAGGTTCGGTAAAAATACGTCAGTGATTTGGCCTACAAATAATTTAATATTACTTCAGTGATGAACAGACATGATTCGTGACTCATTCTTCAAGTGTTATCGGATCTTAAGAGTCACGATTTCCTATCACACTGGAAGAAAGAAAATATGACAGATGAATGTGTTTCCCTTTAATTTTCTTTCTGAGTTATCTAATCATTTGATAAATCTCTTGATAAATCTTGATAAATCAAGAGCAGCCGGAATTACTAGGGACGCGAGGTGTTCCTTCTTCCTCTAAAGCAATAATAAACTTAGGAATGATCTACTCGTAAGATGCTCCCTTGACGTATGATAACCTGCCCACTGCGTCACAAAAACCAGATCAGTTAGGTAAATTATTCTCTCTCTCTCTCTCTCTCTCTCTCTCTCTCTCTCTCTCTCTCTCTCTCTCTCTCTCTCTCTCTCTCTCTGCGGCTTGTCAAAAGTCCTGGGTGGCGCCAACATGACAACAGCAGCAGTGAGACAAGAAACTGAAGGGACTTGAGGTTGAGTCACAAATGCTGGAAGACTGGAAGGTTAAGAGAGTCAGGACAAAGACAGCAGACGAAGAGGAGAGAGAAAAGAGAACAGAGTGGCGAAGATGACGGTTGGGAAGATGGATTCTTGAGAGAAGGAAATATCATAGAAAGGGCTGAGGAAACGAAAGTTCTGTGCAAAGGAGATGAGAAGGAAGTGAAAAGCTGTTGAACTGATGTGACAAGAGCATATGAATGGAGTAAATGGCAGAAATAACTACTATAGTAGCGAGTGAAAAGTTAAGGAAAAGAATGTCAGGAAAGGAAACATGTGGGATTGAGTGGCTTGTGGGGTAAAAGAACTCAAAAAGGGAGGTTAGGTAACTGTATGTGACCTGAAGTGACGGAGAAGTGATAATTAGGTCAAGTTAGGCATGGGAACTGGAAGAATGTGAAATAGGCTTATCATAGGGACTGTATAAAGGGATGAGGGCGCGGAATAAAAACAGTAGGGAATGCAGTGTAACTATGCTCAGGAACAAAATAATGGAAAAGAAGAAATAGTATGGTAAATGTATGGAAGAACGAGTACAGGGAATGAAGACTGTATAGCTGGCTAGGTTAGGTTAGGTTAGTTAAACTGGAGAGGTTTATTGAAAGAATGGGAAAAAAAAGAGGTACTATAAGGAAAGAATGGCATGTTTTGGAGAATAAGTACGGAGAATGAAAACTGTATGACTGGCTAGGTTAGGTTAGAAAGCTGTGTACTGAATGAATAGGAAAGAAGAGATACCATAGGAACTGAACGACACGACTGGAAGGATGTGAACAGGGAAGAAAGAAGTTTTAAGGGAAGGGAAGGGCAGGGAGGGAACAAGAGGGCATGGTGGGGAGTTCGGAGTGCAGCATGTAAAGCACAACAACCTAGCCATTTTTTCCCGGCCGTTGAGGCGCTGACTTGACTAATGGAGCAATATAATAGTGGGTCAGGTCAGGTCTGAAGGGCGCAACCCACAGCCACCCCCACCCAGTCAGTCCCTACTCCTCCTCTTCCATTACTCACATTCTTCCTTCTGCGTCGTCTTCCTATAATACACTTTCTCTTTTATCCATTTGTTGCACTGTATCGTATTCATTCATTCCCCACACATGCAGTTGTTGTTGTTGTTGTTGTTTTTGTTGTTGTTGTGCAATATTGGTAAATGAAAAAAACTAAGGAAAACAATTACTTTGCATTTTGTTTAATATTCATGACGAGTAACTCGTATGTAAGTCATATGTGTGTGTGTGTGTGTGTGTGTGTGTGTGTGTGTGTGTGTGTGTGTGTGTGTGTGTGTGTGTGTGTGTGTGTGTGTGTGTGTGTGTGTGCGTGCGTGCAACGAAAGACCAGCGTGTGTACACAACTTGAAGTTCATTCGTAGCAATGACCTCGCTTGTGCGCGTCAAAAATATTTACACACACACACACACACACACACACACACACACACACACACACACACACTAAAAGCAAACAATAGTGAACCTAATAGACATGATCTCCCAACAAAGTGTACTTCTGGAAGTAAGACAAATAAGCCTGAACGTCCAATCCATAAAAATACCACGTGTCTCACTCAAGGCAGGGAGGAACCTCTTTAGAACCTCTTTATTTTTCAAATCAATTTATTGCGCCACATTGAACTGCACGGCAGCCCTCGGGAAGGCTCCTACCGCGTGGCGACATCCTTGATAAACAGCATAAATATACTTGCTAGAAATTAACAGCATTAAATGTTTGGTCAAAACGCGCTGTTTGTTCTCGCCGTCGTTCGCAGCGC